>NC_142152.1:34290000-34592500 GCF_024610735.1 Ursus americanus | reverse complement strand
ACTCTGGGTGAATCCACATAGAGACGTATGGGTTAAGGAGGCAGCACTTTGGGGGTGGGGGGAGATGATGGATTTCCTGCCACCCAAGAGCTGCCCAGAGAGCATATTCAGACATTTCTGGAAGTTTCTATGAGCACAACGTGGCAACAAAGCTGCCAAGATGTGAACCATCTCAGGTGCCCTGGACACATCTGCTAACTGCCCCAAGGGGAGAAAGATCATGTTCAGAGGGCATCAGACCTGGGGATATTTAAATCACGGAGCGTAGGAACAATTGCCTAAAGATTTTCACCCTAACAGGAAAGTTCCTGGTGTAGTCAAGCTACAAGTTCTTGTTGAGAGCCTGTCACATATGCAAGCCAGCCATCTTTTCCAGTCAAGGAGAATCATGGCCTGCAAGGGAAGGAAAGGGGGGCGTGGGGGTGGAAGAGAAGGGGCCAACCCCCGCCCTTGGTGCCCACTCAGGGTCAGGGCCATGGCACCATCAGAACACCACACCCACTGAGGAGCACCAGCCCCAGCTGCAGGGTCTCTGCTTCCCTCCTGAGGACCCACAGGAGAAAGTCCCCAAAAGTGGCAGGCCGCACCTGCACCGTTCCTGAGTCTAAACCCCACTGGCCCATCTCATATGCAGGGGAAGGAGGGCAGGGCAAAGCAGCAGCTTCAGCCGCTGATGCTGGGGTTCTTCCCCACTTCCCCCCCCCAGGGGGTACAGAACTGACCCTCTCCCAGTCCATCTCACTCTGTCCACCCCCACCTTAAGGAGAAGGCGGGGCTCTAGGGCTCTGGCGGGAGAAATGTCAGGAGGACGGAAGGGCTTCAGGCAAGGAGCTGCGCTCACTTCCCAGATTCCCAGGCTGTGCGTGGAGTCCGGCATTCCCTGACTGCTGGGCTCCTGCTGATGGGTCAGGCTTGCGACTCCTCGTCAAAAGGGAAGAGGGGGATCTCTTCTTCCTTGGGGACCTAGACCCCTGGGCAGCCCAGGAAGGGGTCTTTGGTTGGGGTCTACAGGACCGCCTTAAAGTGATGTGCATGTCCCCCCACCTGGCTTAACCTGGCTCCGGGAGGGTTCTGCCTTATCAACTGCTTGGGTCTGTAAAAGCAGGGGACATGCAGAAGCAAGACAGAGCCCGAACAGGTGGGGGTAGGGGGAGGGGCGATGAGCAGCGAGGTCTGTGCACCTGGGCGAGATTCAGAGACCAGCAGACTGCAGGTGACGGGAAGGATGACGACTCTGCCCTGCCCTGCCCTAGGTGTCCTTCACCATTCGTCTTTCCCCCAGCTGACTCAGAACCTTCCTCCAGGGTCAGGCTTTCAAGACGCCACACACCTAACAACCCTGTCCGTGCTTGAGCTGGTAAGAGCGAATTCCAAACTAGAAACGGACAGGAACCATCTGCTCCCGATTCTACAGTCGTTCTCCATCTCAGTGCAATGGTTCATTTTCTCTTTTCTGCTCCCCAACAGAAGAGCTAAATTTATTTATTTTTATTGCCTATTTTTGAAGCAGAGTAATTACCCCATGCTAATTAGCTTTGGGAATAAAATAAAGGACGGAATCCTGTATAGTGTTAAAAGCATTATTTTTAAATGAAGGCCTAATTAATCAAGCAATTCTTTAAACTTGTGATGGAAAAATAGTTAAAAAAGAGGATTATTCACCTACAGTGTATATATAGTTTCCTAGGTACAATAAATACATAGGTCCTTTAAAGAAGTTACATTGGCACATTAGTCAAAAGAGAAGTAGCCAGCAGCAGTGCTCTAAGTACTAGAAACACTATTTTCTTTAGTCTCGAACTGCAACTGTAGGATAGTGTATCATCTCAGATGGACTCTCCTGAGGGAGAGGCAGGTAATTAGGATGTGTTCTCGAAAAGCTACGCAAGGATTCAGAGACGTGGACACCAGCACGGACTTCGCTGGTGCCTTGTAGATAAAAAATCTTCTGGTCTTTACCAGGAAAAAAAAACAGGGGCACTAGAGAGGGACTGCTGTTAGGATTCGAGCCGGAGCACCAGGAGTCAATTAAATATTTGCTAAAGTTTTAACTTAAACAATGAGAACCCACCACAAGGGCAAAGCTATGCCACCACCCGCCCCCCACCAAGGATGGCCAACCCCTGGCCACCCAGAGAGGAGTGATGACTGGGAGCTTGGCCCCTGTTCTGCTCCTTACTGACAATTGATCTAACGTCACCTGATCCCTCCTAAGACTACATTTTCTGTTAAACGGGGAGAATCATCCCTACTTACATCAAAGGGCAATTCTGAGAATTGAGGTCGAGATGGACATACTTTGAAGCCCGGATGAGTCTATAGGACTAAAGGGACCAGGTGAGCCATGCTGAGAGGTCCTAGGGGGGCTCTGAAATCCTGGGCATGCCAAGTTTATACCGATGATCTTACTGGTTCCCTGGCGTCCTACTTAGCTAATTTCTTAGGAAAATCACCTTTGCCCTCAACTTGAAGACGTCTCACTGAGCCCAATCTAGGTAGAGAAACAAAAGAGGACCCTTAGCGTGGTGTAGCTATGAACACTGATGCGGACCCCGAACAGAAGCCTGGTGACTGCGTTCCCTCCTGTCTTAGGCTCACGCTCCCTGAAAAGACACAGACGCGAGCACGCGAGCTCTTCCTCCTTCTGAGATTCCGGAGGCCTTAGCAAGCACAGCCATGAATTCCACCTCAGGTCACAACCTTGGGGTTTCAGGAAGGAATCGGCTATTGCATTTCAGCTCTTCACCCACGACTGATTATTGGCAAATCGCTAAAAACCTTCTTTCCTCACCCTATCCAGGGCAGTTTCCATACATTCTTCTGTGCAAAATACCCCAGTTATTAAAGTGCATCAAATCCGATAGACTTTTGCAACAGAAATATTAAAAAAATAAGAAAAAAAACCCTCTATATAAAATGAATTGTGCTTTCTTTTTAGAAACCACGGATGGTTGGTGTTCATGAATCTTTTTAATACAGATTTGAGAGCTACGAAGCAGGTGAAAATTGTTTAATATTTTTTCTATCTCTTGGTGACTCCGCCTCCCATCCTTGGCCCTTCACGGGCAGCCAACTCTCAGGCTCAAGAAACTCAGCTCTAAAAATGCCAAGTTATGGTTTTCATGCTTGCCTCCTGGAAACAGAGAGCAATTCTTTGTTTTTCAGGAAATCTCGCTCCTCGTTCGTACCCATGACGTGTGCACACTCATTGCAGTTCACCAGGCTATGAAATTTGCTGGGCACAGAGACAATTGGGTCTTGCAACAGGGTGGCTTATGAGAGGAGAGCATTTAACAAACGGGCGACAACCCCGCACGGACGCTGTGCATCACACGGAAGGTCTGGAATGTATGGCTGTAAACTACCGTCTCCGCTGTGTCTCTGAATTAGCACCCAGGTAGATGTCTTTCACGCTTTTCTATATTCCAAACCAAACGTCTTCGTGTCCATGCAACACGATACACCTAGGATTCGTTTTCCAGGCAGTGTTTCCTGTTTGGCCCCTAGCGTGGCCTTTTTGTATGGAATGATATTTTTTTCAAGTATGATGATCTATAGGACATTTTATTTTTAATATTTCATTGCTCATTCTCTGAATGCCTCAAAGTGACAAGAAAATTCACCCGGGTTTCTCCTTTCGGCTGTGAGACACTCTCGCCATTCTTCTGATTTTTTCCAGAGAAAGGGGTGGAATGTTTGCCCTTGGGGCCCCCCAAACCCTCAGCAGGGTGAGGCCTTGCCCCCCTCCGAACTGTGAGTGCTCCCGGCAGAGGTCGGAGGGTCTGAGGAGCACATGAGGCCGAAGGGACTCACACCCTCTGGCCTAGAGGTGACAGTTGAGAACAACATTCCGATTTTTGCACTCGCCCCAGGGGACCGCGTGTTCTCCCGGCCACCTCCCTTCTGAGGCCACCGGGTGACAGAAGGACACATTGCACACAGAAGTTCCTCACTAAAGTGTCTGAGAGAGACGAGGCGCACGCCACGTCCCTGTGGCCGGGCTGCCAGCGCAGGGGTCTGCCAAGCGGCTCAGACAGCGGCCCCTGACCCTTGCCTCGTGCGGGGAGGGCAGCACTCCGAGGAGGAGGAGGACGCCCAGTGGCCTGGCTCGTGACCAGACAAAGACCACGATGGCTCTTCCTTCCAGCGTGTGGAAGAGCAGACAGTGGCCACCGAGGCAGGAGAGACTCGCGGTGGGGGAGGGGGAGAGAGAGGGGACCCCGGCGCCAGAGAGTCCAGAACCGCTCCCGGGGGGGGCAGCGGCTGGGCTTTAATCGTCTTCCCGGCACATGGGCAAGTTGACGAAGGTGAAGACGTTAAACTCTATCATGATGGAGAAGCACAGGAAGACGGCGTAGAGGGCCAGCACGCAGACGCCCAGCTTGCGGTCAAGTCTCCACTTGTTGAGATGGATGCCAAGGACCTGGAGGGACAGAGCGCATGGGTAGGCCTTGGGGGCGGAGGAACGCATGCAGTCCTCCAGGCGTTCTACCTGGGAAACTAGACACATGCTACGGATCCCCGACCTTTCTCCAAAATGTGGGCAAGGGCAGAGTGGCGCTGCCAGGCTCATCCTTGGTCTGGTCAGGGGGAGCCCTGCGGGCTTTAAGGCCTGTCTGATGGAAGGGCGAGCCCTTGACCCAGGCCCGCGGGCTTCGGGGACACACGGCAGCTGCCCCCGCAGGACGGCCCGCCTCCTCGGGACCCGAGTGTCCTCAAGGCCCAGTCCAGCACCGAGGTCCTCCCTGCCCAGACCTTCTCTAGCGACAACCAGGGACATTCTCAGAGTCCTCCCTTTGCTGCAGAGCTTGGCATCCTCAGCCCTCGCAGGCAAAACTTCCAAGGCGTCTACTGGCTCACAGCGTGGCTAACTTCAGCTTGGACCACCTTTCTGTGTGTGTGTGTGTGTGTGTGTGTGTGTGTGTGTGTGTGTGTAGATGGGCTTGGAGCACATTCTCATTCTACGTTCCTTCTGACTCTCCCGCACTTCATGCCTTTCTTTCTTATCTCTGGATCGAGACTTCCTAAGGGCTGGATCACAGTTACCCCATCAGAGCACCGCCATGGGTTCTATAGAGACAGACCGATCTGGGTTCAAATCCCGGCTTTGCCACTTCTTATCCCTGTGACCTTGGGCAAGTTACTTTCCCCCTCAGCCTCGATTTCTTCTGCAAAATGGGAATGGTCTCATCAGGTGGCTGTAAGGATTGACTAAAATAAGCAGAAGGACATTGTGCAGCTCAGGCCTGGGCGCGTGGAGTCAGGCGGCCTCAGTATCACTCATGTGCCAATCCTGAGGCCCGACCGTCATGTCCCCCCACGTGTCAGCTCAGCTAGGCAGGGGAGAATCTCTCTCCTCCTGGCACTGGTGAGGGGAGACGGATGGGCAGTGGGGAGACAGGGCTGTGGTTCACTTGCTCTAGAGACTTCTTAGTCACTCAGGGGAAAATGTAGTGGCAGGTGCCAACGTTCTTGGCACAAATTGCATCTGGAGGGATCTGTGAATTTGTGTTTTCTCAGCGTCCTCCCTCACTGCCAGGGGAAGACAGAGGGGTTTCAGAGACATTGCTAGTGACGATGCAGGATCAGACGGAATGAAGTACAATTCTGGAACCGGAAAGACTCACAGTGAGAGCGACGGAGCCCAGCAACAACACCACGGAATAGACCAGACCCCGGCTGTTGATCTTCACCTGGAAAAACGTACATACATGCCTTGAATCTCCGGGCTGCTCGGGGCCCTGTTCTGAGAGCCCAGGGCACTCTGGTGCATTCCTTCTGGAAAGCATGGGCGGGTATTCACGGTGAGCTCATGGTGGGGGGAGAGTCAGCTAACTATGGATTTAAGTCTCCACTCTGCCTGTGAGGGTACGGACGAGGAGGGGTGGCTGCACACGGGCGCTTCCCCCCTCAGGTGTCCCTCAGGCCGTTCCAGAGGCCTTCATGGAAAGTGGGTGCTAGGGTGCCAAGGAGAGGGGAGGGCAGTGTGTCCCCTGGGGCTCTCTGCTGGAACAGGGCCAATGCCACTGTCCATCCCCATCAAGTGCTCGTGTCTGGCATCCATGTGGCATATAAGGCAATGGGAGGAACTTACCGTGGACCCATAGTTAATAACCATGGTCTGCAGGCCCCACGGTATGCCGAGTCCCACTAGGATGTCAAACACATTGCTTCCTATGGTGTTTGAGACTGCCATGTCGCCAAGGCCTAGAGCAGACAGTTGACAAGTGTCATTCACCAAGATTAGTTTCCCGGAAACCCCCATTCGAGGCCTACTAGCGCTATTCTTCAGAAAGGAACTCCTTCTTCATGGACCCCACACTTCAGAAACTTATGAGGTCTAAATCTACTCCATGAAGTCTAAGGGGTCTCACAGCGGCTGAATGATGACCCTTAAGAGCCATATGTTAGAGTCCCCCCCTCCAGCAGCTCAGAACGTGGCATTATTTGGAAAGAGGGTCTTGACGGGATCATCCGTTTGGAAGGAGCCATCAGGGCAGACCTTAATCCAATACAACTGGTGTTCTCGAAAGAGGACACCTGGACACAGCACAGAGGGAGCGTGAGCATGGCCGTTTACAAGCCAGGGAGAGAGGCCTGGACAGATTCTCCCTTGTAGCCCTCGGGAAGAACCAACTCTGCCAACACCTTGACCTTGGGCTTCAAGCCTCCGGAACCGTGAGACCATACATTTCTGTTGTTAGTGGTGCTTTGTATGGCAGCCCTGGGAAATGAATACAGGGCCCTCCATCAGTTCTCCTGCTGGGTTGCTCTGCTGAGGTTCTCTGAGGACCTACTATGTGCTCCGAGGACCCACTATGTGCTTCACACCTCACTGAATCCTCCCAGTTACCCTGGGAGGGAGGGGGCATTGTTCTCATGGCAGATGATGGAACCAAGGCTTGAAGCATGCCCAAGGTCGCACAGTTTGTGAGGGGCTCAGCATCCTTCACACCGAGCCACGATGCATCCTTGGGGCCCAGGTGATGGCCCCATGACCTGGGCTCAGAGGATAAGGCATCGGGTCTCATGCCCCAACTAGACTAGAAGCATCTTAGAGTCTAGGGGCCTCGCCATCATCCTCTGCTTCCTGCCCAACTGGCCACACAATCGAAGGACTTAACAGCTCGAGGGGTATTAAAAGTTAGAAAACAAACTTGTACAAATAAGACTCCTGCTGGCAGCCATCTGTTCTAACCGGGCCACCGAGCTTTAATTTGACATGACCGTCAGAACCCGGCACAAACACAAGTGTCTGTGCAACGAACGAGCTTGGAAGACAAATGCCTGCAGCCCCGAGAATGCTTTACAATCTAGAAGCTTGCAGCCACTCAGCGCAGCACCTGGACGGCTAGTTCGAGTCCATCTGAGCACCAACCCCGCAGGTGGAAGCTGGGCCACGCCCTCCTCCTGCCCTGTTGCTGTCACCTGCAGACCTCCAAGACATAGTGCCTTCCTCAAGGACCGCACATTCTTCCTCCCTGTCTGCCTCGGCACTGTCCTAAGTGACTTGAAAATCTTGGCAGAAAAATCTTGGTGCTGTTGGGGCGCTGACTCTGGCATCAGCTCCCAGCGTCTCAGCTTTTGGAACGATGCAGGGACATGAAGCGGCTGTTTTGGGCCAGCCCCTCGCCTCTGGTGAGCAGGCAGCCCTCGCTCGGGGGGTCAGGAGGTACGTGAACTCCCGAGTTTGAGAGGAGAGAGGGGGTCCCTCAGATTTGGCAGACTTCCCACCCTGCACAGGTGCTGCCTGTCGAGGAACCTTAGGGCAATCTTTCTCGAACTTCGAGAGCGAGGACTCGCTTGGGGGCCTGGCTGAAATGCAGATTCTGATCGAGCGGCTCTGGGACGGGCCTGAGAGTCTGCATTTCTTTTCTCTTTAATTCATCAATCAATTAATTAATTAATTTTGGAGGAGACAGAGCAAGAGCAGGGGGTGGGGGGGGCAGAGGGAGAGAGAGAGACGCCTAAGTAGGCCCCACGTTCAGCTCAGTGCAGAGCCCAGCGCGGGGCTTGAGCTCACAACTGTGAGATCATGACCTGAGCCGAAACCAAGAGGCGGATGCTTCCCCGACCATGCCATGCCGGCGGCCTAAAATTGTGCATTTCTTACAAGCTCCCTGGTCAGGCTGCTGTTGCTGCTCCCAGCCCGGACCACACTTGGAGCTGGGAGGCTTCGGGGAGCCCAGGATGCAGGATCTCTGCCTTAGAGCACGTGGCATGGTCGGCCTGTGCAGCAGATTCTGGGCAGAGGCTTCTGGACCCTTTGCCAAGAAGAAACTGTCCATGCTTTTAACCACGTCTGCCGGATCCTCGGCCAATGACACCGGCGGCACTGCGCCTTGCCCTTGCTCACTTTCTGTGCCCTCCACATTCCATAGGAGTCACTCTGATAGGATGTCCCCCCTTCAGAAACTGACTTAGCCCTGTTTCCTACAGAGCTCTTTCTTGACCTCACGCCCCAGCTCTTCCCCTTCTAGCATCCTGACCCCGGCTCCCAGCCGGCCTGGACTCCAGGGTTGTTTGTTTCAACGGCACATTCTCTTGTCCCCTTGCCCTTCCCTGCATCTACCCGGCAACCCCAGCTCTGGGTGAACTTGTCATCTCTCACACGTGAGTCACTGGAGCTGGGTATGACTGAGTGTCGCTTGTCCAAGTTCCTGCCACTGAACACCAGCCAGGCCCTTGGGGCTCAGCAGCTCTCCTATCCCTTGCTGAACCGGGTTGAGCAGTGCCCCTCCCGCAGCTTGTGTCCACCCAGTGCCTGTGCGTGGGGCCTTATTTGCAAATAGGGTCTTTGCAGATGTGATCAAGTTAAAACGAGGTCATACTGAATTCGGATGGGCCCTGATGCAAGGACAGGTGTCCTCGTAAGGAGAGGGAAGTCTGGACACAGACACACGTGGAGGGCAGAACACCACGTGTTGACAGAGGCAGGGACAACAGTAACGCAGCCAGAAGCCATCTGGCCACCACCGGAAGCTGGGAGAATGGCCTGGAACAGACCCTTCCCAACAGCCTTTGGAGGGAGCGTGGCCCGGCTGCCACCTCCATTTTGGACTTCTGGCATCCAGAATTATGCAATAATCAGTCTCTTGTTTTAAGCCACCCCGTTGCTGTGTTTTGGTTATGACAGCCCTAGGAAGTGAATACACTCACCTCAGAGATCACTCGATTAAACCCCGTTCCCCTCAGCTGCTGTCCCCACTGTCCCCACTCTCCACAAGCCTCCGGCCTATGTCAACCACATTCCCACACTTCTCTCCCCTCATCTCAGGTCCTCTCAGGACCGACTGACCCCACCTCCCCAGTCAACCCTTTCTCCTAACTTGGGAGGAATAAAATGTCACTTCCCGCTTTCCAGAGCCCACTTTCCCCTTGGCCGCTTTCTTCCTCTCCCGCCTCCCCCGAGGTGTCATTCTATTATTGGCCCCCAGCCCCGCCCCCCCTACTTTCACACTTTCATCTGTGGAGGAGGACATGTGGAGGTCCATGCTGGTTGCGACCTCACCAGCAGAAACACCACAATCAGTAAAGGTCAGCCCTTTAAGGGGCTTTTGTTCTGCCATTAAAGAGCATACAGGTACTCCTTACCTTGCTTAACCCGTGTCATGTAGTGAGCCTCAAAGAAAAACCACTAACCAACCAACCAAGCAACGAAACCCATACCCATGTTCTAGAACCTTAAGACCAGGAAAACAGTTGGAGGTCAAGATAACCCCCCCTTTGCCTGGAACCTGAGCATTTCTCAACGCTACTGTATTTGCTGTAAGAAGTCAGAGCTTCGGCTCTGTTCAACATCACACTGGTGATTTCAGAACAAGTTCTTTTGATCCAAGTCTGCACGAGCAAATGCTTCTAGGGATCTCGAGGTGTTTCCTGCGGTCATATTCTCTCCGCGGATGGACTCTGATGCGTGATGCTCTCCCCTCATCAGCCGTCTCCATAGCAGGACGTAACAGACCAGCCAGAAGGGCCATGAACTCTAACCCCAGCAGGGGCACGGGGTCCTGCGTGGTGCTGCTCACAGCTGGAGGGGAGCCACGCTTACCTTGCCTCGCCACGATTAAGCTGGCCATGCAGTCTGGAACACTCGTGCCCGCTGCCAGGAAAGTAATGCCCATGATGACGTCCGGGATCCCAAGCGTGTATCCAACGATAGTCACCTGCAGAAGAGTCCGGGGTGGGGGGCATGAACTCCGGGAGCAACCCCCAGGCCCTTTGCTTACCCTGAGTGCTTTTAACTGGAACGCAGGACTGCTGTTCTATCTGCTGTTTTCAAACATTAGAAACTGAAGGAAAATGAAAACAAGACCCACGGACGACCACTATTACCCTGTCAGCCTGTGGTTCTCAAACTTGAGCACGTGGAACAGCATCTGGTGGGCTGGTTACAAGGCAGACTGCTGCCCCCTGACCCCACCCCGAGTTTCTGCTTCAGGGGGCCTGTGGTGAAGCCCGAGAATTTACCTTCCTACCCAGTTCCCAGGTGGCTGGGACCCTCCGGCTACTGGTCTGGGAACCACCCTCGAACATTGTTGCTTTAGAATATATCCTTGACCTCCTTTTTGGAGGGTGTGTTAGAAAAAAACAGAATCCGCTTATACCATCAATATATAGTTTGCAGTTCCACGTTTCACGTAATAAGACGCCGTGGATACCTTTCCACCTCACGTCGTCACCTCCGACACCATTTTCAACCGACATGCAGATTTCGTGGTGCGGCTGTGTGGCTCTAGCCAATCCCTCACCATTGGACAGTGAGGGGGTCTCTTTCTTTGGTCTTAGGAGCTCACTGCATATAACATGTATTGGGCACTTACTGTATACCAGGTGCTCTACCAGGTATGTTGTGCACACAATCTCAGGTGCTTTATTATTAGCACCCACGGGGGACGGGGCACCGTGGTTACACTCACTTTACGCCCAGGGAAACTGAGGCTCGGAGATTAAGCAGCATTGCCTGTAGGCAAGAAGCTGGTGAGCGGTGGAGCAGGGATTCTGGGCCAGGTCTTACCGACTCTAAAGGCCATGCTCCTACCTCAATATCACGCACCTTGTGTGTGTATCTTTGGGTCCTTATCTTACTGCCTTCTTAGCATAAGCTCCGTGAAAGAGAACTGCCGGACCCAAGGATCTTGATGCAGTCACACACTCTCCTGACAAACACCTGACACTCGAGAGATGGCTGGGGCCCTGAGCAGCAGCCAGATGGAAAGCCCTAGAAGCATGTGGATAACCCCATTAGCTCTGGCTTGCCCCCTCATCTCTAAAATGGGAACCGTGGCACCTCTTAGGGTTGTTCACATCTCGACTGATGACTCCAGTCCCAGTGAATGGTCATGTGATTTAGGATAAGCTGGTTCGAGTCTCTGAGCCTCAGTTTCCTCATCTGTAAAATGGGTTTGCTAATAAAGATTAAGTGAGAAAATGTGAGGTGACGGTGTCTGGCCTGTGCAAGATGTTCACAGATGTATGTTTCCCTTCTCTTTCAGACGCCGAGCAGGGCAAAAATGAACCACCGATCCATCGAGGTTCAGTCTACCTTGGCCATGAACGAGATCTCTGCAAGCACAGCCACGCCGTGGCTGACATGCTTTCAGTGGGGGATGCCAGACATCGCGAATACAGGAGCCTGGGGTATTTTGGCATTATGGGGGATGCCTCCATTTTCCCCCTTTTCACTGAACTACGTGGCTAAGAAGCTGACGGATGGAAGAACAGAAGGAAGGTCGTGTGTGTGTGTGTGTGTGTGGTGTGCACGCGCGAGCACATCATCCAGGAGGCTTCGGACTAGCAATGCCATCTGAGTGTGGCATTGCCCTGGATTCCATCCCTGGGCCCTCAGGGCCCACCTGATACTTAGGCTTCGGATATGGGAGCAGAGCTGAGTCCATAGCTCTGGGGCTATTTGTGCAACTTCGTGGAAGTTGTGGCCCCCCTCTGGTCCTCAGTCTCCCCAAAGGTGTAAGGGTGCTGGACAGGACGATCCCTTTCCAAGGTCCCTCCCTTTTCACACTGACATTCAAGAATCATTCAGCCTTAGGGGTGAGAGATATAAAAGGCGGTAGGAGTAAGGGGTGGGCAGGTGAGACGTCACTGCTCCCTGGCGGTCCCTGTCGAGGCACAAGGAAAGCAAAGCAAACTCGTGGCCCAAAATGAAGGCTAACACAGGGTGCTGTTGTCTTGACCAATTTCTACTGTCAGGGTCATTCCATTCCCCCCAAACTGAGGCAGGCTGAAGTTCAAAGTCACAGGTAAGGGTGTGCCAGCCAAGCAGTTCCTGTGACCCCAGCCAAGCTTCTGCCATGACTCTCTCTGCTTTAAGAAGCACAGGAGGGATGAGTCAAGGTGGTGGGGATGCGAGTGTTGCTAAATGTCTCGCTTCATGGCGAATGAACAGAGCTGATTTCATAATACTGTTGTTTCCAGTAATTGGAGAAGAAAAATTTCACCCATTCATTAATTCCATCTTTCCTAATTCTCATACCTACTCAAATGTCACGCAATACTTTTTAAATTTTCCTTGCAGTGTTGTTTTGGGAATGCACTTCAGTAAGAGAATTCACTGGATCCTTTTATCTGATATTTAGATGGGCTGGTGTTAACCTTACTGAGAAAAATGTCAATTTACAAGTGCAATTCACATAAGACATTGTTTCCATGATCCTTGATCGTCCTTTACTCGGGAGGTCAGATAGTAACTATTTTCAACTCTTCCCGCACCCCAAAACACACACACACACACACACACACACACACACACGCACACAGAGGCATCTCATAAGGATTTTAACCGATTTTATCTGAACAAAGCATGGACGCAGCGCTGGCTGCCTCTCATGGTGAGAACGGTTGCTATCTACAGTTATGATCGATCAGTCATGCTGCCAGCTCGGAGCACAATGCCTGAGCAGAGACTTCCATCCTCCCAATGACCTTGTGAGATAGGGGGTCGTCCCCCTTCTGTAGAGGGGGTGACCGTGGCTCAGGGAAGCTGAGTCACCCGCCGGGGTTTCGTGGCTGATAAGTGGGAGATCTAGGATTCAAATGCATTTCCACGTGACCCCGCAGCCCTTCCCTCCCCACAGGCTGGTACACGGAGCAAAGGGAAAGGGGCTCCTGCTTACCCGCCCCCTCCCCCAGCCAGTGAAAGGTTTGTACAGGGAGCTGCCACACGTGGCCAGAGGAGCTCACAAGGAGCTAGGCCAGTGCCTCTCTGTCTGCAACACTTCAGTCCAAATGGCATCTGAAAACTCCAGTAAGAAACTGAGGGGCAGTTCAGGATAGTCGTTGAAATCATGGACTCAGGAGCCCCCCTCTAGAACTTACTGCTTATGTAACTAAATGTATAATAGTTGGTAATTGTGCAACTGGGCCAATTACTCAATCTGGATGCCTCAGTTTCCTCATCTGTAAAATGAGCAAAGTGGAAACACCTATTCCACTGGGTTGTTAGGGGGCTAAAAGAGTTTACTGGCAGGTAACAGAAAAGACTGCCTTGTGTTCGTCTCCCACTGACTCGTCTCCCTCACATTCCCCCAGGGCCCCTGGAAGGGAAGGGGGACTAGTGACTAGCCCTCCAGAGATCTTCCCAGAGCACCCTCACCACCCTGCCATATTCCTCTTCCCATCGCACCTGGGCAGCGGGTCTTAGAATCTCGTCGCCTGCCCCCACTCCTGCCTTGAAGACCAGCGCCATGCTGTGTCCATCCGGGTATCCCTGGTGCCGAGCACAGCCCCAGGCACCTCTGCTGAAACTCCTTTCTACTGAGAAATAAGCCAACGTCTGCGAAGCAAGGCGACTTGCTGAAGGAGCACCGCCGTGTCTGAGGTCACTCTTGAACCCAGCTCTCCCACCTCCGGCAGGTGCTAGGCAGGCGCTGTCTGTACGACCCACCCCTGCTGCCGCCACTCACCAGCCACACCATTAGGTAGGAGAAGACAGCGATCCACAGCGTGGCGGTGATGAAGGTGACCATGAAGTACTTCTCCCAGCGGGGCTTGCTGCAGTTGGGGATGGTGACGCACAGAAGGAAGATGAGTGGCCAGGTGAACACCCACTTGGCTTTGTCCCCTCTTGCCTCTGCAGAGGGATGGGGTGGAGCCAGAAGGGGGAGGAGAGAAACACATACCGGGTTACACACCTGCTGGTCTACTAGTCTGTTGTTTTAGTAGTCTCTTTATCTGTTAAATGGGAACATTTTCTCTTTCTTGGTTGTTGCAAGAATGACATGATATAACGTACATAAAACACCCAGCACACACTGCGGCATATGGTTGTGGAAATCTCAGCTCCTTTGTTCCAAGGTCATATACTCAGCTTGTTGTAGATACAAGACTAAAATGTGAGTGTCCTGGCTGGCAGGCGTGACCTCACTGGCCCTTACCAACAGAATCCACAAACAATTCAACCAAAGAAAATGGCCTCACTAAGTCACTGAGTGCAAGCATAGTGTCCTTAATTAGTCACTGAATATGGTGTGCACATGCAGCCTCAAAATTAGCTTGTTGGCTACACCAATGAATAGTGGAGGACAGACTTCTGAGGATTCTCTCCTCCACAAAAGCAATGAGAACATTGGCAAAAATGGTCAGAATCAGCCTTTTTCAGAACTCTGAAAATTAAACGAAGGCGTGTAGTAATTCCAGCAGAGTTTACTTTAAGAAAATTGGCTGGATCTCAGTGAGAATAGTGAGCTTCATGGAGTTTTAACTTGCTCTATTTTCCATTCCCTTCCACCAGCTCTGGAGTAGCCTTGAGAACCAGCATCCTGGCATCCACCACAGGGGGCAGAGCTGGAGCTCTTTCCAAGGCCATTCTTGGAGAACTGACATTATTTGACCTGTCTGGTGGTTTCCTGGAAGATCCCACTTTCCAGGCTGTCTTTATTTTTCCTGAATCAGAGCTCAGCCAGTATGAATAGCCTTTTCCTTGGGGGCATTTGTTGAAAACAATCAGAGGCAACTGTTGAACATCACACTGTCCAAGGTGGTGGATAACAGTTGAGACAAACAATGAACTGGTCAAACAGCTTTAAAGGAAAAACTGGGGAATAGGATATCTATAGAGGGCTTTGCAAACCTCCCACACACTGGGGAATCTAAAAGACTATGAGTACGCATAGGACTGTGCCCACGGATATTTGTATGCTCAGTAAAAATTTGAGGATGCCCTAAGCTTTCACCTCTGCCTAATGTTGAAGCTCTCAGCAAGCAAGAAAGTAAAAACTAAGGTAGATTTGTAAACTGTCTGCCTCAGTGTTGAAGGTGTGCCCCCAAACTCACACAGAACTTATCGGCAAAGACTGAAAGACTTAATTGGTCCAGGCATCTAAGGAAATCTCTGCGCAATCATTAGATGACCTTAAGAGAACCTACCAGATATTTCAGTGTCCACACACAATGAATTATATAGATTTTAAAGAATTAGCTGAGAAAACTGACTAAACAAACAACAATAAATAGCAATAACAAGCAGAAGGGAGAAGAATCTGATTTCCAGCATTGTCAAACTATATTATTTTAAATGCCCAGTTTCCACAACAACAAAAAATTTTGAGATGTGTAAAAAAACAAGGAAGTATAGCCCATCCACAGGGGGGAAAATCAGCCTAAATTACCTCTGAGGAATTCCAGACATTAGATTTACTAGACAAAGACTTTACTTATTATTTTAAAGTTTGTTTATTTACTTATTTACTCATTTATTCATTCATTTTAGTAATCTCTGCACCCAACGTAGGACTCAAACTTATGACCCCAAGCTCAAGAATAGCATGCTCTTCTGACCAAGCCAGCTTGGTGTTCCTAGACAAAGACTTTATATCAGGTGTTTTAAACATATTCACGAGTTTTCAAAATGTCTAAAAAAAAAAACTGAAGAGAAGTAGGAGAATGATTTCTCACCAGAGAATATCAATAAAGAAGTAAAAACCATAAAAAAGAACAAAGAGCAGTTCTGGAGTTGAAAAGTAAAATAATTGAGAAATTCACTGCTGGGGCTCAACAGCAGATTTGAGCAGGAAGAAGAAATCAATCAATGACCTTGAAGAGAGGCCAGCTGAAATGATCTAGTCTCAGAAACAGAAAGAAATAGGCAGAAAAGGCACGAAGAATACCCAAGGAAATCACGTTCAAAAAGTTCCCAAATCTGATGAAAAAATTAACATATACGTTCAAGAAGAAGACACATTCTTCTCAAGCTCGCATAGAACATTCTCCAGGATAAACACCAGTTAGGTCATAAAACAAGCTTAGACACACTTAGAAGGATTTAAATTATGTGAAGTAGGTCCTACAGACACTCACAATGGAAAAAACTTAGAAATCAGTAACAGAAGGAAAACTGGAAGTTCACAAATATGCGGAAATTAAAGAACATGTTCCTAAATAACCACTAGGTCAAAAAAGAAATCACGAGGGAAATTAGAAGATACTTTGGGGGCGCCTGGGTGGCACAGCGGTTAAGCGTCTGCCTTCGGCTCAGGGCGTGATCCCAGCGTTATGGGATCGAGCCCCACATCAGGCTCCTCCGCTATGAGCCTGCTTCTTCCTCTCCCACTCCCCCTGCTTGTGTTCTCTCTCTCGCTGGCTGTCTCTATCTCTGTCAAATAAATAAATAAAATCTTAAAAAAAAAAAAAGAAAATACTTTGAAATGAACGAAAATGAAAACACAACATACCAAACCTTACGGGATGCAGGGAAAACAGTGCTTAGAAATTTATAGCTATAAATGACTATATAAAAAAGAGGAAAGATCTTAAATCAATGACCTAATCTTCCACCTTAAGAAACAAAACAGAGCAAATTAAGCCCAAAGAAAACAGAAGAAAAGAAATAAGATTAAAGTGTAATAAAACAGAAAATTTTAAAAAGAGAGAATCAATGAAACTAAAATTTGTTTCTTTAAAAAGATCAATGAGGGGTGTCTGGGTGGCTCAGTTGGTTAAGTGTCTGCCTTTGGCTCAGGTCATAATCCCAGGCTCCTGGGATCAAGCCCTGCTCCTTGGGGAGTCTATTTCACCCTCTTCCTCTGCCCCCCCCCCACTCTCTCTCTCTCAATAAAAAAAAAATCTTTAAAAAAATAAAAAGATCAATGAAATTGACAAACTGTTAGCTAGACTGACCATGAAAAAAAAAAAGAGAAGATGCAAATTATTAAAATCAGGAATGAAAGAGGGTGATGGTTATATGCCTCACAGAAATAAAAAAAAGAATTATTAAAGAATCTATGAACAACAGTGTGCCAACAAATTACATAACCTAGGTGAAACAGACAAAATCCTACAAAGACAGAAATATCAAACCTAGCTAAAAAAGAAAAAAAAAAACTCAATAAGACTTATAACAAGAGACTGACATAGTAAAAAAACAAACAAACCAAATAAACAAAAAAAAATTTACTTAAAGTAAGGCCAGGACCAGATGGCTTCATGGTGATTTCTACCAAATGTTTAAAAAAGGATTAGCATGAATCCTTCACAAACTCTTCCCAAAAGGTAGAAGAGAAAGGAACAGTTTGCTATTCACTCCATGAAGCCAGTATTATCCTGGTAGCAAAGCCAGACATGAAGAGAAAAGAAACACAGACCAATATCCCTTATGAATACAGATGTAAAAATCTTTAATGAAATTCTGGCAAACTGAATCCAGCAAACATACAAAAAGGATTATGTACCATGACCAAGTGGGATTTATCCCAGGAATGCAGGCTTGGTTTGAATATGAAATTCAATCAATCCAGTATACCATGTCAATAGAATACAGGAAAAAAAAAAAAACAACAACAAAACAACCCATGTCCACTGAGGCAAAAAGAAAAGGCAGGCATTTGACAAAATCTAAATGATAAAACACTCCGCAAACTAGGAAGAGAAGAGGATTTTTTATCCTGTTAAAAGGCATCTATAAAAGCCTCACAGCTAACATCATAAAGGTGGAAGACTGAAATCTTTCAATGTGATGAAGATGTCTGCTCTGATCATTTCTATTCAACACTGTACTATAGGTGTTAGCCAGGAACACTAGGCAAGAAAAAGAAGTCATTCAGCTCGGAAAGAGAAAGTAAAACTACCCCTATTTGTACATTGCATGATCTCGTAGAGAGAACGTTCTAAAAAGTCCATACACACACACACACACACACACACACACACACACACTCAATCACAGTAAATGAATTTAGCCAAGTTGCAAGATACAAGATCAATATACAAAATAAGGTTGTATTTCTACATGGTAACAATGAGTGATCCAAAAATGAAATTAAGAAAACCGGTTCCATTCACAATAGCTGCCAACAAACCAACTAACCAACCCTTAGGAATAAATGTCAGAAAAGAAGTATAAGATTTATATGCTGAAAACGACCAAACAACATTGAAGGGAATTTAAAAAGCCTTAAATAAATGGGAAGATATTCTGTACTTGGATCAGAAGATTTAATATTAAAATGGAAATGCGCCCCCAAAACCGATCTATAGATTCAACGTGATCCCTGTTAAATCCTAGCTGACTTTTTTTAAAGTAAAAATTGACCCGCTGTTTCTAATACTTACACGGAAATGCAAGAGACCCAGAATTGCCAAACCAAACTTGGAAGAAGAACGAAGTTGGAGGACTTACATGCCCTGATTTTAAAATTTACTACAAAGCTACAAGCAATCAGGGCAGTGTGCTACTGGCATAAGGATTTATAAATCAATGGAAGAGAATTTTGAGTCCAGAAATAAACTCGTCCATTTAAGGCGAACTGATATTTAAAAAGGGTGTCAAGACTATTCAATAGGAAAAGAACAGTCTTTTTTTTTTTTTTAACAAATGGTGCTGGGATAGTGCAAAAGAATGAAATTAGACCCCTCCCTCACACCACATACAAAAATTTACTCAAAACGGACTGAAGATCTAAACATGAGGTGAAACTACAAAACGTTTAGATGAAAACAAGGGCATAAGTCTTCATGACCCTGGATCAGGCAATGGTTTCCTAAAAGACACCAAAAAACACAAAAGAAAAAAATAAAGATACACTGGATTTTACCAAAATTTAAAAGTTTTGAGCTTCAAAGGACACTATCAAGGAGGTGAAAGACAATCCATATGATAGGAGAAAATATTTGGAAATCCCATAAAGGTCTAGTTTGCAGAATATATAAAGAACTCATCACTCGACAATAAAAAAAAAAATCTCAATCTGAAAAACAGGCATAGGATTTGAATAGATGGTTCTCCAAAGAAAATATAAAAATAGCCAATAAGTATGTGAAAAGGTGCTCAACATCTCTAGTCATTAGGCAATGGCAAATAAAACTTTGTACCCACAAGTATGACTATACCAAAAAGACAGACAATAATATGGGCAAAGATGTGGGAAAACGCGGACCCTCAGACACTGCTGGTGGGAATGTAAAATGGCGCACACAGCCTCTTGGAAAATAGTTTGGCCGGTCCTCAATATGCCCACACAAAAATCTGTACTCAAATGCTCGTAGCAGCATGACTTGTAATAGCCAAAAAGGAGAAACAACCCAAATATCCATCAAGTAATGAACAAAATGCAGCATGTAAACACAATGCAGTGTTATTCGTCCACAAGCAGGAACGAAGTACCGACCATGCTACAACATGCATGAACATAGAACACCTGCAAAATGAGTGAGGCCAGACACAAAAGGCCACGTGTTACGTGATTTCATTTATACGAAATGTCCAGACGAGGCAAATCCAACAGAGACAGAAAGATGAACGGTTGTGGAGAGGGGATGGGAGTGATTATTCATGGGTGTGGGGTTTTGGGGGGCAGAGAAATGAAAATGTTCTGGAATTGGGGTGCCTGGGGGGCGCAGTCGGTTAAGGGTCTAACTCTGGGTTTCGGTTCAGGTCGTGATCTCAGGGTTGTGAGATCGAGCCGAGGCAGGCTCCGAGCTCAGCATGGAGTCTGTCTGGGATTCTCTCTCCCCCTCCCTCTGCCCCTCGCACTCATACATGCATGCATACTCTCTCTCTAAAAATAAATACATCTTTAAAAAAACTTTCTGGAATTATACAGTGGTGATGGTTGAACAACTTTGTGAAGACACTAAAAACCACTAAACTAGACACTTCACAAGAGTGAATGTCATGATATATGAATTACATCTCAATAAAAAAAACCCTGCAAAGCAGGCTGGCAGGAGCTGTTTTAGTTCCAGACATCTGGGCTTGAATCTTCCTAAATCATTAAAAGCATATTTACTGAGAAAAAAAACCCCCAAACCCAGCCTGGTTACAATAATGAACCAACAGAATATGGCTAGCTCAAAATCAGCAAAGCCATTCAGGTATTCATCCTAGAAACTTCATCAGAAAAACATCTGTCTTCCCAGATCTCTCTCTACATATCTTTCTGTGCCTTGTAATCCTTGCATGAAGAGCAGAAAGGGTTCCCGCCTGATTGGTTTGGCCAAAATTCCTGGCTCTTCCCTCGTCAGCCCACACCCCAACCCATCTAGGCTGCCGGGCCTCTCCAGAATTGACCTAAAACTCCATGTGGGAAGAATCCACTTCGGGGAATTGTAACCCTGAACACGTCTATGCGTAGGGCATCTTTGGAGATACATACAAATGCCACAGCACGAAGATCATTTTCTTATTTTCACAGACACACAATGGTGTTGCTTTTGCCTGGTATGGGTTTCACATCTGGTTTGGACATCTACCCTGATCGGGCCCCACCCAGCTGGCAAGCCTCACGGCTCACCATTGTTCTCTATAAAACAATGCTCCGTCAGACCTATGCTATGCCGCTGCTGTGCTCAACGGTTGGATACGCTCCATTAATGGACTGTGAGAGCAACTGAGTGGATGGCAAGTAGCGTTTTCTATAAGAGAAGCAAATAGTAGAGCTATGGTATGGAGTTAAGAGTTATGTGTTATTCTACAGACTTCTGCTTCCCTTTTACAGATATCTGTGTGTAAAATAGTTATCGCTATGGATCATGGTCAAAATGTGGAAAACTTCCACGCTGCTCATGCTATGCTCCCACCCCTCCCCTCTGTGCCCCCCCGCCGCCGCCCCGTCTGCAGCCTCCCCATTGTTCTGACTCTTCTGGAAAGCCTTTCCTCATTAACTCAGTCCATGGTGATCTCTTTCTTCTGTAACTGCTTTGAATTTTAAGACTACGTATGAGAGGTGCCTGGGTGGCTCAGTGGGTTGAGCGTCTGCCTTCGGCTCGGGTCATGATCTCGGGGCCCTGGGATCGAGCCCCCTGCTCTGCAGAAAGTCGGTTTCTCCCTCTCCCTCTGCACCCCCCACCCCGCTTGTGTTCTCTCAAATAAATAAAATCTAAAAAACATATATATATATATTCATGAACTACTGAAACTACTGAAGCTGACCTATGACCTCACTGCCCGACTCTCCCACCCACGCTCTTCCAGGACAGGGTGCAAACACAGCTGGTAACAGCTCCGGGTGCCTTCTGCACTCATCCGGAGCATACAATTAGCATACGAGCATACGCTCGTCTGGAGGTGACACGCTGTCCTGTTTGCTAATGGCCTGCACTGTGTAATTCAGCACTTTATTTCCCGTCGTGTTCCCTGATTGCTGTGTACGCTGAAGGGCAGTAAAGGTCAGGGACAAGACAGGCAGCGGGCAAAGCTCTGGCATCTGACACGGGGATCCAATCCCGCTGGGGAACTCATCAGCCACAGGTCACAGGGCAAGCAGGCCCCCAAACCTCTTTTCCTTACCTTAGAATGGGGGTGACGATAGCAAACTGGGGGGCTTGGGAACAAGACAGCATTTGTCAGTGCACATCTCACCATTGCTACTGGGGCTACTAATACGGACCCGGTTCTGGATATTTTAGGGAGCTATCAGACCATGGCTCTTGATGTTGGCTTGGGGGACACAGTCAATGTGGATGAGTTTTGAAGCCTGAGTTTGAGCTGCTCACAGGCAGGGCCCTGCTGGATCCTTACATGCTTGTGCCCATGGCAGAGCCCCAGTACGTGTGAAATGAATGGGAGGACCACCCAGGACATAGGAACAAGAACAGGAAAAGACCATCAGAAATAAAAACGAATTTAAAAAATCTCACATAGCAGACATGAGAATTCCCATTTGAAAGCCCATTCTCAGAAGAGGATTTCTCTAGATCATGCTGATGAAATGAGAAATTTCCTGAACATCTCCAAGAGAAGAGGACACATCACAAGGATGTGTTACTGGAGTAGAAATAGAGAACCCAGTCGCACCTGACTGGGGAAAGGAGATGTCAATGTCCTGGAACCACCACCCCAGACCTTGCTGGGTGGCTGGGTGTGGAAGTTCGGGATTCGATGAGGTTCCTGGGACAACTCTGGCAGCAATCCCAATCAGGGGGCCATTTTCTGCCAGCCACATTTGTGCTCCTGCCTGGGACCGGCCCAGGGGTGGTTCTAATCACACTGAGTTATCACAGCCTGTTTCCCAGGACACTGAACCGACGACAGTGTGTGTGGCAGAACTGTGAAGTGAGGCTAGGACAGGCAGAGAAAGCAGGTCTGAGGGGCAAGGGCTTACACAGGGACGAGGAAGGGGGCAGGGAGAGTGGGGCCAGCCTGTTCTTGGCTCTGCTTGGTCCTGAGACCCACCTGTACCAGCTCCAGGAAACCCCTATGTACCTTTCTCATACTATTCCCTTTCCTGCTCAAGGGAGCTCTAGCTCACTTGTTACTTGTAACCAAAGAGTCCAAGGCAATAGAGTCATGAAGATAGGAGCCACCCGCTGTAGGAGGGACTTTTTGTCCTGGCCGGAAGTATCTCCCTCCTTAATTCTGTGCTCACCACACAACCTCCCGCCCCAGGATGTGGTCTCCTGACATGTCCAGCAGGCTGGGCCCCAGCCTTCTCATCTGCAAAGTCAGACGATGAGACTAGACCATTGGTTCTCAGTTCTCACTGATCATCCACAGCACCTGGGGGTGGTGGGAGGAGTTGCTGACAGATTCCCGAGTCCTGCCAAGATCCTTTAATGTGGTCAAGTTCTAAGGCTGTGCCCAAATACGTATATTACCAAAACCACATCTAGCGTGTTGTAAAATGCACCGAGTGTTGGTTTTGATCAGCTACGGTAAGACGCGCAAAAATGATCGTCATGAAAAAGTCTTCATATTCCCAGATCCCTGGAAACAGAAGGCAAGGTATGCCATGCTGAGTCACAGGGAGAAGCACCCGGGTCAGTCGGGAGGCAGGAGGAACAGGAGGAAAGCATGGGCAGGAGCCTTTATTGAAATTTCCATGGGAAAAGACAAGGCGCAGTAGGAAGGCTTCAGGTTGGCTAGTTTGAATGATTTCAGCAGGCTCTGGGGGGTAGAGGCCATCTCTAGTTATCTGGTACCTGACCCTGGGGTGATGGGGGCAGAGGAAAACCCCCTCCTGGAGTGGGAGAGGCAGACAGAGGAGGTGGTTCAGAGCACTGGGATCTGGACTGGTTAGTTTGTGCTCCTGGATGAGTAGTTTGCGATCTCTAAAAATTGGCAAGTCTAATACGGCACCTGGGTGGCTCAATCGGTTAAGCGGCTGCCTTCAGCTCAGGTCATGATCCTGGAGTCCCAGGATGGAGCCCCACATCAGGCTCCCTGCTCAGCGGGTAGTCTGCTTCTCCCTTTCCCTCTGCTCTTCCCCCCACCTTGTGTTCTCTCGCGCGCGCTCGCTCACTCTCTCTCAAATAATCTTTAAAAAAAAAATTGGCAAGTCTGAGCACTTCTGGGTTGTACTGGGCATGCGCTGCTCTCGTCTGGCCAGCATCCATTCCTCTACTGGTAACAGCAAGCTAATGTTCCTGTTGGGAGCCAACCCTCCATTCCATATCGGTCCGTGTGGTTTGGAGGGCTGACTCCACCTTCTGGCTCTATGGGTGGGAGTGTGATTCAAGCTTGGCTAATCACGTATCCCATAAACACTTGGCACGTGCGTTCTCCGGGCTAGGCACTACGCTAGGTCCTGGGAATCCAGCAGTGAACTAGACAACAACCCTGGCCACTGAGAGCTTTACATAGGTTTGGGGCTGGGCACATGACTAGAGCGTCAACCCTGGGGATTTTGCTGGGAATCACTGCCTCTACGATCCACTGTCCTTTCCTTATTTAGAGGAACCCTATTTTGCTTGTGACAGTCATTGTCCAGCTAAAAACCTTAATCTCTTAGGCTTCCTTGCAGGTAGGAGTGGTCACAGCTCTAACAGAGATCTAATTGGAAGTCTATACGGTGGAGCTTCCAGGAAAGAGAATATTTTTGTGATGAGACAAGCATTAGAAGCCCTTGGGTCCTGGGATCGACCCCTGCATTGGGCTCCCTGCCCAGCACAGAGTCTGCTTCTCCCTCTCCCTTCCTGCTGCCTCTCCACCCCCCACTCATGCTCCCTCTCTTGCTTTCTCAAATAAATGAAATCTTTAAAAAGAGACAAGATTTAGTGACATGTGTCTCCTGCCCTTTGTCCTTCCTCCTTGCTCCTGGCTGGAACATGGGCACACTGGAGCTGCAGGACCGACTGGCAACCTTGAAGACAAAGCCACCCACTAAGGATGGAAGGACAGAAATGGACACTGGTGGTAGGATAGAGCTGCAAGGCTAATTCCAGGACTTCTTGTTAGGTAACAAAAATTCCGTGAGGCAAAGGTTCTGTCCCTTGAATTTTCTGTCACATGCAGCTGAATGCAATCCGTACCCGTGCATGGAATTACCCCCATGGGATGTAAGCCTGGACGGCTGGTGGCCGTCTTTGCAAGCTGTCCAGGGATGAAGCCAACCCAGGAGAGCA
Source organism: Ursus americanus (assembly GCF_024610735.1). NCBI lineage: Eukaryota > Metazoa > Chordata > Mammalia > Carnivora > Ursidae > Ursus > Ursus americanus. Next base: position 34,567,711 of record NC_142152.1, on the reverse strand, counting down.
CGGCTGAGACATGGACAGCATCTTGTAACCATCTGAGCTCAATGTTCCACTCTGCCCATTCTCCCGGTGAACTTGCCACTATGGGCTTTTTGGCTTAAACCAGCCAGAATTGGGTTTCTCTAACATAAAAAGATAATGGACTGGGGCACCGGCGTGGCTCAGTCGGTTGAGTGTCCGACTCTTGATTTTGGTTCAGGTCACAAGCTCAGGGTCATGGATTGAGCTCTGTGTCAGGCTCCACGCTGGGTGCTGAGCCTGCTTAAGATTCTCTCTTCCGCCCCTCCGCCCCAACCCCCACTGCATGTGCATGCTCTCTAAAAAAAAAAAAAATGTCTGGACTAATTCATGGATAAAATGAGTTCGGGGAGGGTGTGTGGCTAGGGACAGGGGTAATGGGACAGTGTCTATACCTAGGAACATCCCCTCCCCCCACCACCGTGAGTCTCTTCTGGCCCCCACTGCCTTTCCTTCAAGTTCAATGTCAGGGACATCTGAGAGATGCTCCTCATGGACTCTGACTGATGTGCAAACACAAGCAAGAGAAGGGCTGCCATTATTTGTGTCACTAAGCTCTTAGGTTTTTCTTTTGAAGTAGAAAATTACAATATGTGAAAAATTTAAAATGAACAAAACAGATGACTAATCATCCTGGAGGCAAAAATTAAGAATGGAGGCAGTTGTTGATGCAAGACTTCAGATTAATTCGGACAGTTCACTAGGCACTCCACCTAAGGGAGCGTTAACTTGTGGCATGAGGGGCTATGTTGCTGCACAATCGAGATATTCATGAACCCTGGAATAAGGGGCGTCTACAAGATCTAGGGATTATAGCTCTAGACCTGTGGTCCTCAAACGTGGTTTAAATCTGAATCCTCTGGAGAGCTTGTTAGATGCTCTCCAGGGCTAATGGTTTGGCAGGTCTGGAACAGGGGTCCAAGAATTTCCATTTCTAACATGTTTCCAAGTGCTGCTGCTTGTGCTGGGACCACACTCTGGGCACCTCCACTTCTAACTAGCTTTATATTTAAAAGCAATTGAGATACAATTGACATTAAAAATTCACCCACTCAAATGTAAGAGTGGGTTTTCATGGATTACAAAGCTGTGTAGCCAATCACCACCATGTAATTCCCTCATGGTTTTTATCACCTCCAAAAGAAAACCTGAACCCATGAGCAATCATCCCCCATTCCCCTCCTCTCTCACATTCTGCAGCCACTAACCTGTCTCTATCAGATTTACCTCTCTTGGACATTCCATATAAATGGAATCATAGTACATCGGCTTCTGTGTCTGTCTTTCACCTACACAGGTTTTCAAAGTCCATCCATGTGGCCACACACAGCGCTTCCTTCCTCTGTAGGGATGAATAATATTGCATTATACGGAACCACCAGTTTGCCTCTCCGTTCATCACTCGATGGGACATTTGGATTGTTTCTACTTCTTGGCTACCATGATTGATGCTATGAACATTCAAGTGTTTGTGTAGACATAGGTTTTCATTTCTCCTGGACATATAGCTCGGGGTGGAATTGCTGCCTCATACAGTGACTCTATATTTAACTCTTTGAGGAACTGACAGGCTGTTTCCCAAGAGGCATACCATTTCACATTTCCAACAGCGTTTGAGGGTTCCAACAGATCCAAATCCTTGCCAACACACTGCTGTCTCTTTTGAATCTTGCCATTCTAGTGAAGAGGTGTCTCATCGTGGTTTTGATTTGCGTTAAATCAAATGGAATTAGTCCTGATGACTAATAAGGTTAAGCATCTTCTAACATGGACTTACTACTTGTATATCTTCTTTAGAGAGTGGTCTATTCAAATCCTCTGCCCGTTTTTTAAATTAGGTTGTCTTTTCAGTGTTGAGTTCTAAGAGTTCTGGATGTATTCAGGATACGAGATCCTTATTAGAATCATGATTTACAAATGTTTCATTCCATTCTGTGAGTTGTCGTCTCATGTTAAGTGTCCTATAAATCACAAAAGTTTTAAGTTTTGATTAAGTGCAATTTATAGCTTTCCTTTGGCTACTTATGATTTTGTTATATTTAAGAATCCATGGTCTAACCCAAAGTCACGAATATGGACATTTGTTTTCCTCTAAGAGTTTCACATTTTTAACTACTACATTTAGATCTCTGTCTTGTATTGAATTCTCTCTTGTGTATGGTGTGAGTTTGTGATCCAACTTTTTTTTTGTTTAATGTGGCGGTCATTTTCTTAGCACTGCTTGTTGAAAAGACTATTCTTTTCCCATCAAATGGTCTTGGCACCCTTGTCAAAAATTACTTGACCTTAAGTGTATGCATGTATTTCCAGACTCTCAATTCTATTCCATTGATCTATACTTCTGTCCTTATTTCCAGTACCAGTCTTGATTACCACATCTTTGTAGTAGGTTTTAAAATAAGGAAGTGTGAGTCCTTCATCTTTGTTCTTTCTCAAGATTGTTTTGGTTATTCAGGGCCTCCCACATTCCCATCTGAATTTTAAGCTTAGCCCATCAATCTCTTGCAAAAAAAAAAAAAAAAAAAAGCTAGTGGTGATTTTGTTTGCTCAGAATCTGAAGATCAATTTGGGGACTTGTGTCATTTAAAAGATTTTTACGTCTTCCTATCCATAAACATGGGATGTCTTTCCATTTAGACCTTTAATATCTTTCAACAATATTTTGTAGTGTGCAGTGTGCATGTCTTGTACTACCTTTTGTTAAACTTATTTCTAAGTATTTTATTCTGTTTGATGCTATTATGAGATTGTTTTAATTTCAATTTCAGGTTAATTGCTAATGTACCAAAATACAACAGAAATTTGTACATTGTACATCTTGGTATCCTGCAAGTTTAGTCTTACGGTTTTTTGTGGACTCCTTAGGATTTTCTATATGCAAGATCACATTACCTATGAAGAGTATTATATTTCCTTTCCAATCTGGATGCTTTTTATTTTGTCTTGCCCGTTTGCCCTGCCTCGAGCCTCCAGCACAATGTTGAATAGAAGTGGTGAGAGTGACATCTTTGTCCTGTTCCTGGTCTGAAGGGGAAAGCTTTTAGTCTTTACCACGAAGTATGATGTTAGCTGTAGATTCCCTTTATCAGCTTCAGGAAGTTTGCTTCTATTCCCGAGTTTGTCATGGGGTTTTTCATCAAGAAACAATGTCGGATTTTGTTAGGTGCTTTTTCTGTATTGAGATGATCGTGTGGTTTTATTAACAATGTGGTGTATCATTTTTCATACGTTGAACCAACCCTGCATTCCTGGCATAAGTTTCATTTGGTTAACTCTTTTTTATAAAGAAGGAAACAAAGTTCCATGAAGGTTAATGAGCCGTGCCAAATCTCACAGATAATTAGAGCCAGAGCCACAAACAGACTCTGCTTTCCCAGCCAGCGGCCTCCAGGCTGGCCTTTGTGGAGAGGTGGGGGAATGCAGGGGAAGCTGGAGTGCTGTCAAGGCAGGACTGATGACAGACGACCTCACCATTACCCAACATCTGTAGCACGCCTCACATCTTGGAAGTGATTTTCACACACACTCTCTTTGTTCTTCTCGTCAACTTTTAGGGGACATTTTCCCTATTTCATGAGGTTTGGTGAAATTCACTGACTTAAACATCTCAGAAAGTGAGAGGTAGTGACAGGACTTGAATGCAGGTCTTCAAAGTTTAAAAATCCAGAGTCCTTTGTGCTGTATTGCTTGCCTGCCCTCTGAGTCCCATGATTTCAAGGCCCGTGGAGGTCCTTTTGCTGCCTGACAGCTGGCAGAGGGGTCAACTCTCCCACCAGAGCCTCCTACTCTTAGCTCATGGCTCTGAACTTAACAGAAAATTCCTCTCGAGAAAGGGAACCATTAAAGCTTTCTTGTTCCTTGCGGCAAACGAACTTCAGAATAATTTTTAGTTTTTAATACGTTTTTGTTTTATCCTTAAATTTTGACTTACCATTAAATGGATTGCTTTCTGAGGTGCACAGTAGCTCCATGGTTAACTGTAACTAGATTGCCAGGTTCGAACCCCAGCTGTGACATATGCTATCTGTGTGAACTTGGGCAAGTATTGAGCCTCTCTGTATCTGTTTTCTCATCTGTAAAATGGGGAGAACAATGGTTTCTGCCTCACAGTGCTACTGTAAAACGGAAAATGAACTATATGTTCACATGATATGTCTAGAATAACACCTGGTGCAGAGTAAACACTAAATTTTAGCTATTGTCGATCTTAACGACCACATCAACAAGGACTATTGTCAAGCACTGGGCTGGGTGGTTTTACAGAGAACAGCCTCAGAGAGGTAAGGCCCCATGCCCAAGGTCACACAGCTAGGAAATGGCAGACTCACAAGTCCAACACCAAAGCCTCTTAAAGACCCCATCCTGAATTCTGGAAGGTGAGTTTTGATCTTGAGTGCACTAGAGGGGGCGAGCAGAGGCTCTACGGGAAGCAGATGAGGTCAGGCCTACAACCACGCTGAGCGGCCAGGCTAAGGCTTGGGAGGGAGGGGAAGAATGTAAGGAGGATAAGAAAGTACACACTAGGCTTCAGCAAAGTCAGAGGCAGGCCCTGCTGAAGGCTGACATTAGAACGCAGGTGGGGCTGGGCACACGGGGACTCAAGGCCCAGGGAGATGTATCTGGCAGTCCAGGGTAGAGGCCTGCAGGGTGCATAGGATCTGAGGGAGGCTTTCTCCGAGGTAGAGGACTTGGCTTGGTCTCCCCCCACCCACACTGGCAGAGTCAGGGAACACGGTTTGGTCACTAGGACCCTGTTCCTGCTCCCCGACAGAAGCAGCTGCCTTCCTGGGGAAGAGGGCACAGATCCAATCCGCAGACCAAGATCTCCCAGGCCATAGAGAAGTGGGGCTGAGTTCCCTTGGCTGGTGCAGATCCCTGGGACCCCCACCCCAGTTCTGCGGACGTGCCCATGGCCCCCACCCAGCTCTGTGGAGGCTCCGTGACCAACTCAGACTGGCTGTAATGGGTCTCAGCGCTAGAAGGTCATCTGGGGTTGGTGTGTCAATGCCCTCCTTCTAAAGACCCCAAGTTATGGCCAGTTCTGCACCCCACTTCAGGGATCTCAGGGCATCCAGCGGAGAGAGCTGTTCTGTCCCCCATCACTCTCCACAATGTGGCAGTGGGTGGACAGTCAGCCTTTCTGAGCCTCCACGTCCTCCTCTGAGATGGTGGGGAACTGCCCCTCCCCCTCCAGGCACTGTGGAAAGACCAAAGAAAAGCAGAAAGTACAGAGCTCACTGCCCAGCCTCGGAGGGCCTTGTCAGAATTTGGAAGTCCTGAGGAGCATGAAATGAGAGACCGCTAATCCCAGAAATACTGAGAAAGAACGCTCACTGGCCCTCCCCCTCCGCTGGCATGCCCTCTGGCCTTAAACATTCCACAAGCACTACAATGACAGGGTGGGGTGGTTGGGTTCCCGGTGTCTGAAAACCACACAGACCCAGCAGCTGGCCTCCTCCCTCCCCTTCCTTCCTGCTGCCCCTGGCACCCTAGAGCCAACATGCCAGCTTAGCAGAGAGGCCTCTTGGCCAAAGTCAACAGAGGCACCAAAGGAGAACACTTCAGAGCTGGGCAGACCGGGTGCCAGCCCCAGCTACCTGAGCCCCCATTTGCTCATTTGGGAAATGGGGACCAACACCAGCCACCCAGCAGGGCTGCCCTGCAGTACCCCTAGTACCTAATATAAGGTGCTAGGTACAGTGCTGGGGCTGGGGCAGGTGCCTGATGCAGCTGTGGGTTGGGCCTCTGCCCCTCCTCGGTCTTCCTGAGGCAGAGCCACGCGGGTCCCTTACCAGGTCTGGTCTGAGTCATCAGTAAAGACTGGCTTTATTGCTTTTGTCCACCCTGCACTATGGCTGTCATGGCCATCAGCCCCCATTCCAACCTCCCCCCGGTTTCTGTAGAGGCATCTCTCAGACCCCCCTGCAGCTCCAGGTCTGGACTCAAAAGAGCCTCCTTAATGTGAGAAGAATGGAGGTGGCGGGGCCAGGCTCCCTTCCTACTGCTTTAGATGCACTCCTGTCAAGCAGGGCTCTGGGGATACGGGGATTTTCTGCAGGGGATCCGAGCCCAGGCAGTCGCTGAGTGGACATCAGGGACTGTCCAGAGGCCTGGCCACCATCCAGTGCCCAGTTTGCATTGCAGTGGGGGTTGAGACACAGCGGTGGCAGTAGCCTCCTGGTTCCTGGAACACGGCTCTGATGGGGAGATCTTGAATTCACGGTTCTGTCGCATCCTGGCTCCCACTGCCCCGATTCTGGTGTGGCGGCCGTGGAAGCAGGTTCCGTGGGGAGCTCTGGGGTCACTGCTGGTGCCCAGACTGAGGTGTCCTTCCCATGATCACTCAAGGCACCTATATCTCTGTATTAATCCGCTTCTCCTGCGTCTGAGATGGGCTACACCCGTGGTCTCCTGATATCACCAGAGGCAGCAGTCATGGGTCCCACAAGGGACGCAGGTATGTATGTGCTCAGACCCTCCTCCCCCAGAGCCGCCTTCTTAGGGGCCACCAAAGCCATGTTGGCTAGCAGAGCGAACTGACCAGGGGTGGACCCCTGGCCTGTGGGCCCATGGCATTCTCTCTCTCTCCAGACTCTGGAATTCAGATACGGTACCAGTGTGCCAAGTTAGGGAGGCTGGCATGGTCATGGGCCAGTCTGGGGGCCATGCGAGGCCACAGTCTGCCGTGCGGACTGACCGAATCTTCAAATGCCAGTCTGACAGGCGTATGTGGAGAAATGAAGACAAGGACCAGGAAGAGTCCTGACATCCACGGAGGCCCCGAGTCCTGCCCCTGGATGACTCCAGCTGTTTCTGTGCTCTTGGGATCCATAACACACCCCTATATCCTTACTTTTAAAAAGGTCCCCCTTGGGGCGCCTGGGTGGCTCAGTCCGTTAAGAGGCTGCCTTCTGCTCAGGTCATAATCTCACGGTCCTGGGATCAAGCCCCACATCGGGCTCCCTGCTCACCGGAGAGCCTGCTTCTCCCTCTCCTACCTGCCGCTGCCTGCTTGTGCTCTCTGTCGAATAAATAAAAATCTTAAAAAAAAAAAAAAGCCCCCCCTTTTAGTTTGTGGAAGCTTGTGTGGGCTTCGTGTTGCTGCCATGTAAAGAGGCTTCGGACCCTAGCACATGATAGGCCCGGGTCCCCTCACCCCCGCCCTCCCGGCCTGCACCACGCTGGCCTGGCTGCAGGGACACCATGGGGCAGCACCCAGGGCAGATGGCCTGGATGTTTGGTTCTTTCTGGTCAAGACTGACCCTTGGGGAAGCCGGTGTTTGGTTCTTTCTGGTCAAGACTGACCCTTGGGGAAGCCGGTGCCCCTCTCTGGGACTCAGTTTCCCACTTTGTAGAAGGAGGCAGCAGGTCTTAAATTCCCACCATCCCTTCTGATCCCAGTATTCAGACACCATTTCTTACGAACCACAGGGACCTGGAGGAAAATTGCTTCCATTTAGATTTTTTAAAAAATTGAGCTTCCTTCTCTACTGTGCTCTATTATTTTTTTTTAAGATTTTATTTTTATTTATTCGACAGAGATAGAGACAGCCAGCGAGAGAGGGAACACAAGCAGGGGGAGTGGGAGAGGAAGAAGCAGGCTCACAGCGGAGGAGCCCGATGTGGGGCTTGATCCCAGAATGCCAGGATCACGCCCTGAGCTGAAGGCAGACGCTTAACCGCTGTGCCACCCAGGCGTCTATTATGTTTTTATAAACCACCCATAGCCTGAAAGTGAAAATAATCCAAACGTCTAGCAACACATGGATAAATGCGGTGTATCCATACGAGGGATTATTCAGCCGTACAAAAGAACGCGGCACCGACTCGGGCTACTACATGGATAAACCTTGAAACCACGCTGAGGAAAAGCAGCCAGTCACAAAAGGCCACCTACGAGCTGATTCCATTCCTATGAAATGTCCAGGCAGAAAAACCCAACGAGACAGAGCAGTGGTTGCCAGGAGGTGGGGGAGGAGGGATGGGGATAATTGCTAGCGGGGAGGGGCGTTTTTGGAAGGGGTGGCGGTAAAGAGAGTCTCAAGTTGGCTGTGGTGAAGGTTGCACAGCTTTGGGAATTGACTAAAAGCCACTCGACTGTATACTTCAAAGGTGTGAACGTTAGGGTAAGTGAATTCTGTATCCGTAAAGCAGTTACAGGGGACGAAGGGTACCCTCAGCACGATGAGCACGAAGCAACGTGTGGAAATGTTGAATCACTATATTGCACGCCGGAAACAAATAGAACACCGTATGTTAATTACACTGGAGTTAAAATAAAAAAAAAATGAAGTTGTTACATTAAAAAACAAAAAACGCTCTGCCAGCGTTGTTCTGATTGGGCTGTGGACTGACGGACTGACAGACCGACAGCTCAGTGCTCCACAGCGAGGACAAGGATGTTCCTTTGAAATCCGGACCTTGACTTACGAGACAATTTCTCTGGTGGCTCTGGAGAAGCCACGGCTTTCCACCGTGAAGAGCCGTATGTCTCTGAGGGCCTGGAACAGACGGGAACCACACCTGGACCGTCACATATACGCGAGCCCACGACACCTGGTTTCTCCGCCACATTCACAGATGTGCTAAGGGGCTCCGAGGTGAGAACGTGCCCACGGGATTCTAGAGCCCCGTTTCTGCAGCACCCCTCGCCCCACGGGGTTTAAAGAGGCTAAACAGACTGCTCTCCTCCCACCTGCGATAGCTCGCTCGAGTGCCATGTAGAAGTGGGGAAGATGGGCTGGGGTGGGGAGAATAAGCCTTAAAACATCCCGAAATCTCCGGATTGCCTGTGCTGAGTTTCATTCTAATAAAGGAAGAGAAGGTAGAGCCGTGCCATCCACGGCCTGATGAGGGCATGTGAGGTCCCCAACAGTTTACTCCCCACAGACACATTACTCGGCAATCCGCTGGTCGGACTATACAGTGCTGGCCCCGAAGCACGTCTGGCGTCCAAACGCCAATGTGCAAATCCTGGCTCTGCCCCTTCCTCCTGGATAACCTTGGCAACCACACCTCTCTGTGCCTCAGTTTCTTCACATGGGAAATGGGGAGCATTGCACCCACCCACTAGGGCTGTCGTGTAGACTCAATGGGTGACTACGTACAAAGCCCCCCGCCTGGCCCGGAGTAAGTGGTCGGTGAGTTTTACCTCCTGTGACTGTTCAAGCATCTCCAAGGGCCTAGACTTCTGAGAAACGCACATTCATCCCAGTCTCTCCATTGCCAGGAGCTGCACGGCCTCGTAGATCCCGGATGTATATATATCTGAGGTCATCTGCCGGCTCTAGGACATCCCGGGGGCTCATGATCTGGGGCTCTGCTCCCCACTGGACCAGCCTGTGATGGTGTTTACAGCTTGAGAGGCACAAGATGGAAGAGGGGCTCCTGCCACTTAATGGCCATGTGACTTGGGAAGTCACTCAGCCTCTCGGGGCCTCAGTTTCCCTCTGCAAAATGGAGATAAAGATGATGCCTAATCTCAAGGAAGCCGTGAGGATAAATAAAAAGCTCAGTAGAGAGAGGCAGGACTGCAGAGTGGTGAGCAGGGGCTGCCCAGGCGGGAACTCCTCTCCACCTAGAAGCTGGGTGACTGCACATGCAGCCTAACTTCTCTGGCCTCTCTTTCCTTCTCTGCAAAATGGAGATCAACATCCCCACTTCATGGGAGGATTCAATGAAAGAAAAACCACATAAAGCTCTTAGAACAGGGCACAGCACCCGGAAGCCCCCGAGAGCCCTGTAAGGATTCCTGACTTTTCACTCCAGGCCTGACCTACAGCCAGTCCCTGGTGTTGCTACAACAGTGGCAGACATGAAGGCCAGCGTCCCAGTACACACGATGGGATTCCCTTACACTTCGGGGGGCAGAAGAGAGGAGTCCCATTGGCCACCTGGGCTGGGGGAGCCTCCCGGACCACAAATCAACCACAAACAGCCTGCATTATGGGCTTTCCCCGGCCAGGCCGGGACTCAAGGTCACCAGCTGGCAACTTCAGAGCAGTTCCCCTGGGTTACAGACCACAGTTTCCATGGGAGAAAAAGCTTCTCTCCTCTTCCTCTTCCCCCAGCCAACAGCCGGCCTGGGGAAGCCTAATTACCAGGCTCCACGGCCCAGAGTGGGAAGAGCAGGTCGTCCTGGATGTTGATGTAAATCCAGCAGCATGCCAGGGGGGCACCAGGGACAGGCTGCTGCTGAATGTCCCTGGGCTCTCGTCCACAAGCCCCGTGATCCCGCATGTGGGTGGCAGAGCACGGGGGCCACGGGCTGGGGCCACCTCCTCCACCCGTCCGCCGTGTAGCAAAGGAAGATGAGGCATAAGCTGCATCCTGTAGTTAATTGCTTGGATTTACCCAGCACACTTGCAAGCTCTCAAAGGACGGGGACCATGGCTGTCCTGTGCCCACCTGCATCCCCAAAGCCCACAGTGGTCTCGTACCCAAATATTTCCTAAAAAGAATGATCTTGTCTCCCAAGTGCCCAGAACCGGGCACCTGGCTCACAGCAGGTGCTCCCTGGCCCTCAGGATGACCACGGTCCAGGGATCCAGGGATCCTGGCACCAATGACCCTTCTAGAACACAGCTTGTAGTCCAAACAGGGAAAGATGTGAAAAGCTGGATGTAACAGAAACAACATGATTCAAGCACATAATCCAGAATAGCATTTTCTTTGCACCTACTATGCGTCAGTCGGCGCCCAGAGACCGTGGCAAAGTACCTTATTCACTACTTAGAGCAACCCGGGGGCATAAGCCCCACTGCCCCCATTCTGTGGCTGAGGAACAGGTTTAGGGAGGCGAAGCAGCTTTCCCAGCATTACCTGCCGGTGAGTGGTAGAACCAAAGCCTGAACTCGGGACTTCTGGACTCCAGAGCCCGCCTCCCAGGCTGCCCCCAATGACACAGACGAATCATGCACAGAACCGGCAGGCCCCGATTCATCCTGCCTGTGAGGCTGGGTCCGAGCCGACCAGAGGAATGGCTCCTTCCCTCCTCCCATCCCCACCCCTGCTACCACTTTTCTTATCCAGCGCTCCTTCCTGGGCCCAGCTTAGGGGATGGTGAGCTCCTGCTGCCCCTAAAGTGCCCTCGGGGCCACCCATTAGCCCCAGATCACTGCCAGACCACCACCAGAGATGAACTGAAAAGACGAGGTGATCCAGAGTGGCTGGTCCAGGGCCTGTAGCCTGACCCACGGACTTTCTCACAAGCGCTGCGTCCCACTAAGTTCCTAGAAACCTCTGCCCACACTGGCCTCGCTTTCCCGTGGCCGCCGTATATACACCTAAACCGGCAGCAACCACGCGGCTCCCTTTCCACACCCCACTCCTCAAAGGAGGCGAGCAGAGGGAAGAGGGGGAGGAGCAGGAAGTAACTCCTGGTTTCCAAGGGCAACACCTGGACGCGCACATCCGCAGGGACACAAAGGGAGAGGGAGCTCTCCGCAGGGACGCAGGAAGCCCGGCCTGTTCCTGAGGGCAAGAGGAGGCCAGCACAGGCCGGAAGCTCCTGGCAGGTGGCTCCGTTCTAAGCTGAGCCTGGGGAAGGTCTTGGAGCCTCTGGCTAAAGGAGAAAGGTGATCAAAGTGCCTGCGCCTGCCAGGCAGGCTGAGCTCCAAGCAGGACGACTCACAGGTCCACAGAGCCTACAAGCTACCTGGGCCCAGCCCTGGCAAGAGAGCAGCGTTTGAAGCCCCCCACCCCACCCCCGGGGCTGAGCCACCCAGACAGGGTCCCCAGGGAGCTAGATCCCACTTCCCAGGGCCACTTCTCTGGGAAGCACCAGGTCCAGGGACAAAAACAAGGGAGGGACGGCAGGCCTTGGGGTCCAGGCCACCCAGTCCTGCCAAACTTTAAGGTTTCAAGGAAACGCAGAGGTGAGTGGTCCCGACATGTGGCTGCCTGCACGGCCACTGCCAAGAAGGGCATATCCCTTCTATGGTTTCCCAGAGAGCCCTGGACAGTGGGCAACGCCCGCACAAGGACCCACATGAAGTGGCCAGCGGAGGGCGGTGGCTGGGGGCCCCCTCAGGCCCCACATCTGCAACATGGGGACTCTGCCACCCACCTCCTGGGACAGGAGAAGACAACTCACGGCACGGGAACTCCTCCCCGGAAAGCTTGGCGGGGTTACGGCGGGCCTCTCCCTCCACATCCCAGCCCCCACTGCATCGGGCTCTGGCCCTAGAGGAACCGAAACCCCTGGTGTGCCTGCCACCCCAAGTCCCCGTGCTCGCCCTGTGTGGACGCCAGAGGGGAAGTGGGCTGGTGGTGTTGCGATGCACGGCTGTGTGGAAGAACCTGGGGTTCCGGACTCCACGGCTGTGTCTGGACCTCTCATGAACACAGAAGTGAAAAATGCAAGGTGGGCCTTTCAGACTTGGACGTTCTGCTCTGAGGGGACACACTGCCCTCCCGGGATCCTGTCGCACAGATATCTTCTCTCCCCCACTATATCCAAACGGGTAATCTGATACCGATTCCCAGGATCTGGAGAAGAACACCCCTTCTTTCAGTGGCGCAGACCTGGCCCCAGACGCCAAGCTCCCACCCAAGTACAGAGTGACCTTTAGCCCACAAGACAAGCAACCTGAGCATGACCTCTGCTTCCCAGAACCTTCCAACAGGTGTGCCAGCATGTCAGGGATGTGTCCGACACAGCTCCCCTCAGCCTTCTGGTTGGCAGGGGAGGTCCGGGGAGGGGGGCTGCTGAACCTCAGGGCTGGGACCCTCTGTGACCTTAGTGAAGGGAAATTTTTCACTTTCCTGGTCTGCCCTTCATGTGAAAGAAGGCTGGGAGTTGCTCACTGGGATTGGCAATTTCAAACCTGGCCGGTTCCCAGGAATCACCCAGAGGAGGTTGGAAAATGCTGATTCCCAGGTCATGTACCCGTCTTTGGCATGTCTGTGTTTTAGAACCAGACCCTGAATTTTGGGAAGAGCCAGGTAGCTGTGATCGGCCTGCCCTGGAGACTCTCATCTAGTAACTCCGAGGCAGCCCTGTGACCCCAAATGGAGCCGAAGTTTCAAGATGAACCATGGTGGCAGAGTAATCCAGCCTGGGTAGGCCCCCGCCGCCTACTTGGGGGCAGGAGTCTTCCCGTGACATGGGGACGAGGGACTGGACAGCCTCTCTCCCCACAGAGCTATCTCTTAAGTTACGTGCTCTGTCAGCCTGGTGTTAAACACAGAATTCTTTCCAGAAAAACAGCAAGTTCCGAACTTGAAAATCCTGTAATTCTGTTGCCTGTCAGGACAGTGGTAGACCAAGACAAAAACGCCAAGACCAGGGCCTTCATCTCCCACATAGGACTCAAAGGCCCGCACAGAAAGTTGGATAAAGAGGAAGGTACCCTGCATGTGTCTGGGGTTCCTCTCGCATGTGAACCTGCTGGACAGATACCTGCTAGTCACCTACCGTGTGCCAGCGGCAAAATAGACAAAGACCCCTACCCTTTGCGGAGGTGACATTTTAGTTGGGGGAGACACACAAGAGAAAAAACTATATAAAATATTTCAAACAGGGTAGTCAGGGAAGGCCACCCTGAGAAGGTGGCATTTAAGCAGGGAGCTGAAGCAGGGGACGGAGTGAGCCATATGGGCCACTGGGGAAAGTGCATTCTAGGGATGGCAAGTGCAAAGGCCCTGAGGCAGGGCATACCTGGTGTGTTCTAAGGACAGTGAGGGGGCCAGTGTGGCTGGAGGAGAGGGCACAGGAAGGAGAAGAGCAGAAATTGAGGTCAGCAAGGAGCTGGTAGTCAGAGGACACTAGGCCTCAGAAGTCACACTCCAGTGAGATGGAGGAAGCAGAGGGGTTACATATGCGTAGGAGATGTTGTCAAATGTAGAAGCTGTAACTGTCCATGGGTAATTTGTGGCCTTAGAATATCCTGTCAGCAAATGTCGGGTTGGAGAGTCTGACCAGGCCCACACACATAACAGTGATACTTGCTTTTTCTTACTGCAAAAGAAAGACAGTTGCCCTGGGCATTTAAGGGCCATCACTAGGGGTTCCCGGCGTTCCCCATATCTCCAGCTGGCCTGCTGTCTGGTGGGCAGGCTCCCCCACACCGGGCATACCTGCGCCTCACTGCGGCTCTAACCCACAGTTCAATACTCAGGACGTATTTATCTAGTGCCTCCAAATAATTCTGGTGACCTAATGTCGACCCTTTGCACCAGGCTTCCCAGGCCCTCAGGCTCCAGGTCGCCATCCTGAAGACTCAGCTTAGCCCGAGGCCCCTGCGCCCCCAGAACTCACCAGGCACGGAGAAGGGGGACAGGAAGGCAGACTCGACCGGCTCCGGCTCCGGGGGTGGTGGCGGGGGTTGGGGGGGTTGTGGCTCCTGCTCCCGCTGAGGGTCTTCGGGGTTTTCCACGGGAACATTGCCGTTCTCGATGTTTTCGTGTCTCCCGTTTTGAACTGGTTTGCTGTTGACACCGTTAGCCGAGTTGATCAGTCTCTGCCGCTGTGTGGACAGGAGGCAAGTCAGACGCCAAGACATGTTACAAAGTGTCACACGGTGGCTTTGTGCCTCACAGGTGCACAGCCCTGGAAGGTTTCTAGAACACCGTCCCAGAGATCAGTCTCCCTGAGAAATGGTCCAAGAACCTTGGACTCCATCTAAGTTTGCTCGTTTCCAGGTGGACCGACACTGGGGAAGCCTGGGCCTCCCCTTCCTAATGCCGACCAGACCACCCAGCCCATGGCTTCGGATGATGGCGACCATTCCACATCCTTCAGTGGACATTTATAAGCCACCTGAAGACAGTCCCAGGAAACATCCTGCATCATTTTCTAAATGTTTAATTTTCTTCAGGTCTGTTGTGCAAAAAGTATACTTAAATGAAGCACACAGCTCCATGATGAGCTACGTCAAGATGCAGAACATTCCAGCCCCTCAGAAGATTCCCTCAGGTACCCCCTGGTGTATAAGCCCCTTCTCTCCAGAGGTAACCACAGTAACCGCTATTCTTTTATAAACATCAATTCGTTTTTCCTGAACTTGAACTTCATATAAGTGGATTCAAATAATATGTATTATTCTATGTGTAGTTTTTTCACTCAATATCTGTAAAATTCATTCACGGTGTTGTGTGACCTAGTAGCTGGCTATTTTTCATGGCTGTCAAGTACTCCTTCGCATGAATAACCCACAACGCATCGTGCGGTTTCCCTTCTTTGGTTCTTATGAAGAATATTGCTATGAACATTTATGCACAGGTCTTTTTCTAGACAAACGCGCTCATTTCTTTGGGGCATTTAGGAGTGCAATTTCTAGGTCATACAGCAGATGCACGTTGAACCACTTCATACTCGTATCAGCAATGGATTAGAATTTCCTTTGAGTCCCGTTCTTGTCAACGCTTGACCCTGGCAGTCCTCTTACTCTGGACCATTCTGGTGGGCATGTGATGGTATCTAATCGTAGCTGTTTGCATTTCCCCACCGACTAACGATGCTGAGCCCTTACTGGGTTGCTGGCCACTGGGATGGTCTCTGCTGTCCCAGCGCTTTGCCACATCTAATGGGTACGCCCCGAACCAACCTGTCCCCTTCCTGGCCCCATCTTGTAGCAACTGACAAAGGCCGCCTCCTTTCCGCCCAAGCAGAAGCTGATCTTCCTCACCAAATCCATGGGCTTCTGGAAACCAGGGAAAGGCAGAGGCCACATTTCAAGAAATCATCAGGTTTCCACTTTCCTTTGCCTTTGCCCAGCTCCCATTCATCTGGTTCCGATTATAAATACCTGTGGATCGGTCTGAGCTAGGCGTTGGGGGTAAGGACTGTCACACAACAGACAGATATATATCCCTCCCGGTTCTTCACCAGGAGACTAAGTGTGCGTGAATGTGTCCCCAAGGCACTATTCTCTACCTGTGTGCGCGACACCTATCCTCGTGGTTACTGGAACTTAAAACATCATTATTAAAATAGATACATGTTATTTCTCTTAAAAAAAAAAAAAGGAACTGACCATTTAACCGCCTTCATGTTGGTTTTAGGCAGGGACTCCTAAATCATGAAGTCTGGGGTGGGGTGCAAATTGTAAAATTCTTTTCTTACAAGTGTGTTCACAACACTTAGCCTACCAAAAAGAGCAGAGAGATCTACGCCTGAGACTCAAGTTCAGATGTGGAAGCATAACCCAAGTAGTATTAAATGACAGGTCATTCCTGTAGTTAAACAAACAAACAAAAAAACCTAGTTGAGCAAGGACAGAATTGTAAGGAGGGAGGCATGACTTAATGGCAACATGAATGGCAACAATGGGAAGGGGTCATGATTCTAGCTTAATAGGAATCAACAGAGAATTGTACCTGGAAAAATATCTCAAGTTACCTGAGGTTGTATTAAAAGCGACATAGATTGCAACACAAAGGAGGTGACGGATCCACACGCTGAGAAATACAAGCTGGAAGATGGGGAGGACTGGAACCATGTTACATCAGGGAGGGTGGGAGTTTCTAAGGATGTTTAGGTTCAAGGAGAAAATCAGGGGGTGGCGATGTTCAAAGCACTGCCACTTGAAAGAGGCAACTAAAAGCAACTCAAGCAGGGGTTGAACATTACAGAGGGAATAAAGATATAGAAAGAAGGGGCCGAGGAGGTGGACTAACTGACCCCTGATAATCTACACAGTCCCACTTTTGCAGTCTGGACTCAGATTTGGGTGGGAATTCCTGTTCTGCTCTCATATTAGCTGTGTGGTTTTGGGCAAATTACTTTGCCTTGCTGATAAACAGGAAGTCTCGTCATCTGCTTCAGAAGGTCATTAAGAGGATTAATTCTGTACTGCAGTTAAAACATCCCGCACCTGCCCATCCCTCAGCAGCTGGACAGACCAGCTCAAAACGACCAGCGCCCAGATGTGAGATGCATGGAAACTGAGGGTGGGTGAACGTCTGTGCCCCTCGGCGACTCACTGCAGTGGCTGTGGGTGAGGACAGCCAGGCATAGCCTTGGAGTGAAGGAAAATCCCTCACACGCCCTCCCCCATGCACCCACCCCCTGCCAACTCCCACTCAGCTGCTCCGTCCTCTCCGATGAACGCACGAGAGCACCTGTCCCACAGGCACTAGAATCTACCACGGATTAATTGAGGCTCTGCAAACATCTCTAACATTTTGGAATTAAAATGACTGAACATTCTAATGAGACCCAGGGTCTTAGGAAACAACTTTGAAACTGGGCATTTGTTTTTGTTTTTTCCTCCGCCTGTTCCCATTCCCTGATGAATTTACCCCAAGATATGGCTTAGCCTCCTCCATGCATCGCTTATCAGTTGGTGTCACTGAAATTTTTAGTGCTGTAAGCATCTGGGCAAACATCCTCAGTTAGAGAAACTGAGGCCCAGGAAGATGAAGCGAGTTAGTGGCTAATGTGAGATTAAAACTCAATTTCCTCTCCTGAGCCTGGCCTCTCTGGCTCTCCATGCTGCCTGCCAGGGCCCTCAATCCCAGCCTAGGGGGAAACAAGGTGTTCTCAGCAGCCTAAAACATCTGGGGGCGTGACCGTCAATATTTTACCGGCTCATCAAAACCCCGATTATTTCCCTAGTGCGTATGCCATGATAAAGATATTATAAACCCAAATCCTTCAGAGGTGTCCCCACCCCCACTCAATGGGTACAATTATCATGCTCATGAAAAACAGCCAGGGTCCAGTAAAATTTCACTGACTCCTATTTTACTGACTTGGGTCAAAAGGATTCAGAATGATGCAAAATTTGCAGTGTTTCTCTTCCTACTACACCTTCCACAGGAAGGACATATTAGGTATGAAAGCAGAAATGTTCAAAATACTGAATCTTTAAGCCCTGGGTGGTATCATTTGTGCGTACGTCTGATGTGCTAACCACGGATTATTAGTTATCAAAGTCTCAAGCTCTCTGAGAACTACCTGGATGTGAGGATAAGGACTTAAAACTCCGACGTGCACGTACGTGGCAAAGACTGGAAGAAAGCTGGTAAGCCATTGAGCCTGGGCATCTCTGCTATGCTGTCTGTACATGAAATAACATTAAAACTGATTTTTCCCCCCAAATGAGAAAGAGAACACAAGGTTCAAGCAGAACATGAGGGTGCAGAGGGAAAAGGAAGTCCCCAGGGATAAGCCATCTCCGCCAGTGTTCTTGGTCTTCTAGAGTTGTTCTATCCGTTCAGAACAGGTGTGTGCTCTTCTCTTTTTTTTTTTTTTTAAGATTTTATTTATTTATCTGACAGAGATAGGGACAGCCAGCGAGAGAGGGAACACAAGCAGGGGGAGTGGGAGAGGAAGAAGCAGGCTCATAGCGGAGGAGCCTGATGTGGGGCTCGATCCCATAACGCCAGGATCACGCCCTGAGCCGAAGGCAGACGCTTAACCGCTGTGCCACCCAGGCGCCCCATCTTCTCCCTTCTTTTTGTCCTAAATAACACTTTAAAGAAACAACCCATACTTCCAACTGGCCTTTCTCCAATTAGCTTTCCTTCTTAGTGGCACATCTTAGAAACCGTATTTGATTGCTGCCTGCCTAGTAATGCACCCCCGGATAGGACTATGTGCTGCCCGCGGGTAACGTTCGGGTCTCCCTCCTTAAGCAGGGACAGCAATAAAGGCCAGCCAGGCCGAGGATGTCCTGGTGGCCCAATACCAGCGAGTGTCCTCAAAGCACAGGAACACAGCCGAGGCCCTTGACGCAAACTGACCTCGTTAATTATGATCCTGCTGGCCATCCGCAGCCGGGTCCTGGGCCCAAACTTATTGGTGATCATGATACGTAAGCCCGCCTCCGGGAAGCTGAACTTGGGAGGGCTGGAGCTCATGACCTCGTCCACCATCACCACTGGGTTTTTGCTGTAGTGAGGCTCCTCCTTCACTATATTGAACACAACACCATGATTAGTGCTGAGATCTCCCTGGGGACGACACCCCAGCGCTGGGCCAGCTGACTTCCCCTCAGGCTGCAGACCTCCCGGGGCTATGGTCTTGGCAGCGCTGGGGAGCCTGACTGAGCCCAAGGGGACCACCTGCCCTCTGGGAGTGTTAGCCGAGGCCCCGTGCTACAGGACTGCTCACGAGCAGATGCCCCACGCCTAGCCCCTCCATCAGGTGATGCCCCCTCTCTTTGGGGGCCCATCTTGACTCAGGTCTCTCAGTTCCTCATCCACACCTCACTGGGAAGCCCAGCTACAATTCAGATGGTCCCTGTCACCTCCCAGCCCATGGCCGTGAGGGGACCTTCCTTTCCCTCTGTTGAGAGAGGCTCAGATGAAACTTTGGAAATTGACAAGGGCTCTCCAGGATGGAAAATTCTAGAAAGCACCAGATAGCACTGGCTCTCAGCTTCCCACCAGGCCACCCGCTCTGTGTGAACAACCGTTTCCACCTGGCAGAGAAGGATACGTCTAACTCTGCTCTCCCTGAGGCCCGCAGTGAGGGTGAAGATGAGGCTTACAGGCCCCAGATGAGGCAAGAGAGACCCAAAAGGTGAGCCTACTTGCCGAGGGCACATGGTGAGCTGTTGGCCGAATCCAGTGTCTCTGAAAAAACACACCCCTTCCAGCAGGGAGGCTGCCCTGACCCTTTGCATCCCCCCCCCCCCCACCTTCCCGCCCCATGTCTCCAGGTCTCAGGCCTCTTCCTCGCCACCTTCACGGACTCGCTCAGGGGCCGGCATCCCCAGGGGATCTGACATCTAACTCCCCGCCCCCCCCGAGGGGCCAGTCATGGAACCACTCAGGAACACAGCACACAGAAGCAGGGGGCGTTTTCCCCTCCAGGGAGGCTGTCAAAGCAGATAGGCCCGTCCGTCTGCACTGGTCACCAGCTCCCAGTGAGCGGCCTTTCCGGGCTGGAGTAGCCAAGAGCACACCCTCGTGAGAGTTAATGGCACCAACACGGACAAATGCACACCAGACACGCACACCTCACCCAACAGGCAGCAAGGCTCAGCAGACAGGAGGTATGGCGGTTAGAAACGAAGCCAGGAGGACCGTGCATTTGTCAGGGGACAGACGTTAACCTCCAAGGAGGCGTGCCAGAGGTCCTCGGTGGTTTATTTTTGTAATGCATGTGTTATTGCGTGGATGAAAGCAGATTACTTACAATTTAGAAGAGAAGAGTTAAGGAGACAGAGGCCAGCAGAGCTCGCTGGAGGTGATTAGCGTGCGGCGGATGCCGAGAGACTGGGGCAGCATTCTCGATGGTGGCCAAGGTGCCAGGGGGTTATTTGAAGGAGGAGTTAGTAGAGGGGTTCCTGCTACAGGGGGTTTCCATGCTCAGGGCCTCTGGCTTTGGGAATGGCCCCTCTCCTGGCCGATTTCCACGGCTCCATCCCACTTGGAGGAGAAGGAGCCCCTGGGCCCACCGTCCCTCGCTGCTGGAGAGCTTGAATCCCTCCCTCGCAGGGACCCCCCAACTCTCAGGGAGGTGGAGACCAGCAGAGTCACCTGAAGGCTCCAGGCTCTGCCCAGTCCTTCGAACCAGCCCTGACACAGGCCTTCCCTGGGGGAACCCGGGGATCACAAGGAAGGAACCTATGTAGCATCCTCTCGCTGAGCCAAAAGGCACGCTAACTGGCCCCCCGGGGGAGCCTCTTGCCCTAGTGCTGTCACCAAGTGGCAGCACGAGGTGGTACGGCCAAGCCAAAGGTGGCTGCCGGAAGGTCACTCCATTACCGAAAGTGTTTCTGGCGGTTCATTCAGCCCCAGGCCAGGTGTCCACCTCCCTCCTCCCTGTTCGAAGCCAAAGTTGGATGCAGGGCCAGGGCAGCCTGGAAAGGTCCACTGGGAGCCTAGCCATTAGCTGCGGCGGCCCCGGCTGTCAGGCTGTGTGCAACCAGCGAAGAGAGGCAGGACTCCCCGCAGCAGTGGGAAACGGGAGGGAGGTGCCCTCCTCCTCTGTCCCAGGGACTTTTCTGGGCGTACTGGGCTCTGCTTTCTGGAGAATTGAAGTGTGATGTGAAAAATTTCTAAGACTTTTAGAAAAACCCAAACACCTGAACAAAGAACAAAGCTGAGGATGTTCTTCTCCCCCACCCTCAAGGAAAAGAAAACCATAAAAAAACCAAAAAATTGGCCTGAGAGGATCTGGTAAAAAGAACCGCATGACCTTTGAAGAACATTTAAGTACGTAAAGGCATTTTACAGGAGCGGTAGTAGCAAGGCCAAACGCCTGTGAAGAGGCCAGGTTAAAAATTTTGATTTGACACAGGGAAACACCGAAACTGGTAACAGGAAAGCCAGTGTGTGTGTACGTGAGTTCTTGAGAGAGCTCACGAGCCAGCAATCTTGGGCTTCCTTGGGTGGGGGTGTGGGGTAGATGGGGACCTGCCTGCAGGCCAAGGAGCAGGGAGGGGAGCTCTGCATTGGAAAGATTCGTGACAACAACACCCCTAGGAAAAGCCAACTCCTGAGGCCCCCTTCTCAGTCCCTGCAGGGTTCCTGGGAGCTGCTTCCTCCTGCCTCAGTCTATTTCCGGGGGGACAGTGCCCTGCGGTGACTTGCACACAGGGCCCTCCACCAGCGGGGGCTACAAAACCCTGAAGGCTGCATCTCCGGGACTCCTACTTGTCCAATTCCAGGCCTGCAGCCCCCCTCCCTCCCCCCCACCTTTATCTCCTTGACCTTTATCGAAATGCCTTCTTCCTGATAAAACTTGGAAGGAGGTCTATCTTCCTCCTTGTCCCGTGGTTGGGGGGGCGGGCAGCTCTGTGTCTAATCTTCCAATTTTCTAGAAATTTTCCTGGACTTAGATATTTGGGTGAAAATAAGAAACCTGTGGGGGAGGTCCTACTGTCCTGGGTACCAAAGGAACGGAGACAGCGCCGTGACAGGGCTCTAGGAGGGGCCCCACGTGGGCTGCGGCCTCAGGACAGCCGCCCACACAGCTCTACTTTGAGTAAGACATGCTTCCCACGGGGCACTAGGGAGGGGCCTCCTCCCTCGGCCACACAGGTGGGAGTAGCTCTCGGGGCTGGCACCTGAGGAATGCATGACCCCCCCCCCCCACCTGGAATCTTTCTTCTTTGCTGTGAAGGTCCCGAGGGCCCCGGAGCACTGATCTCTGGGTACAAGACAGGGCAGGAGTCAGCCTCTGTCCTGAGGCATCGTGTGTGGGGATCTGCAATTGGGACCTCAGAGCTGCTGCATCTGCGGAGCTGAAATGCAAGCCAGCCGCCACATCCAGCCCTCCCCTCTGAGGAGGTTGGCCTGGAAACGGGCTCTCCCCTGGGTGGGCTGCTCGGCGTTTTGGCAACAGGACACATGCACACAGCCCCAAGCTCTATAGGCCTCCCTTCTCCGACCATCAGGGACGGGTGTCTGGCAGCTGGGCCGTAACCATGACTACACTGGTACCTGCCCCCCCCCCCAGTTGGGTTTCTTCCTTCTCTTCCATACGGAAAGATTCATTCCTCCCTCAAGCACCTGCAACAGGTGCCTCCCTCAGGGGGTTACCTGAGATGGCACAGAACAAACTTGCCTGATGTCCAGGGGATGGAGCCCCTACCCTGATCCACCCCGGGGTGAAGACTAGTGAGGGGCCAAGGGGGACAGATTTCAGCCCCAATGTGTCCCAGACACAAGCAAACCGCCCCTGAGACCACCTGGGCTGTCACAGACACCACGAAGGAGTTAAAGTGGCCTCCAAGAGGACGTGGCTTGCCCAGGGCCAGGGGGAGCATGGAAGAAAGACCCTCACGTGGCCCGTCCACCTGTCACGCTGGTGAAGAAGGCCTTTCTGAACAGCGTGGGTGGAACTGGAGATGCCCACCTAATCTGTTTTTCCATAATCCTCATTACAGAAAACTAGTCAGGCCCTAACACTCCCTGGGGGCTTGGGTGGGGAAGAATGGAAATGCTCTCCTCTTGCTGGCAGTGCCCCCCACCCGCAGAGGGAATCACTGAGTCACTGGTGGTATTAAGATGCGGTTGCCAAAGCAGCCGCCGGTCAGGCCTAGAGGATCGGGGGAACTCAGCAAAGCAACACGCCCTAGCTCCGGAGGCCCAGTACCCCAGACAAGGGGGCCAAAGTGAAGCCCAGGAGGCAAGGCTGCAGGCCCCAGCCCGGGCTCCCAAGCAGGGCTCTCTGGGGCCAGTCCGCCAGTCTGTGCATTCCTGCTCAGCTCTGTGGCTGCCCGCCCCAGGCCTTGCCGTTCCTCTGGGTGACGAGCCAGAGGTTTTGCCAGAACGGAGCTCTCCATGAGACCTGGGCCTGGCGTGTGAAAAATCACAGGGAGGCCTGCTCCTGTCTGCCACCCCAAGTCCTCAGCCTCCTGCCACTGGCCTTTTCCAAGGGTCAGAGAGGGAATTCGCTGCTTTTCGGAGGAGCCCAGCAGGCCTGAAACCTTCCTCAGGAGGCTCAGGAAAAGTCCCTAGGGCGTTACTGTGGACTCTTCATCCTTCTCTCCTCTACGCAAATGCAAATCCGAGCCACGTTTCCTCATTTAGTGCCCTGGGACCAAAGGTAAGAGGGTGACAATTTAGGGGTGTGTGTGTGTGCAGGAAAGAGAGCGGGAGAGTGGTTTCGGTGGCACAGCTTGGGCCACTCCTGTCTGCTCAGCCTTACCTTGCCCCAGCAATGGCATGGAGGGGTCATCAGAGCCACTATCACAGTAATCATTACCATCCTCCAGCTCACTGTTGACAGTGTTGCCATTGGCAATGGTCTTTTGTTTGATGGTGAAAAAGGCCTGCATCTTCACATTGTACCTGGAAGTTAAGGCAGGAGGTCAGAGCTGGGGGAGACACCTGGCAGGAATGTGTGGGGCTCCCCACCCCCTACACACAGTCAGAAGGCCCTGGGAGTGGCCCGTGGAGACAGCGAGGGGGAGCCGAGGGCTCTTAGCAGAGCTGACCGTCCCCCGACAGGACCCCTAGAACCTTGTGCGGTCCGAGGGCCTGCCCCACTGGGCTATTAGTGGCTTCCCAGGAGGCATAAGGAACCTCTGGTCCAAGAGCACGACCCATGCCTACTTATGCCCGTCCCAAGCTTGTCCTAACGACAGAAGTTCAGGCCAGCGCCAAGGGCAGCTCCAAGGGCGTGTTACCAGGCTGGACTTCGCTCCCCCAGCCCCGAGTCCTGCTCCCGTGGGCTGCCTGGTGGGCCACGCCTACACCGCCTGCAGCCACGTGCACCCCCCCACCCCTGACCCCAGAGACGACACCATCTCCAGCTCTGAGCCCGGGCCGCCCGTCTCACTGAAAGGTGCTCAGAGAGCGAGCTGTTCGCGTGAGGACAAGCCTCCCGGACTTGGACAGGTGATCACCCACTTTCACCGAACACTATGAACATTTGCCATAATAATAGGGATTCAGAGTCCCCTAAAACTCAGTGTTGTTTTTAACTCTTTCTGGGGGTGTGGACAAGAAGACAAAACCTAAAGAGAACTCAGCTCGGAGGGAGGGTTTTTTGTGTGTGTTTTTTTTTAATGTGGAAAAATTGGGGGGACATAAAATTTGCCATTTTAACTCTTTTTCATGTTTAAGTGTCTGATTCACTGGCATTAATCACAGTCCCAGAACGTGTCGGGTGACCCGTCAGCATTATTTACTTCCAAAACGGTTGCAGCATCCGAACAGTTCTGTGCCCATTCATCAGTTAACCAGTAATCACCCTCTCCCCTACCCCCTCCCCCACTAATCCCTAACTTACTATCTCTACGGCTTGGCCTCTCCTGGCTACCTTGCCTAAGTGGAACCATACCATCTTTGTCCTTTTGTGCCCGGCTCCTTTCACTCAGCACGTTTGCAGGCCTCATTCACGTTGTAGCATACAACATACGACAGAAGGCCCTTCCTTTTTTAGGGCTGAATAATATTCCTCACGGGCACTTTTGAGATCACGCTGACCCGGGCAGTTTTGGAACTGCTTCCAGGGTGCACATCCCTGACCCACGGTCTGCACCCTCCTTCCTGAGTGGCGCCCCCTGCCATTGTGCCAGGCCGCGGCCCTGGCAGTTGGCTTGTATGAAGCCTGGTGCAGAAGTGAGGCAGCCCGGCTCTTTGAAAAGAGCATTACACGATCGGGAGACTTACAGCGACGGTGAGAAAGAGCGGTCAGCCGGGGCAGGCAGGAGCCCCGGGGAAAGAGATCTTGCTTGCCACCCGTCTCGGAGCGGCCTCATCCTCCACCCACCAGCCCTGCCTCCCCTGGTCCAGGTGTGGATAGAACCCCCCAAACAGTGTCTGAGCACCCCAGCGGGTACCCCCAGAGAAGCGGAGCTGGCTGGAAGTGACTGGAAGGTCTGTCATCAGAAGGCTAGAGCAGGAAGCGGAACGAGGCGCCAGCCTGCCCGGCGGGAGCCGAGAACAGCTACTTACTTCATGATCAGAATGTAAAGCGCGTACAAGATGATGAGCACCAGTCCTTCCCACCTCGAAGAGAGAATGAGACTGTGGTTAGGGCTGCGGGCCCGCCCCGGGACTGACGGCTAGGCCGGGGCAGCAGGGCAGGCGGTCCCGTGGCCCTCCCTGGCCCCGGCCCCAGGCACGCGGGGGAGCCATGCCAGCCTGTGGCCGGCTGTCATCTGAAGCCATCTTGGGGACAGAGAAGGCCGAGGCTGGGTTCTTCAGTGACACGGGGTCTTCAGGGCTCAGACAGCGTACCCACAGCCACCCAGAAAGCTGAGGGAGCAGGGCCACCCCCTCCCAGGACTCACAGAAGGGAGTGGCCTGGAGTCATACTGACTTGGTCCTAAGAGACCCTTATGCTCACCAGAGATTCTGGCTGGGGACCAGAGAGGCTGTGGGTACAGGTGGGGAGGGACCTGAAGAACTGCCCGGAGAGAGGGGCCAGCACAGGAGCCTGCAGGGCTGAGCCCTGGGGCGCGACAGGGCAGGGCAGGGGCCTTCCTGGGACGCACATCCCTGCTGCCCGGCAGACGCGGTGCCCAACCGCATACACAGCCGGGATCTTTGCAGCTCGGACCACAAGCTTCTAAGGAGGTACCGAGCTTCATTTGTTTGGTCATCTGACAGATGCATACTGAAGGCCTACTGTGTGCTAGGCGAGAGCTATGGTTGTTTCTGGAGCCCTCCGTCTGCTGACAGAGCCTGCAGTCCAGCAGAGCTGTGGAGAGACTTGTAGGTGACCCCGCTGCCACCACCCCCAACTCCATCTAAGGAAAGGAGACCCCCGATGAGGAGTGGCTGCCTGGCCCACATGGTGGCTTAGCGGCCAGGTCGGGGCCAAAAGCAGGGCCCATAGCACCTGTCTGCTCGTGTCCTCAGCGAGGCCTCCTGAGCACATTCCCACAAACAGACACCCATGGGATGCTGACTGTGAATCACTGTCATGAAGGGAACATTTCTGTGGCTTATGGATGTATGATACATGCATATCATGAATACACCAACCTTTCAAGTTTCTGCTTTATGTATCTTAGTTAAGGAATCATTTCCTACCTCGATGTCATAAAGGTGAGTCCCTACATTTTATTCTGTTTTGTTTAACTTTGCTTTTTACAGTGAGAAAGAGAGAACGAGTACAAGTTGGGGGGGGGCAGAGGGAGAGGGAGAAGCAGACTCCCCACTGAGCAGGGAGCCCAACACAGGGCTTGATCCCAGGACCCTGAGATCATGACCTGAACCGAAGGCAGACACTTAACCGACTGAGCCACCAGGGGCCCCTACAGTAAGATCTTTAATTCATCTGGATTCTCTTCTTGTATAAGGTGGGAGGAAGGGACCTGATGTTATTTTGTTCTCTATTGACCCCTAGTTTCCCCAGCAGTATCTGAGACCCTCTCTCTAACTCACTGCCTGTCGTGACACCTGTCACATCCCCTGGCCAAGACATGGGCCCACGACTGGGTTCTTGGCTCCACAGTCCATTCTGGTCTATGCTTATCCCAGTGGAAAAATGCCGTACTGTTTTCATTATTTTAGCTTTATGTTATATTTCGTTATTTGGTAGAGTGGGAACACTTAGGGAAACAATCTTTGTCACTTTGAAAGAATAAAGGCGTGATTGCTTTGCACCATGTCTTTTTACTTTCACAAGTGCATAAGCTCATGTTTGTAAAAATAATCTCAAAAAAGATTCAATGAGCCCAATGAGGAAGGATAGGAACAAAAAAGGAACAAGAAACAAACGTTTAAAACTTACCACACAATTTCTTCATCGTATATGAACTGGAAGGCAAAAGAAACAAAGGGGGGCACAGATTTATTCCCAAAGAACACACACAGACCCCTAAGCACTTGGAGCTCACACACGCTGCCTTGTTATTTTCACACAAAGCTGGGCTCCTCTCTCTGTTTCTGGGTTTCTCAGCTGCAGGGGACCTTTCCTTAGCCGAAACCCATCCCACCAATGCCACCGTGTGTGGCCCCAGGTTGGCGTGGGCCTCCTAAGAGAAATGGCCCACGCTTCATTACGCTCCAAGTCATGGACGGGGCCAGCCTGGCAGGGGCTGCCGTCAGTAAGGGAACAGGCTTGCTGAAATCAACACTCCTAAAAACTGAAAAGACACCTACCTGTCTGTCTCCCTACAGTAAGGGATATTATTTTCATTTTTTAGAAGATTTTATTTATTTATTTGAGAGCGAAAGAAAGCATGAGCAGGAGGGAGGGGCAGAGGGAGAAGCAGACTCCCGCTGAGCAGAGAATCCCACATAGGAGGCTGTTCCCAGGACCCTGGGATCACGATCTGAGCGGGAGTCAGATGCTTCACCGACTGAGCCACCCAGGTGCTCCAAGGGATATTATTTTCTTAAAATAGAGAGAGACCTCTTTGGAGATTCTCAGGGCAAAGGACCCACTTGTACCATTTGAAAGGAGCCCAGGGCTGATGGTGGGGATGCCACGGTTTTTTCTGCAGAGGGCACGGACATTGCCCCACAATCCCACCCAACCTCTCTGACACAGACACAGATGAATGATGTCCCTATGGTCCAGGGGAGGGGTCCTAGGACCACCCCAGCCAGGTCCAGTGCGGACAGGAAGGTGGAAGGGCTGCACCCACAAACTGATCTTGGAGACCAAGGGGCCCTGCACAGGATGCAAGCAGAAGCCAGGGGACCCATGGTGCCCCTCTCTCCTGGTGGGCGGCATACATGGGAGCTGCCGTGGGGAGGCCACTTCCGGGAGGGGTCATCCTGGCAGGGCATCACTGTGAGGCTCCCCAAACTCTAGGCTCTGAGGAAGTGGCACTCAACAGAGCGGTGCCCAGCGCCCCCCTGGGGAACATGAGGACGTTGGCGGGGGATATTTTTAAGTTTATACAGCCCAGTGGAGGGCTACTGGCATTTAGAAGCAGGGACGGCCAGGGGCTGACCAGCCCAGAACATGTGAAATATGGCTATCAGAAGGTTTTCCCACATGTGGCCCACATCTTATTTAAATGTCTTGCTAGGGGCGCCTGGGTGGCACAGCGGTTAAGCGTCTGCCTTCGGCTCAGGGCGTGATCCTGGCGTTATGGGATCGAGCCCCACATCAGGCTCCTCCGTTATGAGCCTGCTTCTTCCTCTCCCACTCCCCCTGCTTGTGTTCCCTCTCTCGCTGGCTGTCTCTATCTCTGTCGAATAAATAAATAAAATCTTTAAAAAAAAATAAAATAAATCTCTTGCTAAATATTCAGACAAGTTGGGGGGGGGTGAGGAAAGACCTGAGCCCAGAACTCAACTCCACTGTACAAATCAAAGTACTTTTACACAGTTTTAATAAATATTATGTCATTTTCTAGTGAGGTAGATATCAGGCCAATAGAGGGACAGGTGGACTTGGCTAGGATTTTATCAGGAATCATTCATAATTTTGGAAAATCATGTCAATATCGGCATCGCTCACGGGGTCCCGCCCAGCACCCGGCCTCAGTCTGTGTGGGTAGTTTTCAGGCTCAGAGATTTTTCCATATGGGGGCAAGAGATTACATCATCCAGGGTTCTAGCATCTTCGTGCCAAAACATTCACATGCTGAAAGATGTGTTCTTTTATTATAAATGACTTTTGTCTTTAATTGTTTGGGCATCATGTTGATTTTTTTTTTTTTAAATGGAGTACAGGTAAATTATTTTATCTGTAACTTTCGTTTTTGGGGTTGTGGTAGGCAGGGGTCCCAGTGGTCTCAAATGGTCCCAGTAAGCCCCCGCCTGACATTCATGCCGCTGCACCTGTATCTACAGCCGGGACCTAGGGGCTGGCTCTTCACAAACAGAATATGGCAAAAGTGATGGTTACCGCCTCCCAGACTAGGTTACAGACTCCCTTCCACCCTGGTGCCTTCTCTCCCCTGCTCCGAGGGAAGCCAGTGCGCGGTGGGCGCTGCCCTGTGGAGCAGCCAGCCAGGAAGGATCGGAGGAGGCCCATCTGCAGCCCCACGAGGGATCCCCAAAGCGGATCCTCCCCCAGGGAAGTCGTGTACCCTGGCCAACACCTGTGAGAAACCCTGGAGCAGAGGACGCAGGAAAGCCACCCCCAGATTCTGATCCATGGACAAGAAGAGCAAGAAATACTTGCTCTTTTAAATTGCTGAGTTTGGGGGAAATTTGTTATGCAGCAAGAGATAATTCATACAAAGGATGGGACTGTCCTATACAGTTGGCTCTAGATCTTGTAAGATTGAGAACTGTCTCTCTGGGGCACATTCCAGAAAATCTGGGCACACTACGTGCGTCTGCCCTCATGCCACCACTTGAATTGAAACAGCTCCCCTGCGGATGGCACAGTCCTCAGCGGGAGCCGGTGTCATGTGCTTCAATGTCACGGGCCATGGTGTCATCCTAGCCCTCGGGGGACCCCTTCATGACCCCCATACTTATAGACCCTAGAAATCTCTGTTCTAGCTCTTCTGCTTTTCTCCCTGTTCCCCCAGCTGCCCACCCTGCCTGTCTCCAGCCAGCCTCTCTCTCTCCTGCTCTGTGGTAAGTGGTGAACCCAGAAACTCTGATTCTCAGGTGATGGGCTCTAAGGGAGGCTCTGAGGGCCCCTGAGGAGCAAAGTGCTTGAACTTAACCGTATGGACCATGTGACATATGCTTTGACGTTTCCAAGGCCTTTTTCATTCAGGGTGGTCCCTGGATTTGCTCCTTAACCAGGGTGTCAGGCAAGGGAGGCGCAGTGGGGAGAGAATGGATTATAGCATGTACCAGTTATAGGGGACAGAGAGGGGCAGGGGCGATAACTCACAGCAATGAGCACAATGACAGAGAGGGTGTAGTACACGGAGTCTCGGCACACAGCCCACCACGTCAGACGGACCACCTGCCAAGCAAAGGGCTGTCAGCTGCTGCTGGCTGGGGAGATGGGGGGGGATGGTGCGGGGAGGGGCTTTCTCACCACCCCCAGAGCCCCACAGGGGCAGGGATGTGCCCGTGGAGCTCCTCTGAACTGTGCCACTGGAAATAAATCTTTCCTGGCAGCTCAAGGCCACCCAGTGTCCTTTATTATATTTGGGGAACAGAACCACGGAATGTTTGTAAGTGATGGCCAAGCTGTCCCCTGCTCCTCTGAGATAACAGTGTCTCATGTCGCACAGCAGAAGCCCAGGGTCAAGGCACAGGCCGGAGGCATTAGCTTTCCCCCTAATGCCGGAAGCTTCTGGGGGTAAACTAGCTGCCCACCTCTACCTCCCTTGGCCAGGTAGGGCCTACTCCCGAGCCTGACTCTCTGGGGACGAGTCTAATGCCCCCCCCCATGGCCCTGAGGACCAGGAAAATGCTGATGGGGTGTCGACAACACGTCAGCCTCCTGCTCCTTGCTAAGGAGGCCAAAGGCAGGCCTCACGCACTTCCGGAATCTAGCTCAGGGTCAGGGTTACAGGAGGCACCTCTCAACTACCTGGTGCTGCTGAGTGAACGCTCACCCTCGGCCCGGACAAGAGAGCGAACGCTGTCCTGCCCCTGGAGCCACCGGCGCTGGACGTGGAAGGAACGTCAGACACCACTCGTACACGTGAGGACCTGGGCTTGCTCACAGCCTCAGTTGGTCAGGGGCACATCGAAGGCTAGGCCCCAGGTTCCCCCACTGCGGTCCCTTACGTCACGCTAGGAAGGGAGACAAACCACTGACCTGCCCCGCAAATAATCCACAAACGCCAGTTATACACAGGATGTTGAACACGGCGGAGCCCACGATGGTCCCGACCCCGACGTCTCCGCGGGTGATGAACACGCCTGGAACAGGAAAGGCGGAGATCCCCCTGTGCCTGCCCTGCCCCGGCCCCAGGCCGCCGTGAGGTCTGTGTCCCCAGCCCCACGGTCGGAGGGAGCTGCTCTCACCACCGCAATGCCTGTGGGGCTGAGCGGAACGGCAAAACCAGAGAGGAGAAAGTGTCCTGGGGGACCAGCCACTCCACTCCTCCTGCTTTTTTTAAACAGCTTCATCAAGATATAATTCACATGCCATACAACTCACCCATTTAAAGTATATAATCCAGGGTTTTGGTATAGTCACAGAATTGTGCGAGTGTCACTGCAATCCAATTTCGGAACATCTTCATCACCCCCAAAAGAAAGCCTCTACCCACCAGCCCTTCACCCCATCACACGCCCCAGGGAACCACGGCTTCACTTTCTGTCTCCCCAGCTCTCCCGTTCTACAGTCGAGGAAACAGAGGCTCAGAGCTGACAAATGCCCTCCTGGTCAGGGCACCAAACCTGGGTTCTCTCTAGACCCTGTGTCCCCGGCTGGTGGGATTTCTTACCAATAACGGAAGCAAACAGCTCGGGCGTCGAGCTTCCCGCAGCCATGAAGGTGGCTCCAGCCACGTCTTCACTCAGATGAAGTTTCTGAAACAGAAGTGACCATAGACACTCAGGCTGTGAGGTGGGGACAGTGGACACGCCCACTGGACCCTCCCGCAGCCAGGGAAAAGCGTGGGCAGCTGCCGTGGCCAGAGTCAGGGGCCTGAGCTGGCCGTGTCGCCTCCCGGCCCCCTGAGCACACGCCTCTCACTACTCTGTCGGCCACTGGACCCAGAGTCCCCTGTCCCCTTCCCCTGCCAGTTTCTGCTCATGCCGCTAAACGAGGTCTCCTCTCCAGCTGTACACCCAGAGCCAGCGGGTCCCCGGGACGGGTAGAAGAGTCTAGTCTTCCCATTAATGAAACGCAGATCACCGAGCGAGGGTCTGAGGATTATGCTCTCGCCTTCCCCACCGGACGATGAGGGCAGAGGGTCTGTTCCACCCTTGGATTTCCAGTGGTGCTCAGTGGGGGAGCCACCTCCAGAGCCCACGCAGACTTCGGGGACCACACAGACTTCTACACATCAGGGCTGTGGGACCTGGACGTCTGGCCCTTGCATTCCAGAAGGCCTTCTCCACGGCAGGCCCGACGCCCAGCTGCTCACGGAGACAAAGACCCAGACACCCTTTCTCCGGGGATGAGGGCTTGGGGTAGAGCTGGAGCTCTGTCAAGACACGCTCTGCTTGGCAAGGCCATGCTCCAGCCACAGAGGCCCATCTTCTGATCAAGAATGTGGTGCCGGGGGCTTCTGATGCTGGGAGAAACCAAAAAGGTTCTGGGTCTCCCTGAATACCAACGTGAAGTCACCTACTCTGTGATACTCAGAAGGCCTCTGGGTGGGGCTCGGTGTCCTCCTGCATCCACTTTCCAAAGTACCCTGGGCGGCCTGGGGTTATAGGAAGGGGTCCGTCAGAGGGGTCGGAACTCTGGGCTTCTGTCAAGCACTGACCCCCCAGGGCAGAAGCCCGGCCAGCCTAACCTCATCAGTTAGGAGAGGGTTCCACAGAAGATGTCCTACCATCAGAGCATCTCCAGTATCTTCTAGCACAATACAAACCGTGCTACCTCCTATTCTGTCTTTGCCTGGGCTATTCTGTCCTCCTGGCATGCCCTTCTCTGCCCTCTCTGCTAGGAGAAATCCTTACCACTTCAAAAGTTTAGACCAAATACCACTTCCTCCATGAAGCCCTCCTAGGCTTCTCCTCAGCAGAGACATTGCATCCCTCCTTTTGGCTCTTCAGGCCTTTGATGGCTCTTACTGAGCCCCTTCCAGTGGATCTGCCCACAGGGCCAGGACCATCCCCCTCACTCACATCTGTGTCCTTACTGAGACAGGTAACCTGGAGGGGCACTTCCACTGGCCACCGTCCTGTGCATTGGTCGCCTATTCCCAGAGGCCATTTCCTGATTCTCTCCATACAGTCTTTCTCTGGCTCAACCCGCTCACTGACCCCCAGTCCGGTCTGAGCCGGGTGAAAGGTGAAAGCAAGGGGAGACCAGGGGAGGGGAAGGCCTTTGCACCCCACTGCCACCTTCCTCACTCTTCAGGAGGCCCAGGTCAAAAAGTCCCTGTTCTGTGCTCAGCAGCAGGGAAGCACCTGTCCTAACCAGCTGTGTCCCCGGCTGCAGATGTCACAACAACAATATGGCCTCTAGTAGCTGGGAGATTTCACAGGGACGGAGTATGTGCCAAAGCCCAGAGCCCCCTGCACACAAGTAGGTGCTGGAAACAGAGGTAGTTTTCTTCCCTTGGTTTGAGGCCAAGGGTAAGGCAGAGAAGAGAGATACAGTGGGGCCTTTTTTTTTTTTTAATTTTTAAAAAGATTTTATTTTTAAGTAATCTCTACACTCGACGTGAGGCTTGAACCCACAACCCCGAGATCAAGAGTTATAGGCTCTATGGACTAAGCCGGCCAAGCGCCCCAGCCCTGGAGTCTCTCTTACATGCGAGGAAAGAGAAGACAAGAAAGTCACAAATTAATGAAACAGTTAGAAGGAGAAAATGTGAGCCTGCAAACACTGGAGCGAAGGGCATCCCTTGCTCAAGACCTGCAACCTCCCCCCAGACACGGACCCCCACCTGGCCCCTGCCACCTGCAGCTTGTTATGGGAAATGCTCCCTGCCCGAGCAGGTTTGCCTTCACTGGTGACAGCCTGCTGGGCCACCAGAGGTTCTGGGTGGTGACTACACGTCACCGGGAGCCTTTTCTTCTGCCCAATCGGGGAGAGGACGCCCCCTGCCAACTCCACTCGGGGGTTTCAAAGCCAGGCTTTGCCATGGCCACACTTTACCACCACAGTGCTCCCTGCTCGGTCCTTCTCGGCCTGGCCCTGACGTGTCCTGTGTGCTTGGTCGCCCCAGGCCCCCCGTCCCCCTGCCCGGCTTGGCTGTGGGATCCCATGTCTCCCCTACGTACCTCGCAGATCTTCTCTAAAGACGGAACGAAAAAGTCATCGCAGACTATGGCCAAGGCATAGAACATGTACAGAGCCTGAGGAGGAAACGGGAGATCGTCAGCGAAGGCACCTGCCGCGAGGAGGTGTGGCTGGCCGGCCGTCGCGCCCCGAACCAGGCTGCCATCATGCCCTGCCAAGGCAGAGGCCGAGGGCACAGAGAGACACACAGAGGACTATTCCAGCAACGCAGAGATTTGCTGCATCAATCCCCTCACAAGCAGACAGGGAAAACGAGGCCCAGGGAGGGGAAGTGATGTGCTGGGCAGCAAAGGGGACGAGAGCTCAGGCCACATGGTCTTGGGCTCCTTTCTCTCTGCTTAAAGCACCAGCTCTCTCCCCGGCACCAGAGTCTGCTCTCGGAAGGCCAACCGAACCCTTAGGGCTAAGAAGGAAAGCATTTAGAATCACCACTTTAAGAGTTCAAAATAAACAATCCTGATCTTCGCCTTTCATTTTTAGTGAAGGTGCCATCTCCTTCTTCCCACCTGGCCACCCCTTGCGGGAATGAATGGCAGGTGGAGAGCTAGCAGTTCCCGGGATGCTGCCTAATGTTGGCAAAGGTTAAAATACACCAGCCATTCACACGGGAGGTGCATGGTACCAAGAGAGTCCAGATTCTAATGCTGATTCTGGGACTTAGTTGCCAGGACTTTGGATAAGTCACATCTCCAGTTCTCAGTCTCTTCATCTGTTTGATGACAGAGTAAGGACAGATCAGTAGTTTTCAAATGGTTTTATATACAGAACCCCTCCCTGTCCTGTTCATCCAACATGGTTTCACTGAGCTCATCCTATGGGCCAGGTGCTATTCTAGGCATCAGGTATCCATGGCTCACCTGCCAGGAAAAGCCTCTGCCTCCTGTAACTTACCTTAGTGGGGCAAATAGGCAAATAACATGTAGCTGTTGGGAAAAGGCAAGTGCAAAGGTCCTGAGGCAGGAGTGTGCTTGATGCCCATGAGGAACAGCAAGAACACTAAGGCAGATAGACCAGAGTGAGACTGAAGTGGAAAACAGAGGATGTGAGGTTGGAAGGACAGGCCAGGCCCAGGACCCATGGACAGATGGGACTTTGTGCTGAATGCCGAGGGAAGCATTTCTTTCCTCAAAGACAAAGTGATACGGCTGCTCTGTTCACAAAAATGGGAAAGGCTGGGCTGCTTCAGCAAAAACACCTGTGCAGTTGTCGGAGTAGCTCACTAATGAACTGTGATTAAAGAAACTGGAAGATCTATGAGCTGTGGCCATGGCCTCCAAGGCAGGTGTCTACTGTAGTCCAGGCATGGCTGTCCCTGGATCGGGCTCATTACCTTTTGGGGGTGGGGGGAAGCAAAAAGAAACAAATATAGGGGGTTATGGGTGAAGGAGAGAGAACGAGGGGAGAGAGACCTGCTATAAAAATCTCAGGATACGGACTTGAATTCACATCCCCAGAAATTCCCCCCAACATTAAATCCCACACAAAGGGGAGGCTGGAGCTCTCTTGATGCCCTCAGAAACACTTAAGAGAAAAGGAGGCCAAGATGGCCCCACACTGCTCTGCTGGGCAATTCTGAGAAGCTTCCCAACACTGCAGACAGAAACTGGCTTCAAAGCTTGAGCCTTTCCTTGCTCTTAAAGAAGGGGTCAGGAAAGATTTTCTGAAACGGTCAGACAGTAAATATTTCAGTCTTGACAGGTCGCACCGTCTCTGCCACAAGGACTCCGCTGCTGTAGAAAAGAACACGGAGTGGGCGTGGCTGAGTTTCAATAAAACTTTATTTATAAAATCAGGAGGTGGGCTAGATTTGGCCCTCTAGCCATGGTTTGGCTAGTGTCTGCCCTACAGGGCTCCTGCAAAAGTCCTGAGGTGTTCTCAGGTTCGGGAGAAAAGGTTTTATCTTAGCAACGCCAAGACTTGCCAAGACTTTCCCAAGGCAGAACCACAGAACTATGGGATTCATTCGCCAAACCCACACCCTCTTAGTCAAAGAGGAGGGTGTGGGAAAGCCCGAGGAACTAGAAAGATAAGAACTCTACTACAGAAATACACAGGCCTGTCATTCAATATTTGCCTACAACCTTCATTTTCATTAATGGTTTATCCTGTTAATTAAAACTTCACTCATTCACCATTCTCAGGTGGCTACTATCTCCGCCAGAATCCTAGCTTCCACTTTCTGAATTATCTCTTGCAAAGACTAATACTTGGTGGGGCTCATAGAAGCAAATGGTGCTGGGTGGTTGGGGACCTAATTAGAGGACAATTTGCCATGTCCCAGGTAGAAAAGCACTTTCGTTTCCCCACACCATACAACAGGGCTGGCAAACTTTTTCTGCAAAGGGACAGAGAGTAAATATTTTTGGCTCTGTGGACCACACCACCGTGTTACAACTACTTTGGGATTGAAGCACGAAAGCCGCCGCAGAGATTACAGAAGTGATAGGAACGGCTGTGTTCCAATAAAACTTTATTTACAAACACCGGCAGTGGCTTCAGGCTGCAGTTTACTTACTCCTGGCAGAGAAGAGCAACTTCTGCCTATAATTTAGGTTTGGACCTGCTATTTCTTTTTGAATTGGTATTTGACTTCCACCATTTGTCCCCCAAGGCTCATCTGAAGACAGAGGGAAATTCGAGGAAGAGTGCACCGGAGTTTTAAATTATAGTTATGTCAAGGTGGTGAGATTTGGGGTGGGGGATCATGGGAGTCATGACAGCAAGCACGCACAGAGCACTTCTTGTGTGTTGTGCAAGGTCTAGGGCACTTGACTCACATTCACGCATGTTCACACATCTGGGAAAGATGCTGTCACTCCGTTTTTATGAAAGGAGAACATGGGGCCCGGGAAGACCTGGAATCTCGTCTCGGCTCTTGGGGTCACTTGCTGTGCAACACGGAGCCAGTCACCCGACAGCTTTAAGATTCTGGTATTTTGTGGTTCAAATGGGTCCAGCACCTGTCCCCCAGGTACTGTCTTACAAGGACGGGGCATCTTTGACACGCTGTGCCTCGGCCATGCTCTGCAGACACGCTTCTCCTGTCTGAGGGGTAGGAACAGCCCATCCCACCCGGGCCACTTACACCGAGGATATGCAGCAGGACGGCTCCGTGTTGTCGCTCCTTGTTGGAGAACAGGTCTGCGGGGAACTCGTGAATCGCTGGAAGACAAGAGGACACGGCAGGTTGTTATCAGCGGGCCTCGTGACGGCCTCACTAGTGGCGTGGGAGTCCCCCGTGGAACTGTAGAACTTGCTAGGCTTTGGACTGCCCTGGGAGGGGGCTGGCCAGTTACCGCTCCTGAGTCCACGGCACGCCTACGCTCTTCAGAAAACATGGCTGAATACTGAATTATCCACGGATGTTCTAGAAACTCGGGGTTGATCAAATTTAACGTAATCCTTGCAATTTTTAAGTAGGAAGCACTCCCTACCCACTAGGATAGCAAAGAGAAATAATAACAAATAGTAGCAAGGACATAGAGAGGTTGGAGCCCTCCTAACTGGCCAGGGGGTACAGCTGCTGTGGACAGACAGTCTGGCAGTTCCTCAAAAGGTTAAATATCGAGTTACCACACGACACAGCAAGTCTAATCCCAAATATCTGCCCGAGAGAAGTGAGAACACGTCCACACACAACTTGGACGGGGATGTTCATGGTAATATTCATAATCGCCAAAATATGGAAACAACCCAAGCATCCACCAACAAATGGATAAATAAAATGTGGTCTAGCCACACAAGGGAATATTTGGCCATACAAAGACAAAGCACGGACACAGGCTACAACATGGAGGAGCCCTTATGGAGGAAAACACAAGACCACATATTGCAAGATCCCATTACTATAAAATGTCCAGAAGAGGCAAATCAAGAGACAGAGGTAGATTAGTGGATGCCTAGGGCTGGAAGGTAGGATGGCTTGGGGGCCAACCATTAAAGGGTGCAGGGTTTCTTTTGGGGTTCATGAAACTGTTCTAAAATTGTCTAATGTTTGCACAATTATGAACACGCTAAGAGCCGCCCAGTTATATACCTGAAATAGATGTATGGTATGTGAATTCTATCTCAATAAAGATGTTACTAGAAAAAAAAAGTAGAAAAATGTCAAAATACACCAAACGGAGAAATCAGGGGATGGTTCCTCGCTTCGTCAGAGTCTGATCACGTTCCCAGCAGAGAGCTGGGTCCCGAGTGGCTTCAACGCCTATTTGGATCTGTTAAAAACGCAATCCCCGTCGACAGCCAGGCTGCGGCGGGAAACGGTCCGTCCCACTCGGGAGGGCAGGTTCTCTGCAGTCACGCTGCCTCAAGGTTCAGATCCTGCCTCGAACGTTTGCAGCGGTGCCAACAGGGACAGTTCCTTAACCTCTGTGTGCCTCAGTTTCATCATCGGTAAAATGGTGAGATTGATTTTAATAATATGCCTTACTTTTTAAAGTATCTCCACGCTGTGGTGAATTTCAAACTTGCCCTCCCAGGATTCTGGGATAGGATTCCCTCGCCACTGCCAGGTCAGAATTGAGAAGCAGGCTCACCGCTCACACCGGAGTCATTTCTGGTCCCCTGTCTCCCTGCCAGAGCTCAAGGACAGGTGTTCTCCTGCAAAGCACTTCCAGCTTCTCCCAGGCCCACCGGCCCCTCGTCTTAACCTCTCCTCCTGCCCATGATGGATCTGTCACTCCAGATGGGGAAGCCAAGATCCCAGAGAGGTCGTGACCTCGGCCGAGTTGGGGATAGCGGTGCTGGCATGAGGAGGAAAAGCCCCCCAGCTGCATACTCTCTCCGTGGAACCACACACACACCGGGAACACGATTGATGGGAGTGAGGCTCCACGTGGTCTCGGACCAGGACCCTAGGTTGAGACACAGCAAGGTAGGGAATGAGGGCCGAGAGCACTGGCCCCTGTCCTCTTATCTGCTGGACCCCTCAGGCCCACTCAGGTACCAAGTGTGTTGCCACTGGCATTCCACCATCTTGGGTCACCAAGTACCATGTCACAGTCCCTCCTTTGGCCCCAAGAATGCCCCTATTGGGGTGTTACCCCCACTGCTCCTGTTATGGGCTCTCAACATCCTGGATGGTGGGCGGCCCTGTGATGTGCAGAGCCGTCCGCATTAAGAATCAAACACTCAGCTTTTGGGGTATCACCCTTGAAATTCCCGAGGGATCGGAGCAACTCATTTGCTTCTTGGGCCTCAAAGTTGACAGGGAATGAAGGAATAATTCCTTCTCACCCCACTCCCCCATCCAAGATGACCAATGGATGAGAACTTTGTGAAGGTCATTTCTGCATTTCCCTGGTTGGACACTCCCACAGCCCCATGCCTTCAGCACATCAGCTGGACTGGAAGCTTCTAGAAGGCGGGGATCCACACTGCTCTGTATTACATTCTCCGTGCCTTAGCCAGGCCTGGCACACAGCGGGCTCCCAAAACACTTAAACAGTTGATTGAATTAAAAAATGATAAAATACAAAAATACCAATCTATATCCTCTCATCCTATTAGAATGCTCTCATAAACCGCTTAAACACCTAGAATGACACCAGCTTCGTGATGGGTGCTCCATAAATACTCACCAAGAAACTTCCAGGACAAAAAAAAAAAATCCCTTCTCTGTAAATATAATTTGGCCTTAAGCTCTGAAAGCAATGATTTCTCCCTTATGTGGAAAATCTTGTTTTTTAAGACCAGATTCTCCTGCAAGACCTAGAAAACATCAGCTCCCCAGACACCCAGAAAATGTTCCCACTTTAAAACAAGCAGCCTTTAATGAAATATGGATTCTTTCACTTTTTTTCCCCCCCTGTAATCAAAATTCTGTAATAGAACCGCTGCTGTCATTCCAAGAGGCGGGGGGTGTCTGTTTCCAGGTCTGCCGGCTCAGAGATGGTCATTGTAAAGGGGAGGCTTGGCATTCCTGTGGCTGACGTCTTGTTTTTCCAGGAGAAATGGAATGGTCTGGGATATTTCAGGGTGGATCAATAGACGTTTCTGCCCTGAAAATTCAAGACCGTCCTGATTCTCCGAGTCAGTGTGCTGAGAGAGCCGGTGATTTATTCAATCCTGGGAATTCTTTGAAAATTAGAGTAATGTGCCTTTCTGCTGGGAGGACGTATCATCTGGGCTCCAGCAGGGAGGAGATATGGATTATAAACGGCTTTGTCCTTGGTAGGAACAGGCTTCTACTCGTTCAGCCATAGGGCCTTGCTTGCTCTGCAACCCCACATAGAAAGCGGAGGGTGGCAGAGGGGAGGGCACGCCATCCAGGACTTAATTTCGCCAGGCAAGACGGAGTAACCAGCAGAGTTATCAGCTGCTCATGACCCACTGCCCTCTGTATCCACCCAAATCTTCTGGACACATCCTGAACCCACGAGGCAGGCCCTGCAGCCGTAAATGTCCCTCCCTGTTTCGCAGGAGAGGCTCAGAGGGGAAAGTGACCAGTTCGGGGACCCTCGCCATAGAAGCCAGGACTCACCGCGGAACCGCACGTTCCTTGTTTAGGGGTAGGGGCTGCCTCTCACACGGAGGGACGGCCCCCTGCAAAGGGGGAGGGAAGACCTGGATCGGAGTCTTGGCACAACTACCCACCGGCTTGTGGGACCCCACCTGAGTTTGTCCCTCCATTTCTTCAGGCACTCTGCTGCCACGCGAGGTGGAGGAACGGTCATTTGTGACTGTGTGTGGCTGCAACACGTGGACGGCCATGCTGCCCTCCCCAGTCGGTGGCTGGTAGCTGAGACCAGTCCGCTCCCTGGTTCAGGAATCGAATCCTCTAGAGACTGCCATCTGGGGTATGGGCCACGGAGCATGCACAGCAGGAACCCGATCCATCCCACCTCTGTCACCACCAGCAGCAACGTTAAACCAGGGACAGCTTATGCAGCTGCTCAGAGCACTGGTTCTAGAAGCAGATGGAGGGGTTTCAGGAAGGGCCTCCGCCCCTTGTTTATTACTCGCAGGACCTTCACAAGTTGCTTAACACCTCAGGGACTGTTCCCTCACCTCTCAGTGGGGATCACTAAGCACCTACCCCCCTCCCCCCGCCCAGGCTGCTATAAAGTTTAAAGGAGGCACAGCGCTTAGCCCTAGTCAGGCGGCTGTCACCCAGGAGGGTTAACTTACAGACCCCACCCTGCATACAAGGCTATCCCCATTGTCGCAGGGGATGAGCCTTGGGTTTGTGAAAGCAAAAGGGAAGACAAAACCAGCTTAGTGGGGAAGAGCGGGAGACGGTGACTGAGATCAGACCAGCCACATCGGGATGTGGATGCTGGGGCCCCTTAATCCCGGCTTCCTGAGAAAAACTCTCCTCCCGGGCTTGCTGGGATCAGAAGCCCCCAGGCCCTGTTCAAGGTCACGATGCTTGCACTTGCACGTCTGTGAGGGGCCAAGCCGTCCCTTCTGCTCAAATCCCCACCAGGGAGGAGGGAAGAATCAAGGGGACAGGCACATGCGGCTTTTGAGGTCACGCCTAAGCCTTTAAGCTACAGAAATCTGGCAGGGGTGGGTGTGGGAAAAGGGAAGAGATGTGTCTGTGGGTGGAACTGAGCTCGGGGAACCAGGGACGAAGCCGGCACCCTGACGCTGGGGGATGGGGTGGGGCGAGCCCAGGGAAGAGGAGGGGAGGGAAAGCTGCCCAAGACCCAGCAGCCTCTGCCCACCTCCCTTTTAGGATTCTTTCCTTTGGACTTTGGTGCCCAGAACTAGCTTCTCCATTACTTGTGGTCCTGAACATACCCCTCTCAGATGTCCACCTCCCTCCCATCCACCCACCTCCACTGTGTGCAGGGCAGGTGGGAGCTGTGTATGTGGGGGAGGGGTTCTTTCCCACTAGGTGCCTACCTGAATATTGGAGGGAAACTGTAAGGCCCCTGGGGACAAAAGCATCTGCAACCCCCCTCTCCACCACAGCCTATAAACGAGACCCCTAGGCACACTTGAACTTTTCGTGGACAAACTTACATGGATGACGTCATTATAGTTCAGAAACCCTGAGTCAGTGTTGCCCTTTCAAAGCTCTGTATTTCTGCCAACATTGCCGCTCATTTTCAAAATGTATTCATTTGTTCAACAAGGTATTTGCTAATAGGTGTCGGACTTTCTGGGAGAGGGCAGATGGGATCCTGAGGCATCCGTGGGCTTGGCCGCTCCCCGTCTCGGAGGGTGACTTGACTTTCAGAGAAAGCCAAAGTTCTCCAGAAAGCAGCAGGATGTCAAGATGGCAAATACCCCAATCCCAAGAGCGTACAGATCGATACGTATTTCTTGAGTGTTACTGTGTGCCAGGCACAAGCATTTACTGAGTCTCACAGATGTGCCCGTGAGGGGCTGGGGGCAGTAGGACAAGCAAACATGATTGAGAGACAGTGAGAAGCTTGCAGGGATGGTGGGGAGGGAAGCAAGCCAGGCCGCTTACCGACCTGAGGGGGTGCGAGCAGCAAGCCCATGGAGTGAGGGGCACCTGCATCAAGTTTCAAAGGCTGCGTTGCAAACCTCCCATCCACCACATTGACCCCGAGAAGACCACTATCCCCATTTCTTGATGAGGAAATGGCGGATCTGAAAAGCTAGACTGGCCTACGGTCACACAACCACGGTTTGGCACAGGCAACGAGAGGAGGGCCCAGGCGGGAGCCCAAGCAACACCAGGCTCTTCGCCAGAGCATTTTACCCGCAACAGGTGCACATCGGCGTGAAGGTTTCCTTTACCCAAGGATAGGCTCTGTAACCCCAGAAGCTCTAAGGGCCAGGGCAAGGATAGGCTCTGTAACCCCAGAAGCTCTAAGGGCCAGGGCAAGAAGTACTCCTGAAAAGAGGACTGCACACGCATGCCGTAGGCCAATTCTGCTGGTAGTCCATGGCCCACCCATGCGGAGGTCTTGTCCGTTACTCCACAGATCCAGGGAAACCTGTCACTCCTCTTCCTCAACCTACTTGAAACATTTAAGAACACTGACCACTTCTTATTTATGGATGTATGAACATATGAATGAATGAATGAATGAATGAATGATCTATCTATCTATCCACCTACCCACCAATTCACATTACATATAGAATCCATTCTTTGGGGCACACACTGCCGTGGGTCTTGAGATCCACCCATCACATCCCAAGACAGCAGAGTTCTATCACCCCCAAAATTCCCTCGTGCTGACTTTTTATAATCAACTCCCCCCCACACCCCATTCCTGGCCACCACTGATGTGTTTCCTTTCCCTACAGCTTGCCTTTCCCAGAACGTCCTATCAATGGAGTCCTACAATATGCAGCCTCTCCTTCTGGTCTCTTTTGCCTGCTTTGGTCTGGCTTCTTCCACTTGACAAAATGCATTAGGATTCACCCACGCTGCTGTGCGATCCCACCTCCATGCAATGTCCTCACTTAGCTTCTCCCCCACTATCCTCACTTGCCCGGTGTCCTTTAGAGCCTCCCTTCCTTCATGGAACCCCGAATACTGTGGTTTTCAGAGCTCTTCCCAAGCCCTCTTTTCTCTCCATCTATGTACCTCCCCACATGATCTTGGCTTTGACTTCCTAATCTCTGCAGACCTCTCCCAAATCCCAGTCTTTCCTGAGCTCAAGACCTAACACACCCAGCTACCAACTGATTGTCACACCTTTGCCATCCTACGAGTACCTTAAACCTGTCCCCAGTGAGTGGCCCACCATCCATGTTGGTCCGTATGAAAGACATCCTGGTGTTGGTCCGTCCTCCTCCTCCATGCTCTGTGATGGGTGGACAGAGCCAACTGGCACCCAGCTTCCAATTCGACTTCCTTCCATGAGCCTCCCCGTCAGGGACACTAGTACAGTGCACGAGGCAGTGCACTGCACAGTGACATATACCAGCCTTATTCCCTGCTCTGTGGAGTCTGGACTACCTTGAAGCTAGGGCTCTGCATGAGAAGTAGGTTCTTCCAACCTAGGGGAATGGGAGGAAAGAGAAGAGGCAGAGGGGTTCTTCGTCTGGCAACCCATGTTACAGAGATGTAAGTGTAGAGAGACTCTCCTGGCAACCGCACCCACTTCCTTATTCTCCCCAAGGTTGTCCTTGAACTCGATCTTCCCATTTCTAGCTCCCGTTCTTTAAGCCTTTCTTACAATTTCATAAGCACATCATTCCCTGAATTAAAGTCCGTTCTGTTTAAAATGTGGAGAGGGGCTTCTATTTCCTGCATGGAACGCTGACGGCTACCCTCTGCCCGCTTTCAGCCAGTGCTCCACGGGGTCCTGGCAATCTCACCTCCCACGCGGCTTGTGTTCACCCACTTCTCCCGCTCTGCCAGCCTCTCCAGGTCATGTCTTCTCTTGATCTGCCCCCTTCTGTGTTCTGCATGCAGCCAGACCAGCTCCTCCACCGGCACGGAGGGCTTGAAGCCCTTCAACGGTTCCCAACTGCTCTGAGGATAAATGCCCCCGTGGGCACAGTGTGGCCCCACCATCTTTCATCTCCTCCTGTCACCTGCCCTCCCACGCTGGCTCTGCTCTGGTGGGTGGG
Organism: Ursus americanus; assembly: GCF_024610735.1. Classification (NCBI taxonomy): domain Eukaryota; kingdom Metazoa; phylum Chordata; class Mammalia; order Carnivora; family Ursidae; genus Ursus; species Ursus americanus. The sequence continues at coordinate 34,523,082 of NC_142152.1, read as the reverse complement.
CAGTAACTGTCCGTGGAGTGAATGAGTATTTGACCTTCGACCTCCCTTCAGACGCAAACCCACTAGAATGAGCTCAGCCCAAAGGATGCCCAAGGGATGGGCTGGCCGGCCCTGCTTCCTCAGCTCTGGCCTTCCAAGGTGTCGCCTGGATGCTGAGCCATGACCTTTCCCAGAAGGAAAGGGTTTGACAGAGATGCGCTTCCATTAAAAGCTGATCTTTCTTCAACCTTTCAATTAGTCGACTCTCTTTACGGAATATAAACTGTGAAGTGAATTTTTCAAAACAGAAAAAAAATTGCCTCAAAACACGCCATTCTCTCTCTCTCTGCTTTCTCCCTTGGTTAAAAATAGCCCCACGTTCTGAGCACTGACGTTTATTCTGAAACGATGTAAGCTAGACTGTAAGGCTGGGGAAGTAATTTAAATAGCTTCAAACTTCCATCATTTCAACTTATGTGTTTTAGAAACCACTCGAGTGCCAGAAACCAAAAGCAAAAAAAAAAAAAAAAAATCGTGATTTTCCCCAAATTCTACGGTTTAAAATAACTTCACGAAGAACTTTATACCTTTCATGGGCAATAGCTGGAATGTCTAGGTTTTATACCATCACCCTCATGTCTCAACCAGGAGCAAAAATTATTAAATCATTGGCCTAACCAGCATGAAAAGGAGTTTAAAAATCCTATCTTTTTTTTTTTCCCAGCACATTCCAAAAGAGATTAAACACCACGAAAAATAAAGATATGACTGGAAGATTCAGCAGTAGGACTGCTCTCTCCAGGAGCAACCACCGTGGAATTTAAGGGCCAGAAGAGGCTGCAGATGCTACCTGGCCCTGTTGTCCTGCACCCAGGACAGGGCTTGGCTTATCAAAATCACAGGGGCAACATCTTCTAAGCCGACACTGCCATCCCCACCTCCCTCCCCGGCCTGATGCTAACCGTCCTTGTCCTGCCCACGAGAACCACTTAACCCCCCATTTTAAAGGGGGAGAAAAGGACACTGAAGTCCACAGACATCAAGTGCTTTACTCAGTATCACAGCTACTTAGCAACAGAATGAAGAGCCCAAATGGACAAATGGACAATGGCCACACCATACAGGACAACAGAACTCTGACCCATGTGTCTGTGGCCAGACAATCCAGGAAGCCCAACCACGACTGACCCAGATGGTCAAGGCTTGGTCAGCGAGGGCCAGCTTCCCTACTGCTCATCGCCTCTTCCCACTCCAGACCAGCCAGAGAAAGCTAAATATGCTCCCTAAAATGGGTTGAATAAAACTTATATCCACCGAGGGGGCGCCTGGGTGGCACAGTCGTTAAGCGTCTGCCTTCGGCTCAGGGCGTGATCCCGGCGTTCTGGGATCGAGCCCCACATCAGGCTCCTCTGCTGGGAGCCTGCTTCTTCCTCTCCCACTCCCCGTGCTTGTGTTCCCTCTCTCGCTGGCTGTCTCTCTCTGTGTCAAATAAATAAATAAAAATCTTAAAAAAAAAAAAACCAAACTTATATCCACCAAGAACCTTATTTAGAAATTAGATGAATGGATAAAGAAGATGTATGTGGTCTATATATACAACAGACTATGACCGAGCCATCGAAAAGAACGTAATCTTGTCATCTGCAATGACGTGGATGGAACTAGATGGTATTAAGCTAAGTGAAGTAAGTCAGAGAAAGACAAATACCATATGATTTTACTTATATGTGGAATTTAAGAAACAAAGCAGATGAACATGGGGGAAGGGAAGGAAAAATAAAATAAGACAAAATCAGAGAGGGAGACAACCAGTAAGAGACTCTTAACTATAAGGAACAAACTGAGGGTTGCTGGAGGGGAGGTTGGAGGGGAATGGGGTAACTGGGGGATGGGCATTAAGGAGGGCACGTGATGTAATGAGCACAGAATGTTCTATGCAACTTATGAATCACTGAACTCTACCTCTGAAACTAATAATACGGTATACGGTAATTAAATTGATTTTATATTAAAAAAAGAAATTAGATATATTAGCCTGCTAGGGTTACCACAACAAAATGCCACAGAGGAGCGGGCTTAAACAACAGAAATCGTTTTCTCGCAGTTCTGGAAGCTGCGTGACCAAGATCAAATTGCCTACAGGGTTGGTGTCTGGTGAGGCCCCTCTTCCTGGCTTGTGGACAGCGGTCTTCTCACCGTGTCCTCACGTAGCCTCCTCTGTGTGTGTGCAGAGACTGTGAGCTCTGCTATCGTTCCCGCTTCTAAGGGCCGATCCCATTGGATTAGGGCCCCCCTATACTCTTATTTAAGCTGAATTACCTACCAAGGTGCGGTCTCCAAATACTGTCACACTGGGGATAGGGCTTCATGATGACCTCAGAGGCCGCAGCGATGGGTCTATAAGCCGAAGAACGGCAAGGATCACTGGCGGCCACCAGAAGCCAGGGAGGGGACAGCAAACAGATTCTCCTCAAGAGCTTCCAGAAGGAGGCAACCCTTCAGATACCTTGATCTCAGATTTCCAGCCTCCGGAAGCAGAAGAGAAAAATTTGTTGTTTTAAATCACCCAGTTTGTGGTCATCTGTTGTAACGAATGGAAACAAATATACTCCCCAAACCAATGCCTTGACATGCCCCGCTTCTAGTCAGCCTGCAGCCAGCTTCCCATGCCAATCCTCTCCCGCCGCGGCCCACCCCCAGCCTCCCGCTCTCGCTATAAAGCTTCCCTACTCCCCTGCCTGCCATTGCGTCTCTGCCAAAGACAAGTGATGGTGGGGGATTCCCTTGCTGCGGTAAACTGAGTCAATGTCAGGGATGCGTTCTCATTTGGGTGGCCTTTGTTGATTTCCACAATTCCAACAGCCACTGGTTGTGTCTCCGTGTCTATTTCTCCCACCCTAGGTTGAGTGCTCTCAGCGTGCCGTGGGGTCAATTCGTTCATATCAATCCTGCCCCCACCTCTACCAGACGGCATCCAGCTACAGGACTGGGCCAAGAACGCACACCGTATACCTCCAGCGAATCAGTAACCAAGGTTCTTGTTCATGGTACAACAATCAGCTCTGAGTGCTCACCAGGGGGCACACGGAGGCACTGAATTCATCAAAAGGACAGTGATTATTAAGGTACGCTATTTCTACTTGGGAACAGAGATGTAACTTTTTGGTAGCATGATATGTTTTATGTATAAAGCATAAAGAGCAAAAACATATATAGGGCCTACTGTATACTAATCACTCTAAGTACCTCACACATAGTATTCCATTTAATGCTTACCATGAGCCTGTGAAATATTATCCTTAGTCCCATTTTACAGATGGGAAAACTAAGGCACAGAAAGGTTAAGGAAGTTGCCCAAGGACACACAGCAAGCATCAGAGCCAAGGCCGATACCCGGGTAATTCAGCTCTAAATAGCACTTGACTGTGTATCAAGAACCAGAAAATGTTTCTTCTCTTTGACACAACTCACCATTTGGTTTGTGTTCTAAGTGTGTCATTCAACATATAAGGGGAAAACCATAGAAGTGAAGAGTTCATTACTTCAAATGGTAAAACACTAAGTCACTCATTCATCCAGTAATAAGGAATTGGTTCTGTGGTCATGACACATTCCTCCAGTCCTTCCAGAAATGTTTACTGGCACCTGCCATGCCCCAGCACTGTTCTGTATCCTGGGAATACATCCATGAACAAGAACAGGCAAAGCCGCTGCCTTCGTGGCACATTTTAGATCAAGTGTCATTAAAAGAAGACATCGGATGTGAAAATAAATCTAATCATTAATGAAAGAACACACGAAATTGCGTGTGGTTTGTTTGCAGCTACGAACAAATAAGCAAATGCAAAGAACTGGAAACAAACACACCAAAATCAATCCAGTGGGTGCAGGGGGTGGAGGAATCCTAAATGGCTTTCTCTCGCATGCTCCCCTCCGGCCCCACCCCAACGTGACCTCATCCTAATTATGCAAAGACCCTATTTGCAAATCAGGTCACATTCAGAGACACCAGGGATTAGGACCTCAACCTGTCTTTTGGGGGAACACAATTCAACCCACAACAGCGCTCATGTTGTTGACCTGATTAACTCCTGATCTATGGAACACAGGCACAGAAAATAACTCCCTGTAAAAGAGCTCTTAAGAAAATGCCCCAATGGCCATGATGAAGTCTGGTATATGCTCTGATTTTCCCAGGACCATCCTGATTCACATCTGCTTTCCAGAATGATTAACAGTGTCCCTTCACTCTCAAAAGTGTCCTAGTTTGGATGATAAATTTCATGGCCACTCTGTTCATTAAGAGTCCAGTGACCTGGAGTAAAAATTAATGCCAATTAGCCAAGAGAGTTCAAATTAATCTGCGCTGACATGCCAAGAAAGACCTCCATCATTTCCAACATGGACGCTTGGTACAACCTTACCCTTGTCAGCCTCAAGTTCAATGAGGTAAGTGAATAGTTCCTAGGGACACCTGCCAAGGGTGCTCAGATCCAGGCGAGGATGGGTGACTTGCCAAGAGTGGCCCAGGGTCCCCACTAACCAGTAATGGACCTGGAGGAATGTTGGAATGGTCCCTCTGTTTACTTCTACCTGGTCCTGAGATCACCGCTGAGCTGGATTGTGGATGGAATGGTTAATTTTGTGTGGCAACTTGGCTAGGCTATAGCGCTCAGTCATTTAATCAAACACGAATCTAGGTACTGCCGTGGGGATATTTTGTGAATGTGCTTAACACCTACCTTCAATTGACTTTAAGGAGATTGCCCTCAAGTACATCGGTGGGCCTCATCTAATCAGTTGAAGGCCCTTAGAGAAAAATTCTGCCTCGAGACTAAGCATCAGCTCTTGCCTTGAGAGTTTCCAGCCTGCTGGGCCATCTTACAGATTTCAGACTTGCCAGTCCCTGTAATCACATGAACTGATTCCGTGACATAAATCCCTTTATGGGTGTGTGTGTACACATGCCTCTTATTGGTTCTTTTTCTCTGGAGAATTCTGACTGATATACTGGACTTTGGCCAACTGGGCTTGGGGTAGAAAGTGAGAAGCCATTCCTGTCCTCTAGATGAGGGAGAAGCGAGAGCCCAGGCAACAGAGGGACAAGCTCATAGAGTTCACAGAGGGACTTGCCAGGCTGCTCTCACCATTTGAGAACCCACTACTGTGGGTGAGGGTCACCCCCTCAGCATTCTTATCCTGTCCCCCCCACCCCAACCCCTGGGGTTCCCTGTTTGACCATCTTTCTCTCTGGCACAATCCTGTCTCTCTCCCAGGTGGCTTCAAGACAAGAAGCATCCGGCCAGGATTCAGCAGAGAGGGACTGAGTTCATCAGTCCTGTTTGGGAAGGCACAGTGCGATCCTCCCAGAAAGATCAGAATGGCTTCTCCTCTCCTGAGAGAGGCATTGAAGGCAGTCCCTCAATGAGCACTGGCTGAGGAAATATGTGGTCCTTGGAAACATTTACACTTCTTTTTTCTTCTTTAATTCAAGTGAGTTAACATAGAATGCAGTATTGGTTTCAAAAGTGGAATTTAGTGATTCATCACTTACATATAAAACCCAGGACTCACCCCAACAAGTACCCTCCTTAATGCCCATCCCCCACCTCCTTCTCCTCCATCAGTCCTCAGGGTGTTCTCTGTATTTAAGAGTCTGCTATGGTTTGCCTCCCTCTCGGTTTTTCTGATTTTTCTTTCCCTTCCCCTATGTTCACCTGTTTTGTTTCTTAAATTCCACATGTGAGCGAAATCATATGGTATTTGTCTTTCTCTGACTTATTTTGCTTAGCATAATACCCTCTAGTTCTGTCCATGTCATTGCAAATGGCAAGATTTCCTTCTTTTTGATGGCTGAGTAATTTTCCTGTGTGTGTGTGTGTGTGTGTGTGTGTGTGTGTGTGTGTGTATCACATCTTGGACATTGGGCTCTTTCCATAGTTTGCTATTATGGACATGGCTGCTACAAACATTGGGGTGCAGGTGCCCCTTCGAATCAGTGTTTTTGTATCCTTACGATAAATACCTAGTAGTGCAATTGCTGGGTCATAGGGTAGCTCTATTTTTAATGTTTTGAGGAACCTCCATGCTGTTTTCCAGAGTGGCTGGACCAGCTTGCATTCCCACCAACAGTGCAAGAGGGATCCCCTTTCTCTGCACCCTCGCCAGCATCTGTTGTTTCCTGTGCTGTTAATTTAAGCCATCCTGACTGGTGTGAGGTGGGATCTCACTGTGGGTTTGATTTGCATTTCTCCGATGATGGGTGATGTTGAGAATCTCTTCACGTGTCTGTTGGCCATCTCTTGTCTTCTTTGGAAAAGTATCTATTCATGTCTTCTGCCCATTTCTTACCTGGATTACTTGTTACACTTCTAACAAGACCACCTAGTTGCTATTGTTCAACTAAGAGGGTAAAGCAAAGTTACAAGTAGAAAGGAAGGAACTGGACATTTCATGTGTTTCCAGGTGGGTCTCACGTAGTAGGTATTTAACTAAAAAGTTGTTGAATGACTGATAGGTGGGCTTTGGCCATACAGCCTCACTTTCCTAAGATCTCAGAACAAAAACGTCTGCCTAATTCTTTCTAGGCTCTGTGCTTATTCTCATCCTTGGCTTCTGTCAAAACATTTCCAATAAAGAGTCACTAGGGTCTGAATTTTATTCTTGGCTTTCCTTTGTGAGCTTGTGGAAAATTACTTAGCTCCTTAATTTCCACAAAACACTGTGAGGTTTGAGGAAGCTCTTAGCTTGTTATAAACGAGAGATTCAGCCGAATCACAGAACAAAATCTAAGATAAACCACATTAGTTCGTTGAATTTCACTTGTGGCCATTGCTCTGCTTAGATGTTTTCCGAGGCCCATCCTCCCTCTTCAAAACATCAACACAAATCAAGGTCCAGGAGGCAGAAAAGAATGAGACAACGTGCTCTGCATTGGGAGTCCAGAAAGTTCAGTGCTGGGCTCAGTTCATGCAGCCATGAACTTTAACAGACCTGAGCCCGGTTTCCTCCTCAGTAAGAGGACAGCAGAGGTCATCAGAACCATGGACCATGATTGTTTCTCAGCTCAGGGTCACATGTGTTGAGTCCCCTTGCTGGAGATGGCCCAGCACGAGGCAGGAAGGAAGCAAATCCTTAATCCAGGGAAACAACTATTGGCTTTCCCGCCAGCCCCTCTCTTCCTCCACTTACCTGCCCAACACTGCAGGCTTTTACCACATCTTGTGTTTAGATTAAAAAGTTAAAAATGATGATGTTACACAAGACACTGACCTTCCTCACTTCTCACCCGCCATGCCCTGCCACAGAGAGACAGACAGACAGACAGACAGACAGACAGACAGACACACACACACTGAACACTTCTGTTTCCCAGAAAGGCTGGCAGGATTTCTCCACATATCCACAGAGTTCAAGGCTTCCAGTTTAAAATCCATACGGCCCTCAACTGCATCTTCCACCATTTACAAGCCTAGGCTGGGCCATAGGATGAAAGGCAGGGGCCCTGAACTTCCGGGCTGACCACCCAACACGGGAAGAAGCCATATTAGACTGTGGGCCAGAACTGGGAATGCACGCGGCCTGTCTGCAGGGAGAGAAGGGCAGAGCAGCACGTCAACACAGGCTTTGGAAGACGGTCAGGGAGAGGAAGGACTTACGAGATGGCAAGGGGAAAAGTAGGCCTCCAACCCTTCCTCAGGAGAGTTCTGAGCAATGCCGTCTCCACAGAGTTGTGCTATCCAGGAAGCGGCCAATGAACTTGTCCCCGCACGAGAGGAATGTCACCTTTCAAGGGGAGTCTGATCAGCATCCTCCCATGTGCTCTTCAGAGGGTCAGTCACCGCACAAGATGATGAACAGACATCCTACCAAGGGCCTACGAGTGACAAAATCCCAGCACACGGCAAATTCTACAGGAGCGGAGAACGTTCTCTGACACATTAGTGTTTCCGTTTTTGGGGAGTAGATACCCAGTAGTGGAACTACTAGATCCTATGGTAATTGTTTTTAACTTTTTGAGGAACCCCCGTACTGTCTTCCGCAGTGGCTACCCCAGTTTGCATTCCCACCATGCGCACGAGGGTTCCTTTTTTCTCCTCATCCTTGCCAACACTGGTTGTTCTGTCCTTTTGATTCTAGTCATTCTGACAGATGTGAGGTGAGATCTCTTTGTGGGTTTGATTCGCGTTTCCCTGAGAGGAGTGACGTTGATCTTTACGTGTGTCTGTGGGCCATTTATAGGTCTTTGGAAAAATGTCTATTCAGGTTGCCTGCCCGTTTTTAATTGGATTATTTGGTGGGGTTTTTTGCTGTTGAGTTATAGAAGTTCTTTATGTATTTTTGGATATTAACCCTTTATTGGATATATCATTTGTAAGTATCTTATCCCATTCCGTAAGTTGTGTGTTCACATTATTGGTGGTTTCCTTCGCTGTGCATAGTTTTTTATTTTGATATAGTTCCAATAATTTATTTTTGCTTTCGTTTCCCTTGCCTCAGAAGACATACCTAGAAAAATGCCAGCAGCCCCCCATTTTAACTGATTTTCTTCCCTGGGTTAGTCTTTTTTTTTTTTTTTAATAATGATTTTTTATTATATTATGTTAGTCACCATACAGTACATCCCCGGTTTTCGATGTAAGGCTCGATGATTCATTAGTTGTGTATAACACCCAGTGCACCATGCAATACGTGCCCTCCTTACTACCCATCACCGGTCTATCCCATTCCCCCACCCCCCTCCCCTCTGTAGCCCTCAGTTTGTGGGTTAGTGTTTCTCAACCTGGACACAATTGGCATCTGGGGCTACATAGTTCTTTGTTTGGGCGGCTGCCTTGTGCACTGTAAGGTGCCTCTACCCATTAGATGCCAGGAGCACCGCTACCCCCAGTTTTGCCAACTGAAAATGTGTCCAGAGGTCACCTAGGCAAGGTGACACAATCGCCCCCAGTTGATAACCACTTCCCCAGATGACCTCTTCCCACACTTTCTGTGGTAAAAAAAAAAAAAAAAAAAAAAAAAAAAAAACAACCAAAAAAAACCCAACCTCATTTCTTTATCTGACGGACCCTCTTGTAAACACTAGAAAAAGGAGTCCCTAAAAAAATGACCACGTACTTGGCTGTCACAATGTCAAATCGCTTCAAAGTGTTTAAATGCTCATTCTCACTCTGTTCTGCTCCTGTCACGGATGGGTAACAGAAGTCCCCAGACCACATTCCAGAAGGTATTACGCTAAGTGAAATGAGTCCGACCCAGAAAGACAAATACGATATGATTTCACCGTCAGCACAATCTAAAAACAAAACAAAGGAATAAACAAACAAAAAGCAGACAAATACAGAGAACCGATGGTTGCTGGAGGGGAAGGTGGTGGGAGGACCGGCGAAGGGGATTGGGGGGTACAGGCTTCCAGTCGTGGAAACGAGTAAGTCACGGGGGTGAAAGGCACAGTACAGGGAACGTGGACAGAGGCATTGTCACAGCCCCGTACGGTGGCAGAGGGGAGCTACCCTTGTGAGCACAGCCAAACGCAGAGTTACGCACAGTCACTGAATCACTAGGTCGTACCCTGAAGCTAACATAACATTGGAGAGTCAACACCCCAGTTAAAAAAAAACAAAGTGATAGCTGCTGCCTTTGTCCACTGAACGCGGACACCTGCTTGTCATTAAGACCCGCCCACTTGCTGCCTCTCACACGTGGCATCTAAAGCGCAGGTCCTCCCCGCTCACGAAACTCTCCTCCCAAACTGGGCGGTGAGAACATGCCAGAAAACTCGTAATCTCACCCCTTCCCCCTCGCCCCACCTTCTCGTTCTAGTCTCATTAAGTCAACTCAAATCCACACTTTTCAATAGTGGCACATCTCTTGCCCAGTTCTACCCACGGACGGTACAGAATGAACTTCGCGGCTTGTTCTGCTACCGCGGAGTATTTTTATTCTCCCAGCTGTGGTTCTCCTACGTGTGGGTTCCTGTACGGCCAGCGGGTCTGTGCCTGGAACAGAAGCTGCTCCCAGCCCACAGCTGGACTTTCGCTCCTTCGGACCAGCGCCGAGCATCCACCGGGAGGACCTGCTCTCGGGGCTGCAAGGGAACGGGGATAAGGCAGGAGGGCTTTGCAGCCGACCGCGGAGGGCGAAGCAGGCGGGGCGTGGATGGTGGCTGTAGTAAGACAAATGGCACTGGGACAAGTTTAAAGGGAGCTTCAGGGGGGCACAGAAGAGGGAACCATGAACTCCAACTCAGCAAAGGGGATTCAGGGAAGAGCCAGAGTCGGGAGAGCTGAGCTCTGGAGGATTTCCAGGGATGCCCCAGGAATAGGGGAGAGAGGCTTTCTAAGGCCAAGGAATGAATTGGAGGCTGAGGCGGGAAGGGGGAGGGAGCCCAGGAGGCTGGGAATTCTGGGCCATCAGGACCCAGGGCGTTCCGGGAGGTGAGGGATGTGACTGGGAAGAGATACTGGGACATGGGATTGAACTAGGTCACAGGACCTGTGGTGCCAGGATAGGAGCCTCGCTGTGTCTCAACGACACCAGGGAACACTAGATTTCTGAGCTCAGGAATGACAAGGATTAGAGTATTTTAAACCCCAAACTGGCAAACCGATTTCTGTAAGGGGCCAGATAGTATGTATTTTAGACTTTGTGGGCCATATGGTCTGTGTCGCAACTACTCAGCTCTGAGGCTATGGAGCCGCCGCTGCTGTATATAACACATAAACAAACGAGCATGGCTGTGTTCCAATAAAACTTTATTTATGTCCGCTGAGATCAGAATATCACGTAATTGTCATATACCCCAATCTACTATTATTTTTACTTTTTCTCCCACCATCAAAAATGAAGACACCATTTTAAGCTGGCGGGACACCTACAAGAAGGCGATGAGCTCGATTTGGCCTGCGGGCTGTGGTTTGCAGATGCCAGTTTTAGAAACCTCCCTCGAGGGGGTGGGGAGGGACAGGGACCTCAAGCAGAAGCTGCTGGGGTAACATGGGGATGGCAAGAGAGGGACAGCCTGGGCTGCAGCGTGGCGGGCTGAGGGGCCCCAGAGGGATGCGCCGATGGGTGTCCAGCTAGAGTGATGGGAGGGCACCATGATGCCATCAATCTAGATGGGTGGCAACTTGGGGTTGGTGTGGGTCAGAAAGGCTTGTGGCTGTGGCAACACATCCAGGCCCAAGGGGACAGAAGCGTCTGGCTCCAGGGCAGATTGGCCAGTCTCAGAGACAGCCCGGTGGTCCTGAGTCAGCTACGCAGAGGACTGGGGCAGGTGAAGGAGCTGACGTTGCTGTTTGCCTCCCCAGCATCCTATAACCCTGGTTCTCCCTGGGGGACTGTCCCCTCCCCTGTTCTTGTCCCCAAGATTTGAGTGGGGCTGGTTCCGCCCCAGGGCCGCAGGGTTGGTTCAGAGGTAAGAGAATGGTCCCACGGGAGCCAATCTCAGGAATTTGGGAAAGGGAAAGGCATTCTTTCTGCTGAACCTGAAAGTGGTAAAAAATGCAGGCCAGGACTTCCCAGGGCCTCTGTGTAGAGAGATTTGCCGTGAAGGAAGCGACCTTGGAAGGAGTCAGTCCTGTTACCACTCACTGATCCCTAGACCCAGCCATACCTAAAGCTAGCCCAGACCTCCCAATTCAGGAGCCAATCATGCCAGGCCAGGCTGGGTTTTGGTCAGTTGTAACCAAAGTCCTAAAACATCTGGCTGCTGTTAGAATGAAACCCCAGAGGGCAGAGGCCTGGATCTTGGGATCATGTGAGACAAAGCTCCCGAGAGGACTGACAAATGACCTTATCCAAAGCATTTGCACCTGTTGTATTTCTCTCTAGATGGCACCTTTATACACAGTAGGTGCTCAATAGTTGCTGGTGTAAGAATGAAGGCACACAATCCCAGGGCACCAGACACACTGAGCTAGCGGAAACTCTGAAAAGGAACGTCAGAAGGCAAGCGTGGATTTCTTTTCCTTCTCCACCGGCTGAGAGTTCAGAGAACCCATGAGCGTCTTGAGCTTCGGGGACCTGGCTCTGCCTCATCCAACCTACCAAGACAGGCCCCTGCTGGGGGAGCAGAGGCTCGGGGGCGCCAGCTCTAAGTGCATGCCGGGTAAACGCCTAATGAAAGAAGGGAATACCTGGTCTCAGGAAAGGGGCAGGCCTCCAGCGGGGCATGGAAAACGTTGGCTGTGCGAAGCAGCTCACCGGGCAAGGAGGGGACATGGGTGCTGGGGCTCCGTGGAGCAACACAACCCCGACTCCAAGCCCAGAGGTGGGGACGTGGGTGGACAGCTGGGGATGCCACACCTGTGCCCACCCCCCACCCTGCCCCCAGAGGCTCCAGAACATTCAACTCAACTGTGACTGTCCATGAAATAAGTGTATGGAGAAGCTGATGAACGGGGGATGGCAGGGCAGAAACGAGAGCACTGTGCAGCGAGTCTACACGGAGTCCCAGCCCTGGTGCTCATCGAATGCGTGACCTGCGGCAAGTCAGTTCTACCTTCTGGGACCCGATTCCCTCAGCTGTACATGAGAGAGCTGGACCAGAGAAGCGGTTCTCCAGCAGAGGGGACAACTCAGAGTTCATCTAAGAGGCATTTAAACCCACGAGAGAATGCAGAGTGAACATACCTCCCATGTGCACAAGCACCAGGAGCGTGTGGGTACTTGCTGTTGGAGGCAGTATATTTTCCAAATCGAAGTACTAAACTCGCAGTCACTTGACACTGTTTTCTCAGTCCACTACATCCAGATGACACGCGCCCCCACTTCCCCCAGGGGCGCACGGCAAGGACCTTCACTGCTTTCAAATTCTTGCTCCGCCCCTTACTGGTGGCGTGGCCTTGGCAAACCAGGTTCTTAACCTTGCAATGTCTCGGTTTCCTATTTGCAAACCAGGCACAGTATTTACCCCAAACTCTCAGACTCATCGAGAAGAAGGAGTGATAGGACGTTGGAAAAGGAGTGGAAGAGACTCAGTAGTCAGCGAGGGCTCAGTGCACGTTCACTAGTCCGTGTAATCGGAGACACCAAAACAAGGACACTCTTGTGGGTGTCCGTGGATTTTTCCTTAAAAAAGCTGCCCTTATAGAATGAACCTGTGCTGTCACAAGTCAAGAGAGGGGTCCCCTTTTGGGGGGTGGCGGGTGGGATGACTGGAAGGGGCCCGGGGGCCTCCTGGGGCTGGTAATAGTCTGTGTCTTGATCAAGGTCGCTGGAGACGTGGGTAAGTTCAGTTTGTGAAAATCTATGAAGTGTACTTTCTTGGATGTATGTTATCCTTCAATAAAAAGTTCTAAAACCAAGGCGCTCTCCACCGAACCACTGAGATGGGAAGGGCCCAGGGGACTGGCCTCTACCCAGCAGGAGCCAAGGCACTTTTTTCCACAAGCCATCCTGACCGATCCCTGCCTCTGCCTGCAGCAACCCCAGCCAAAGGCCCACTCACCCCCCCTTCACCCCAAGACTCAGCCAGGTGAAGCCTGGTCAATCTAGGGCCAGATTTCCTTTACCTGCAGCTTATCTCTCAGAAAACTCCAGCCCTTTGTCTGTCTGTTTAGCCCGACAATGGCAACTTGCAATTCACAGACTGGAATCAAAGTTGCCCGCGCTCTCACACTGAGGAAAAGGCATAATAAATGCACACTAACTACATTTTCCCGCAGGAGAGCTTCCCGTCGGGAGAACAGGCATAGCTTGACCTGCTCCGGGACCAGGGAAGAGGAAAACAAATTGTAATGAACACCAGCAGAGAAATAAAGTCACCAACCTTCGTTAGTCATGATCTTAATTCCGAATGAAGCACCTGAAGGGGCGGTCTCATTATCCCCATCTGGCAGATGAGAAGACTGAGGCCCAGGAAGGCTCAGGGACCTGTCTGAAGCCATCCAGCCCATAAGCAGGAGCACCAGAGCTCATCCCGAGCCAGATGGGCCTGGCTCCAAAGCCTAGGGTTTTTCCACCCTGGCCCACCTCTCATAGCCACCGTCTGGGACTTCATCAAGATAAAAAGCTTCTGCACAGCCAAGGAAACAGTCAAAAAAACTAAGAGGCAGCCCACGGAATGGGAGAAGATATTTGCAAATGAGACTACAGACAAAAGATTAGTATCCAAGATCTACAAATAACTTCTCAAACTCAATACACGGGAAACAAATAAATAAAAAAAATGGGCAGAAGATATGAACACTTTTCCAATGAAGACATACAAACGGCTACAGACACATGAAAAAATGTTCAAAATCATTAGCCATCAGGGAAATTCAAATCAAAACCACACTGAGATACCACCTTATGCCAGTTAGAATGGCAAAAATGGACAAGGCAGGAAACAACAATTGTTGGAGAGGATGTGGAGAAAGGGGATCCCTCCTACATTGTAGGTGGGAACGCAAGTTGGTACAGCCATTCTGGAAAACAGTGTGGAGGCCCCTTAAAAAGTTAAAAATTGAGCTTCCCTGTGATCCAGCAATTGCACTACTGGGTATTTACCCCAAAGATACAGACGTAGTGAAGAGAAGGGCCATATGCACCCCAATGTTCATAGCAGCATTGTCCACAATAGCTAAATCGTGGAAGGAGCCGAGATGCCCTTCAACAGATGACTAGATTAAGAGGATGTGGTCCAGGGGAGCCTGGGTAGCGCAGTCGTTAGGCGTCTGCCTTCGGCTCAGGGCGTGATCCCGGCGTTCCGGGATCGAGTCCCACATCGGGCTCCTCCGCTGGGAGCCTGCTTCTTCCTCTCCCACTCCCCCTGCTTGTGTTCCCTCTCTCACTGGCTGTCTCTCTGTCACATAAATAAATAAAATCTTAAAAAAAAAAAAAAAAGAAGATGCAGTCCATATATACAATGGAATATTACTCAGCCATCAAAAAGAACGATTTCTCAACATTTGCAGCAACACAGATGGGACTGGAGGAGATAATGCTAAGCGAAATAAGTCAAGCAGAGAAGGACAATTATCATATGGTTTCACTCATTTATGGAACATAAGAACTAGGAAGATCGGTGGGAGAAGAAAGGGAAGAAGAAAGGGGGGTAAACAGAAGGGGGAATGAACCATGAGAGACTGTGGACTCTGGGAAACAAACGGAGGGCTTCAGAGGGGAGGGGGGGTGGGGGATTGGGATAGGCCGGTGATGGGTAGTAAGGAGGGCACGTATTGCATGGTGCACTGGGTGTTACACGCAAGTAATGAATCATGGAACTTTACATCAAAAACTAGGGATGTACTGTATGGTGACTAACATAATAAAAAAAAAAATTAAAACAAAGGCTTCCAAAGTAACAGAAACTTACACCCTTGCGGAGATCCAGAGCGCGTTAGCCCCGTTCCAGGCCCCAGCTGCCCTGACCTTCCCCACCCGCCCCCGTGCGCATCCGCAACCTATGTTTCCAACACACAGGCACTTACTGCTTGCTATTCTGGGATAACCAAGTAAATAATGAAGCAAGCTACTTCCTTAAACAAATAAACCCAGAAGACTCAATGGAACCACAACAGATACAATAATAGACTCGAATCCCAGGTCGATTTAGTCACCCCCTTCTTTTAATTCCATCCTGACTCATCCCCCCCGGCGGATGTGAAAGAAGACACACACACTCTTGCAACAACAACAACAACAACAACCACACACACACACACACACACACACACACACACACACACACACACACACACCATAGGAACGTCCCATGGCAATTCGGCACTTGGGTTCATACAAAGTCATTTCTAGCTGAATCCACGCTGGGAACAAGCCTGCCACCCCAACACACGGTACATACAACCCCCATGCATGGGCTGATTCGGATCGCCTGCAAACTGGTTCTACTACTGTAGGCCATCCTTAACGCTGGACACCACTGGGGGCGGGTGTGTGCTAAAGAGCCCCTGGGTCTCCATCTTGACCACTCGGGAGCTGATGGAAAAGCTTCCGACTGAACATTCAGACTTACTTCTCTCCTATAAACACAGTTCCTAAGGCCCTACTCCTAAATCCTGTCATTTCTCTGGAGGGGATCCGACTTCTAAGTGAGGGGCTAACTGATCTACCTGGCCAGCCTGGCTGGACCCATACCTCTCCTCTTCTGCAACAGCTGATTTTAGGGACAGAGAGGTTACATAACTTGCCCACAGTCACGCAGCAAGTGATAAAGTAGGGGTTTATACCCAGATAGTTAGCACTTCATTGTTACACTGTACTCCCCTCTGCTCGGGGAGGGCATGCACAGGGCACACAGCATAGGAGACAGTACTGGGTTTCTGTTTACTTCTGTTTAAATTTACACGACTTGCTCTTTTCTAACAGTCACTGAACCGAGGCTCTGGCAAACCCAGATCAAAGCTTATTCAAACATCTTTTTTTGTTTTAATGCAATTATTTCCCCGAGAAAAAGAGCTGTCAGTCAACTACACAGTAGTATAAATTAGCCCCAGCAGCTTTACCTCTCAATACTGAGCATTAGCAGCACTGGAGGAATGAGTAGTTCGGCTGAAAGAGAAGCTAGGTACGTAATGTACGAACGGAGCATATGTGGAGGGGGTGGGGGTGCAGTGCCCAAATGGACATTTTTAGCAGCGCTGCAGAGAAAAGCATTAGAAGAATGCAGAAAAAAGGAGAAAGAGATGAGAAAAGATGGCTCCTTTGAAATTTGGCTAAAGGCTGGCTCTCACTGCATCCAAACAGTAAGGGGCGATTCTCCCTGACTTACAAGGTCCAGCTTCCAGAACCTCAAATGCAGGCCAGTACTCTTTGAGCTTTCGATAGTCTGCTGTTGCGAGCCAACTCAGCCGGCGGGGGGGGGGGGGGGGGGCTGGGGGAGGAGAAGGGGTAACTTCTCACACTTGCCTGCTGACTGAGACAGTGGGGGGAGGGGGGGTCAGCCAGGCCATGCGCCATGTGTCCGTTCTTCCCCAAAGAGCTTCAGAAACAGGCCTGTCTTCCCGACCCTCCGTCCCCTTTCACGAGGCCCCGGAGGCCACCTGCTGATGGCAGCAGAGCAGGAAGGAACCGGGGTCCCTGGGTCACCACCTGGGCAGCTTTCCTGCTGAACATAGACACTGGCTTGTGGTGGGACTCAAAAGTGACCTTGTCCTGGGTGAAGCTACTGAGATTTGGGGGTTTCTCTGTTACTTTTGTGATCGTTATCCCAACCAGCCTCCAAAAGAGTCACATTTCCGGATTTTTCAGGCATCCATCTACACTGTCCGGTTGGGGCTTTGGATCACAGTACGGGGACCCTGCTAGGAGATGTAAAGGATCGGGTTGTCTCCCGGACAAGGAAAAAGTTTGGACCGTAGATATAAAACTCAGTATATTTCAGGACCAGCACAATTAGGAAGTGAGTGGCCAGACTAAATTATGATGATACTTAACACTCAATAATTCTGCCTGGCCCACGGATATTTTTAGAAGCCGGGGTAACCAACGTTATGTCTTGCTTTTGACATATGGTTTACTTATTCCAGCGAACATTAATCTTGTTCAGCTTTGCCCTTGTCCCTTGAAACAAGAGTATAAGTTGATAAATGTTATCTGAGGACCACAATCAGCAAACTACAAAGTGCTTAAATGTTACAGAACCATATATCCCATCACTTTTATGAGCCCATCATGAAGGAAATCACGCAATGGGCCTGGATGAATTTCGATGTATTTGCCCATATTTCTCTCTTACTTTAAGGGGCATCGCTCTTTAGAGGAAAACACAATGTGTCTTATTAGTAGCAAGCGTCTTTGGCCTCTGTGTGGTCTGCACCCCAGGAAAAGGCTGGAGCATTTTGGGGAGTTGAGGTCTGAGTGCATCTAGTCCACATGAGGGGGGCTGAGATGCCTCCCTGCCCCCAGGCTTCATTCCTACTGAACCACCTGCCTGGCTGGCTGGATACAAACCCTCGGGTATTGCAGAATTAGTGGCCACTCAGGCAGGGCACAGAGAAGTTAGTGAACTTGCCCAAGGTCACACGGTAAGAGGCCCATTTGGGATGTGAACCCAGGCAGTCTGGATGTTGAACGCAATCTGTCTGCTGCTATGCAACACTGCCTCTCTGCTCTGGGGGATGATCTTCCAAAGGACTGCCCTTTGCAAACCTTTCCAGGACTCCCTCAGACACAGAGGGATCCTTTTAATGGTCCCTCTGTCTTTTGCACACATGTCCACTCTGGCCACTGTTGCCCTTTAATTGTTTCTCTGTGTCCACATTTAGGTCCTATTAGCCCACAGGATAAGGTGCCCCTTTCCTCAAGACACTTTGCTTCCATCTACCGGAATACCGTCATAATAAAGAGACAAATCAACAATGTCTAGGATTTGAATGGCGCCCTTAGGGTTGTGCAGTGCACAAGCTGCACAGCTGTAAACAGTGATCTATCACCAAACCTTGGGCATCAGTTCCTTGAGGACAATGTGTTCTTCCATTTGGTGCTGCCAGTTCCCAACATAGCACCAGGCACCCAATAAGGTCAAATAGATTTTTGTTAATTTACAAGTGTTGCTGGCTAACTCAACTCTGAGAGGCAGGTAATTTCTGACTCTTCCTTAGGAGACCAATGATTTAGGCCATAGAATTTTCTCTTCATTGTTTCCCCCCTGCACTGCTGGTGGAGAAGCAAGGCCTGCTAGTGGCTGGGTGCCTTGTAGGAGCTCTTCCCTCTCTATGAGATGGAGGTACTTTCAAAACAATAATTTCCACTTAGGTTTTCACTCCCCTTTCTCCGTTTCACCTCCCAAGTGGGGACTGGCCAAAGTACCAATGAGATTTGAGATTCGCTCCCTTCCTTTCGTTAATAACTCTTCAAGCATATTTGTTTATGTCAGGTATTAAGAGTACTGACAAAAGCAAAAGGTATTTGCAAAGTACTCATCTCCCACTAAACACCAATATTCAGAGGAATATGCAGGAAACGACAAGACAGCAGGGGACCCCGCGTTCTCAGGTTGCTTTTAGGCCTATTGGAGGCACTGAACGGAGTTAGCTTCATCTCATCACAGCTGATTATGACAGCCAATTGCGTGCTCAGTTATATACTGGTCAATACTTGCCCAGGCGGGGATAGGGGGTGGGGGGATGCCCCTAATGAACCAGGATCCCAAGCCAAGAGTAAAAGAACCTGCAGTCCTGCATGGCCCAGAGGAGGCCACTATGGCCAGAGCTTCCTTGCCAAGCTCCACGGAATCGTCCCTCCCCTGGTTTGCCTGCCCTTTGCTGGTGGACACATGGGTGTGCTTCTCCCAGCTGTAAGCCAACATTTTGAGGTTTATCCATTTATTTAGGTATCATAATTACAGATCATTACCAAAACACCATCAGTTCCAAAATATTAGTATTTTATTTAAAATTGCACCCCACCCACCTTCCGCTGTCCCCTGACTCCCATCCTTCAAAGCTCAAACAAAGCAAGATCTTTTCTGCAAAGCTTTTGTAGGCCACCTCTCTTCTCTAACTACCTTTGCAATTCATAAATTTTACTGTAATTGTCTTAATTAACCAAAGCAATAAAGACTTTCGCTGGGAGAATGCACTGGAGGGTACCAGAGGAGGAAATCATTAGCTCCGTCACACCGCAAAGCCCCGGGAGCCAGCTGAGTTCCAGCCCAACAGCTCACTGAGGGGAAAGGGGGACAGAAGTGACGAGGATGCTTCCACATTTCACAAATGCTCCCAGAAGGCAATAAAATGGTTTCAGTGGAAACACGGGGCGGCATTTAAAAGTCGACGCCATGAAATAAAGAATTGGTTTCATTCTTAGGTAGTACCTTGCCTGTGAAAAGTAACAGTGACATCAAGTTATTTTCCATCCAAATTTTGTGAAAATCCAATGGCCTCCTTCTAATTTCTTTGAGAAATATTTGTTTTGCCCTTTCTTGGAGAAAAGAAACATCAGCTCTGGAAGCTGCTAATCTGAACTGTTTGTATTCATTGTGCCAAACGGGAAACCTTGACCCCTACCTAGCAGGTGTCAAAGCCAAGGTGAGCCTCAGCAGCATAAGCAAGTTTATGGCAATTTGGACCTCATGGAGGGACATTCTTAACTCGGTGTGCATGAAATCAACAGCATGCTATTTTCTGAGAACTGGGGTCTAGGTAACTCCGTATCCTACTGAAAATGCATTTTAAGATCAATTAAGGTCTGAATAATTTAGCAGGGCTCTCCCCAGGTATTTCATACGAGTGCCAGCATTTAAATGTCATCTAACAGGGCTGAGCAGGATTAGGTTGTTAAGATTATTTATCAAGGTCCTAAATCTTGCTGGAATCCCCCCAAAGTAGGCCACTTGATGATCCTCATACACCTCACAGGTACTGAGTCGTGTTGTCAGATGCACATGGACACGGTCCTTGACCGAGAGGATCTCACCTTGGGAAAGAGGCGGAACTACATAAGAAAGCGAGGGCAGCGGGGAGGGAGGCAAGTGTCCCTTATGGGGCTCCTCCACCTATGGCAGCCTTCTCTCAGGGGCACCGTGTGTGACCTAATTCCTCCTCCCACTTTGGCTCGTGTGGGGAGGGGTGTGTTTGAACCCACGGGAGGATGGATGTGAGGGAACCTATCCTACCAGCCCAGGCTGGTTGCGGGTCCTGAGAAGCCAGGGGCTGAGGCTAACAGGACTGGAAAGCTTCAGGAAGGAGGAGGAGGTGTCCATAAAATTGGGCCCTGGAGGTGAGCTCACTTCTCATTCTTTCCCCTGCCTCCTGCCCGGCTTGGACAGCTTTACCAGCCCTTCCTCCAGAACGGTTCACGCATACCCCGCCGCACCCATGATGCTCTGTGTGGATGCCTGCTGCCACCCTCACCCCTTCCTAGCTCCATGGAGGCTGTGCCAGGCCATTCTTCAGAGACCCTCAGTGGTCCCCACTGTCCTGGGGATGAGGCCATCCTGAGTGTGGCACCCAACGGCCCATCTGCCACCAAATGGTTGCCAAGACCCGATTTACCAACCACAGTGGCCCATCTGCAGGTTCCAACCAACCTAAGTCAACACACTCCGGGGACACATTAAAACACACACACACACACACACACACACACACACACGTGCATGCACACACACACACACACACACACACTCCTGAAATGAGACCACACTGGGTGTATATAGACCCAAAATGGATGAGAGCAATGGCCCATCCTCCTAGGGGTCTAGCCCCAAGCCAGGGCCTGGGGTGGGGGTCAGGGCTGGGACAGAGGAGGCACAAATGCAGCCCCTTGTTCAGGGTTTGGCCCTGTGGGCCCCTATTTAGACTATATGGCTTGTTCTCAAAAAAGACACTCTGAGTGTCTTTTTCTCAAAAAAGACACTCTGAGGGGTCAGGCTTGGATCCTGTTGACCTGAGTCAAGTCTTCTGATTCCGAACCACTCTGAAGTCAAATCCAACTCATTCTATGGACCCTAAATATATCACTTGCTTCTATTTTTAGGGTGAGAAAAAGGATATAGGTAGGAAAAGCCTCTCTACCAGGTGGGCTCTTATTTCTATTAAATCCCAACTTGCCACGTTAGATAATCACAAACAGAACTTCCAGAAGTATTCTTTGTTCCTTCTGGAACTTGGCTCTGGACGATTCCAACCTTGCCAGCCATTCTCCTCAGGAGGACCCCCCCACCCCAAACTCTAGTTGGATCACTGCCCCATGCACAATCTCTGGCCATTTGGACCTCTGTCCTTCTGTTCATGCACCCCTCTCTGCACACTAAGCGTGCACACTAAGTGTGCAGACAGAGAACCCCCTCCACTACGGGGGGTGAGGGGGAACTATTCTTACGCAAAAAGCCCTTTCTTCCTTCTGGAACAGGGGAAAGAACACTGCACTGAGTTAAGGAAGCAGCACTGGGCTCATCACAGACTCCTTTTCAAGCCAATGCCAGACACCCAAATAGCTCCAGACCGTGATCACTCAGTCACAGATGGCCACTCCACATGGTGACTCAGGGACTCCTCCCAATGCTGCCCAGGCTGGAGAACCAAGCAGGAGCAGAAGGAGCTGGGCACGCAGGGAGACTAGTTTTCCATGGGATTCGGAGAAAAGATACCACTGCATTCCAAACGCACATTTGGGATTATCCACTGTGATAGATTTCACACCATCTTCCAGCCTCAGAGCAACCGCTGGTATGAAATGCCAACAGAGAAAGGGCCGTAGCAGGTTCCTGTCCCCATGAGGCTTCTCTATAGAAGACTCCATACAGAATCCATCAAAACTTGGAGATCATTAAGAACATGAATGGTTTCCACCTCCAGTTTCTTACCAGAAGAAGAGAAAATGCTATTTGTGCCAAGAACCAGAGGCTTGTCCCTGTCACAGTCCCTGGGGCAGCACAACATTGGCACTTTGAACATGTCTATAAGCCCATTATTATGACATGTCCCCAAGTCTCATGGCCACACTGGTGTCAAGAAGGTATGTAGGTGGAGGAGGTGCCACAAGCAGAGGGGGTGATGACAGATTCAGGAAGCCATTCAAATACCCCAGGCCATCAGTCAGTATGGCATCGTGACTCAACAGACCACTGCACCAAGAATTCTGAGCACCAAAGAGACACAGAACACAACAGAGAAGATAATGGAGTGCCGAAGCATGCTTGCTGTGTATAAAACCCACCCCATCACAGACAAGGAGCTACGGATGCCCCGGAAGTAAACGGAACGAGGAAACCGGGGACCTTTCTTCAAATTCAACCCGGAGCTGCTGAATGATGCAGAGAGTCACATTCCTAGTTTGGTCCCCATTCCTCTCTGTGCCGATCGCTGCTCTCCAGTCTGATCGGGATCACAGGTTCCCGCACTGTTCACTTTGTATCTTTCTGCACCATGGCCCACGAAGACGGAAAGGAGCGCTCGGGGCTTCCCCAACCTCACCTGTCCCCACTTCCCAGGAGACAAAGGACTCCGTGATGAGAACGAAGCATCACTCAACAGCAAATGGAGGGCCGGGGAGACGGGAGTGTGACTTACTCAGATGAAAACACACCACGCGTCTCTTAAGTAAGTCATGGGGATGAAAAGTCCAGCAGAAGGAATAAACTCAGTACTACTGTAATAATTGTGTGGTGACAGATGGTGACTATACTTACGGAGGGGAGGATACGGTAACATATAGAACTGTCAAATCACAACGTGGTCCACCTGAAACTCATGTCAGAGGTCAACTATCCTTCAACTAAAAATTTAAAAAATGTTTTTTTAAAGTATACACATCTCAGCCTAAATACTGGCAAATGACGAGCCAAAATATGCAAATAGGGTTGACCTCCCCCTGTGATGCCGACAACCTACACTAAACTAAATTGGCAACAAAGCCAAACCAACAGTGATCGACTTAGAGCTGAAAAGAACAGCAGCAAGTAAAAAGTGGGACCATCTCAAGACAATGAACAGAAAGCAAACTCCTAAAACACACTTCCTTTAAGTCAAAGGAATTCCAACTCTCCACGCGTACACGTGTCTGTAGGAACTGGGCACTATCAGCCACTGCTGAGTGGAATCCAAGCTCCTCACAGGATCCTGAATTAGGGCCCTCAAACTCTAGAAACTCAACCAATTTTAGTTTACAGTCTATCACTGAAATCCTTAAGAGCGAGCTCAGGTGATAAGTAACCCTTCGCCATTTCTGCACACGGAAGGTTTTGGAGCTAGTCATACATACATCATTGCCCAGAAGAACCAGAGAGGATTTTTTTTTTTATCCTGGCCTTTCAGGAGGGCCCCTAACTCTCCCAGTCAAGTAGCAAACCCTGCTCTGAGAACTGCTGATGGAGAAAGACCTTTTGCATCACTGAACTGTCACGGGCAGCAGTGCTCGGCTTCCACTCGTGCACATGGACGGCAGCCAAGATTAATCCTTCATCTTAGACACCAGAGCACCCTGCCTTCTAGTGAGGCAAAAACAGGGGGCTGTAAAAGTCAGGCAATGATGGGCCTGATTCCCTTTTCTTACCACTTCTAAAGAGAACAGGATACTGGGGCACCCGGGTGGCTCAGTCAGTTAGGCATCTAACTCTTGATCTTGGCTCAGGGCCACAAGATTGAGAACAGGATAAAAATCTATATGCCTATGTGGGGTCAAGTTCATAACTATTATCCAGCCTGGAGGCCACTCAGACCCTTCCCCACTTACCTGCATCCCTTGTCATTCCTGCTGTCTGGCTCTTGCGTGGGAGGGTCTCTCTAAGTTCAAGTTCCACAGCATCTCTTAATTGGTACCTTACTTTCTTAGGTGGGGGAGGGGAGTCAGGAAGCTTGCCTTGTAGCAGAAGGACCTGAACTGTTGGAGTAGGATTTACCTTCTTTCCCACTCTACCCGTCATTTAAAATAGAACACCTTTCACAGAGATCACGTAAATGGTATTGCTGACATCGTGCACGATGTGTGTGTTAAGTAGCTACTTATGGTTAAGAGCAGTTTTAAAAGTTCTAGGAGGAATAATCTGAATTCCCACTGAAATAACATCACCTGATTCCAGTCTCCTTTATGACTGTTTTGAACAAAATTTATATTATGGTAAAAACAATAATATTACAATGGTAGTAATTTTCCATCTGGATGGCCATTTTTAATTGCTTGCAGAAGTCTGCATTTCTGCATTTAAAAATCATTGCAAATGGATTCTCCCAAAACAAGAAAAACATCTAGAAATGACAAACATCAAAGCCTGGGCATGATGAGAGGAAATGAGAAATTATGCCATTATTCCTTCAAGAGCTTGTCTTGAATGGAACTGGAAACGATGACTGTTTCCATTGGTACCTGACCCAACTTCTATTTCAGATGGCGGGCATCCATGGGGGTGGGGGGACAGGCGTCCACAGGGGCATCCACGTAGCGGAGGAGCACTCCCCTCTGTACCCTCAGTGCTGCGGGAGATACCTAAACCTCCAAGCACCAACTGGTCCTTAGAAACCTCCAGAGGGGGAGCTGCTGATAGTATAGATTCTATGATGGAAAAGGAAAAATCAATCCTGATTGTTTCTCCCTCTTACTCTTTGCCCCCAACCAGAGCTCTGCAATTCCATCGCTGAGGCATCCAGGTGCCCACCTCCTGTTCCTGTTCCAAGGTGCCCTTCGGTGAGTGGTCCTCACGGGGAGCCCCTGCTAGCCAGTAGGGCACACAAAGCCACCACCGAACCCTGCATATCTCACTGCAGAGCAATCACTGGAAACAAGGCCACTTCCAGCCATGGCCCAGAGAGGAAAGCTGGTGCCCTGACACATAAACCAAGGTGTTGTTTGTGAAGATGGAAAACTGGCCCAGGGGTCCAGAAGGGAAGTGGCAGGCAGAGGGGACATCAGGATGAAATCAAGCAAGACAAAATCTGGGGACTTGGGAGAAAAGGAAAACTGTCTACCAATGTCTCTTCTTCTGGTGTTCTAACACTATGAGAAGATAACCACTCAATGTATTTTTCAGATCCAGAGATGTTCGTTTTCTATACGCTCACCCCTAAATCCAGAAATCCTGCCTTACCTCCAAAAAATGACAGAGTTCCTGATAATGTTGAAAAGAGCGGGGGTCAATCAAACTGGCAGGGCACTGGGAAGGAGGAAAGAGCCACCTGAGAAAGGGGCCTTCCTGAGAGTCCCAAATACAACCAGAGCTGACAGCCGTGGCTCAAGTCTGGACTGGGGGCTCCATGAGAAGGGCAGGCGGGAGACGGAAGGCAGAGCCGGGGTCAGGGAAGAGTTGATCTCGCTTGGGGTCTCTCATGCAGTTGCAGCCAGATGTTGGCTGAAGCTGCCATCCTCTGAAGGCTCAACGGGGCTGGGTGTCCACAGCGGCACACGCACATTCACGGCTGGCGCTTGACAGGGGCAGTTTGCTGGGAGCCTAGCTGGGGATGGGGAGTGGGACACCTCTAGTGTTGCTTGGGCTTCTCAGAACATGGCAGGTGTTCCCTGGAGATGCAGACAAAAGCTGCAGGACCTCTTAGGATCTGGTCTCAAAAGTCCAGAACATCTCCTCTGCTACGCTGTGCTGGTCAAGAAAGTTACTAAGGTCAGCCCAAATCGAGAGGAAGGAACTTGATCGGTAATGGCCAGGTCACACGGCAGAAGAGCACATGGGACAGGAGATAGGGTTTTCCGCAGATGGCCACAACGATCAATTATACCTACCAAGTACCACATACCGTTCCAGGCACTGGGGGATTCAGACAGATGGTCTACATGGAGCTTACTCCCAGGAGCAATGTGGAGAGGTGCCCCAAGCCAGACTTAGGGGAAATCAGCATTGCAGATGGTAACGATCCCCACCGAGACCCTGGCTCCTGAGGGCACAAGGGTTGAGCGGGGATACAAAACCTGGAGATCAAACCGGGTGAACGACTTGGCACTTTTTTAGTGAACCTAAAAATGGGGACGACGAGGGCCTCTCCCAATTCCCCCCTCTTCCCTCCCACTTCCCACTCCACTCCCATGTATGGCAGATGTGGCTAGCTGTTCTCCAAAGACTGTGACTCTCTCTCCTGGAGCAGGGTAGTTGCTGAGAAGTAAGTGTCCAGCCAAGGACCCCTCCCAGGCTCCCCTGCATCAGGGAGGGCATGCGACCAGCCTTCTCTGGTGGAAGTAACGCGTGTCCTCCCAGACCGCGGTCGTCAAGCATCAAGGGTGTTTATTACATGCTTTTCTTTCCCCACCTGCTGGATGAATGTGTAAGAGTCTGAGCCCTAGTGAGACAGAGCCATAGATGGGAGGAGCCCGGGTCTCTGAATGACCACACAGAAGCTATTCCACCAGCCAGGAGCACGCCCAAGCACATTACAGAGTGAGACATAAGTCTTTACTATGCTAAGAAGCTGAACTAGGGAGGGTTGGCTACACTCGCCGGCATCTTATCTAATACTACACCCCCTCCCGGCCACGGCCGACTCAAGGTTCCTGAAACGGGAATGGTCGTTCTCCCTGGCAGGCCCAGTGCCCAAACCACTTCTGTAAAAAGACGCTGGCAGGCCTGTCTGGCAAGTAAGTACAATGACGCACATGGGGTCCGTGGGTCCAGGAAGGCTCCTGGGGCTCGCAGAGGAGCCCCCGGCCCTGGCAGGAGCAGGGTACAGGGTACAGACATGGAAGGGGTTTTATGATTTCTGTGACTGTTCTTATTTCAAATTTACGGTGGCAAAGACATAAACGTTCAGAAAACATTTCCAGAAAATCCATTGTGAGATCGGAGGGGGAAAATGAACTGGAAGAAGAACCATGTTTTAACCAGAGGAGGGGTTAAAAGGAAGGCATAAAGTGTTAAGAGTGTTTAAAAATATCTTCAACGTAATGAAGGCTGACAAGCTGATGAGACCGAGTGGGAGGCCGGGAACCGGGTCCTGTTTGACAGCACTGTGCCCTCTCCGCTCGGGGGAAGGCTGCCGCGGGCTAGATGGCATGGGCATGCCTCGGCGGCACCGAGAGAAACGTGCTCCCTTTGGTGGGAGCGTGGAGGGGGGGCAGGAGGACTCTGCCAACTTGGGCTTGGAGACCAGCGGGAACGGCAGTGGGGACACCTGGCTGGGGAGATGCGGGCCCAAGGGAAGCAGAGGTGATGCGAGATTCTGCAGAGGGGATGGGAGGGACGAAAACACCAAAATACCTCTGCAGAGGGACCAGCTGGCCTCAGAAGAACAGAGGCTTAGAGGGAGTTAGGAAACCAACAAACAAGCTGCAAGGATGCTTGGGACTGCAACGCGGCCGGGAAGCAGGAGCCCAGGGGCGAGGGGAGGTTTGAGCAGCAAGATGCAGGAGCCCAGGGAAGACACAGGAAATGAAAGTGTGCTAATGAGACGTGTGCCCCTGGGGCAGGCAGGCTTCTGGGGCAGCAGCTCGGCGCAGGGGCGTGGCTCCTGCAGCAGAAGGACCCAGGCCAAGTCATCACCCCTTCTGCCCTTCTGAATGCCACTCTCTAGGTCCTTGCAGGCAGGACTTTCTGGGGGATAGGAGAGGGAGAAGGCCAAGCCACAGGGAGAGGGTCAGGGGTCCCCCCTCCATATCCTGGGCGCTGGGTTTCCAGGGGCAGACCACCAGCTGGTGAGGGCAGCAGGTCCGGGGGGGGGAGGGGCAGAGTAGCATTTGGGAACCAGACCTGGTTCAGATCCCAGCTAAGCCGTCAAAGCACCTCTGTTCACCTCTCAATGGGGCTCACAGTACCCACTGCACTCGTGTTGAGCATTTCGGGAGAGAACACAGGAGAAGTGTCCAAACGTAAGGAGCGCTCAGGAAAGGTTTGCTTCCAGGAGTGGGGTGGAGAGAAAGGCTGGATTTTTCTTAACTCGTAATGTGGGAAATGTCACAGGGACGTAGGAATAGAGAAAACAGTACGGTGCGCGCTCACGCAGCCATCACTCGCCTCAACAGCCATCGACTCCTACTCAGGATGATGTGGTCTCATCTCCGGCCCCCACCAACCCCGCAGCATCCCCAGCTCCGCGGCCAGTTTATTGTGAAGGAGATCCCCAGTTAGCACAGGACTTCTGTAAATGTTCAGTGCACAGATCTAAAATAAGTTGCCTTTTTAAAGCAAACTCAGTACAAAATCTGGATGGAGTCCCTGAGAGCCCAGAGGCATTCTCTTCTCCAGGTACAGGCTGACCAGAGGCAGGCAGGGAGGCTCCCAGGCCCCAGTTTGGGGCTGGGGGCCACCGTGGGGTCTGAAGCTCTTGCCCTCAACACCTGCACATCTCCAGCCTTGACATCCCTCAGGGTGGACAGTGTGAGCTCCAGAACAATCTCCCAGAACTGGAACCAGCCGCTCCCCATGAGCAGAGGGACAAGGACCCCTCTGATGTTCCCTTTTCCTTGGTACTAGAAGGGGAGGGGAGGCACCACATCCCTGTCCACAACTACAAGAGAGAGGGGCAACCTGGACCACCGGCCAAAGCCCACTCCTAAGGATAGGTGTTCCCAATCAATGCCGATGGGCCTTCTCCAGATGAAAAGAAAGTTGGAAGCCAGCCATCAGGAGCTTCAAAGAAGCCAAGAAGACGTAGCAGGGAACCCCACCGGGTGCTGGCAGCCACTGAACCACAGACCACACTAGTGAGTCCAGGGGAAGCCCAACTCCCATGACAGGGACAACCTCCAGACCTAAACGTCACCCATACAAGTCCTTCTGAGGTCTCTCTCAAGGCTTTATCAGGCAACGAGAGAAAACCCAGTACAGGAACGGGGCACCAAGGGGGGAGGGCTGGGCATGTCAATCTCAGGTGTAGGCAATAAAGGGGTGCACTGTCCACACAGTTTAAAAATAGTACGGCAGGGGCGCCTGGGTGGCACAGCGGTTGGGCGTCTGCCTTCAGCTCAGGGCGTGATCCCGGCGTTCTGGGATCGAGCCCCACATCAGGCTCCTCCGCTATGAGCCTGCTTCTTCCTCTCCCACTCCCCCTGCTGTGTTCCCTCTCTCGCTGGCTGTCTCTATCTCTGTCAAATAAATAAATAAAATCTTTAAAAAAAAAATAAAAAATAAAAATAGTACGGCAGCTCCTCGAAACAATTAAACATGGCGTTAACCCCTGGATCCCGCAATTTCACTTCTGGGCAGACACTCAAAAGAACAGAAAGCAGGGACTTGAGCGGATATGGCTACCCCTGCCCAAGGCAGCACGATTCACAACAGCCACGACAGAAGCCTAAGTGTCCACCTCTGAGTGACTGGGTAAACACGACACAGCGAACGCACACAGCCCAACGCCACGCAGCCTGATGCCTGCTATGACACAGACGAACCCTGACCTTGAGGACCCCGCGCTCAGGGAAATAAAGCCAGTCCCCAAAAGACACATACTATGATCCCACGTCCATGGGGTATCTGGAGTCATCAAACTCAGACCGGAAGAAGAATGGTGGTTGACAGGGGTCTGGGGACAGGGGGAGGGGGAGTTCGCGTCTACAGGGAACGGAGTTTCAGTCTGGGAAGATGAGCAAGTTCTGGGGATGGGAGGTGGTGGTGGGCGCACAGCAACGTGAATGGACGTAATACCACTGAACTGTACGTAGAAAAATGGTAAAAATGGTCAAAATGGTAAATTTTATGTTAGATGTATTTCCCAAGATAAAAAATCATAGAAGTTGGACTACTCGTGGTTCACACTGGCTGGCAATTTTTTTTAAAGATTTATTTGTGAGAGAGAGAGAGCATGTCCACAAGCAGGAGGAGGAGCAGAGGGAGAGGGAGAAGCAGACTCCCCGCTGAGCAAGAAGCCTGATGTAGGACTCGATCCCAGGACCCTGGGATCATAACCTGAGCAGAAGGCAGATGCTTAACAGACTGAGCCACCCAGGCGCCCCTTGGCCAGCAATTTTTTTTTTTTAAAGATTTTATTTATTTATTCGACAGCGATAGAGACAGCCAGCGAGAGAGGGAACACAAGCAGGGGGAGTGGGAGAGGAAGAAGCAGGCTCATAGTGGAGGAGCCTGATGTGGGGCTCGATCCCAGAACGCCGGGATCACGCCCTGAGCCGAAGGCAGACGCTTAACCGCTGTGCCACCCAGGCGTCCCTTGGCCAGCAATTTTAAACATCGATGATAAAAATGCTCCTCTCCTGAGGCATATCAGCCCACTGCACCCCTGCCTGGCTGCCCCTGGAAGCCCTCAGCTCCTGCCGTCCCATTTCCTCCCTTCGACCCTGGAGGACAGCGGGAGGCTGGCCGAGGTGGGTCTCCAGGACAGGGGCCGGGCGTGAGAGCAAGGTTTGCGGCAGGAGCCTCCTGCACGTCAAGGCAGAAGTGTATCTGTGCTCAGGACATCTTCGAGAACACACTTTTACAGCTCTAGATGCCCCCTCCCCCCTGCCCATGTTTCTCCTCCATGGACCACCTGGAATTTCAACACAAGGAACAGACAGAGCCTCAATGGCGGTGTCAGGCGCCAGCAGCCCAGGCCAGCGACACATTCTGCACCAAAATCCTGGTTCTGCTCAGATAATCTGTTTAAATGTGAAACAGGGATTAATGGAAACATCAAGCAAACTCTTTAGAAGGATGGGCCACGTTGTTGGGGACTATATTCTTCTCAGACTTTTGCTGGTTTAACTGCCTTTCTTGGGGTGGGGTTGGTGGTGGGGAGAGGGTTGGGGAGGGTGAGGGGAGAATGAGGTTGACTTTAAATAATACTCACACAGTACGTGCTGTTAACCAGAATTATCATTTAAGAGTTTTATGCTAAAAGCTACTCCGTTCCCTCCCAAGAAAGTAAACTCAGGGGGCAGAATCTTTCTTGCTTACAATTGGACCCCAAGTGCCCCGCTGGTTTTAGGCACTCAGGGAAATTGCAGAAGGAAGAAGTGTTAAGTGTTTTATGTGCATTTGGTTAATCTGCACAGTGACCAGGGGAGGTATGTCTGTTATGATCCCATTTTACAGCTGAGAAGACTAAGGCACAGGGAGCTTAGGTGACCTGCCAAGGTGAAAGGAATTGAGCCCAGGCCTGTCTCTTCGCAACACCCCTCACTAGCATTTGCCACAACAGTCCATGCAGCGCATTCCCTTTGTGGTCACCCTGCCTCCCCAAACGTGCCTTCCCACTGGGCTAGAAACATCTACCGGAGGGGAAAGAGGAAACTGTTTTGAGAAAAACAGCTACTTTTAAACTTCTAAGAATGGAGAGTTAGAGTCTGAAAATTCCCCTCCTGAGGGGTGCCCTAGGTCTTTTAGATGCCTGTGCCCCCAAACCCATGCCGGACCCAGCACCCTCACCAGATGGGCAACTGCCTTGAAGCCAGGGGGGACATGGGATGCCAGCGCCCAGAGCCCAGCCATCTGGGAGCTCCTCCCCCGCCGTAACTGCCCACCTGTCCTATAGCAGAGCGGATACCCAGCCCCCTCCCCTCTCCCCAGGCACCCAGGGAGATGAGACATCAAGTTCACGAAGAGCATGGAGGGCTAGGAGAGAGGGACAAGGGATGGGCAGGCACTGTCCTTGAGACAACCTAGCTCAGCCTAACCGGGAGACAGATTCGCACCCAGAGCCTGCGGTGTCAGCTCACCTGGAACCTGTGACGAGGGCCCACCCGTCGCTGAGGAGCTTGGGAGCCGAGCCATTGTTAGACGCCTCGGATGTACATCTAAATGGGGCTGTGCAACCGTGACCACGTCACCTCCCCTTGAGCTTGTCTCCCCTCTCTGGTGACAGGAACTACCTGGCAGACCCCTCTGGGGATTTTATAAGACACAGTGCCTGGGAGCTGGAAGGCACAGTGTCTTAGCAGAGCTGCTAAGAGTTGAGGCACGTTCATCAAACCAGGCAGGAGCAATCAGGGAGTAAATGGAGCAGAGCAGCACAGCCTGCACTTATTAAGCACCTGCTGTTTGTCAGGCATGGCTCTAAGTGTGGTATGACGCTTCCTTTATTGCTCGGAACACCTTAGCACTTAGGAGCTATCCCCCACTACACTGTCCCGTTACATCGCAGTGGGGGACAGAGGCTCAGAGAGGCTAAGTCATGAAATCACACAGCTATTGCCAGCAAGGG
Source organism: Ursus americanus (assembly GCF_024610735.1). Taxonomy (NCBI): domain Eukaryota; kingdom Metazoa; phylum Chordata; class Mammalia; order Carnivora; family Ursidae; genus Ursus; species Ursus americanus. The sequence goes on along the minus strand of NC_142152.1, from coordinate 34,490,647 downwards.
CTGGAATTCGGCCGCTGTCAGCGTGCCCCACCACCCGTGGTCCCTTCAAGGCTCCTCTCCTACACTGCTCAGTTGGAGTCAGGCTTCAAACATCACACAGGGGTTGGGGAATAGAGATACACAAAGTCAGATGGTGTTTGTTTGTTTGTTTGTTTTGCATCCTGCCCATGGGACACTTGGTAACCAACCCCTATGAACTGCCTTCTAAGCTGGAGGAGGAGGAGTGGTCACCTGCCGTGCCCCAGCTGGCAGGTTCATGTCGACTGCTGTCCCCATAGCCCCTAACGGAAAAATGCCCCCAGTGACGACAGCTCTTCCACACCAAGGGCAGCCATTGCAGGGGGGGCTGTCAGCACTCCACCACTTGACCTCCAACTTTCTTTCCCAGGCTTGTCCTCTCTGCCTTCCTCGGTCCCACGCAGCCCAGCTACAGGCTCCCTGGTATCTGAGCCTTTGTTCACAATTCCTCCTCCTGGGCTGCCCTTCTCCAACCCCAAGTAATTAAATATTTAAATATCGTATTTAAAGCCTTATTGTCTCCCAAGGTCTGCCTAGAATGCCGCCTCCTCCATGAAGCCACCCAAGATTGACCTGCTGAGGCTCTGAACTTGCTGCCGTTTCCTAGAGCCCTGAGGCCATTCGACTTGCCCTTCTACTTAATTTACAGCTGTCTGCTTAAAGGCAGGCAGGCTTCTCACCCAGTTGAACATTCTATGACCTTCCCATACCCCTACCCCACCCCTAGCACAGGCCCAGAACAGGCCCCTGGCGCACAGGCTGATGACATTTTTAAAAATCAGAATTGACCTGAAAACCCCCCCTCCATTACATTTCCCTGAAAAACACACCAGCTCTAAAACGCAATCACGCTACAGTGTACAACCCTCCCTCCAGTCTTGATAAATGCAGCCCTGAAGTCCGAAGTAAATTTTAATGACAGGAGAGAGGCTACAGCCTCCGCCTACAGAGGCCTGTCATTTTCCTTTCTTATGCTGATAATTTCCAACGTTACTTTACCCCAACGGCCCTGCCCGCGCCGCTGGGCTCTTCCGATGAACCGCGGCGTGTATTTCATGCTTGAGTTGGGGGCAAAAAAACAAAACAAAACAAAAAAACCCCACAAAAAACACTGGGCAAGTCAGACAGAAATATTCACAATGCCCTGGTGGTAATCAAAAATTCATTTTGTTCAGCGTTGCCTTGGTTCATATCTTGCTGAAGTCATTAAGTGGTTTGCTCCTAATTCTGACTTACATTTCCGAGCTGCTCCCTGCCTGCTCGGCTGCGGTCGTGAGGAGGGGCCAGCCAGGCACAGCTCGGGGCCGCGCCCAAGACCTCCGCACGGGCGCAGGTGAAGACGGTGCAGCGGGAGACCCCCAGGGTCACAGACACCGGACGTCTGGGTGCCTGGGAAGTGTTCTCCATCTTCTGCATGCACCTGACTCATTCCCAGACACTGCAGCCCGGTGTGGGCAGGGCGCCTTGCTGGGGTAGGCTGATAGGGCCTCTGCCCTGGGGTGGCTCCCATCTGCCTTGGGGCAGCTCCCAGGGGTCTGGCAGGCAAGTGGGAAACACACAGTCATGGGCAGGACCCTGGGGGTGCAGCCCGCGGGGACTTCAGCAGAGTGGTAACGGGAGAGAAGGCAGTTTCTGCCGCCTGGGGCACCGACGGGCAGAGCTGCAGAAGAGGGGACGTGGAGCCGTGCCTCGAAGGCTATGTGGGTGTGTGTGTGTCTGGAGACAGCGAAGAAGGGCATTCCAGGAGGGGAATGGCGTGGGCAAAGTCTCCTACACTCCGAACCTTCTGTCTTACCCCCTGTGTGACTGCCTTCCCTAGCTTGTCACTTCCATAACCAAGTCCTACTTCTCTTGGTGCCCCCCCCCACCCCCAGTTTCTATGCAAGGGGTGTGCAGGAGAAGGGGTATGGAATGAGGCTAGCAAGCAGGATGGGGGTCAGACAGAGGGTCTCACATGGCAAGCTTCCAGCTTAGGCCAGACCTTCAGCAAACATGAGGTCTCTCCCCCTGCCACGAGGACCTGCAGGGTCTTTATGGGTGAGAGTGCCAAGACCTATCTGCTGGTTATCCAGACAACCGTGATGGCTTGTGGGAGGGAGGGAGGCAGGCAGACTACTGTACCAGTCCGGACAAGGTGCATGGGGGGCCGTGGCAGGGGGCGGGTCTACAGTGGAGGCGTCAGGAAACCATGGCTGAGAGACATGAACCACAGGCCTCTCACTGCTAGCGAATGAAGAGACTTTCTGATTGAACCCAGTGCTCTTTGTACCCCGCCCAGCGGCTCAGTGGCCTGGAAGAGACGCACTTCCTGCGTCTGCCACTGGAGGGCAGAGCACCCAAGGGAGGACCCTCAGAGTCACAGCATGGAGAAACCCCCGAGGCCACTTGGAGGACACAGGATACTCTAAGAACTGCTCCAGGACTGATTTTACAGGACTGACCGATTGCTTTGTTTCCCCACAGGGTCCATGCATGACCTCGTAGGAGGTAGCTTGCACCTGCGTCCCATACCCGCTGTGACAACAACTGATGGCAAGTTATGCTTTGCTTCCCTCGGTTTCTGGTTCTGTCTACCTCCTAGGTTGTTTGGGGGATGAAAGGGTTACAGGAGATACTGTACCTAAGAGAGCCTCACCTGGTACCTTAGTTAGCAGTAGTAACAGATGGGAAAACGGAGGCTCGGAGGCTCGGAGAAGTTAATTTGCCTAAGCTAGAGCTAGCAAGTTGTAAAGCCAGGCTGGTCTGGCTTTGGAGCCAGAAGGTTTTCTTTTATATCTATCCATCCATCCATCCATCCACCCACCCACCCACCCATCCACCCACCCATCCATCCACTTACCTACCTACCTACCTACAGCAAGCCAGAGTATTCAAACCACTATACCAGAAGCATTGAAAAATACAAATATCCCCTTTAAAATTTAGTATTTTTGGTTACAGGAAAATATGTGTCCGCTATAGAAATGTTTCAAACTATCAAACCACCGTAAAGAAGAAAACTCCTGGCCATCCTTCGACCCAGAGATTGCCATTCAACTTTCGGCCTATCTCTTCACGTATTATTATAGTATATGTATAGGACCCCAAATTAAAGTTGTGCATGACTATTTTGTGACTTAGTTCATTTCTCCTTCCTTGTGGAATAACCTAGAGCAAATCCGAAAGCGGACTGGTCTACTGAGAGGCTTACCCCTATAACACGTCCATTTCTGTGCCAGGGCAATTCTGCCTGTGTCGCGAGAGGCCTCAAAGGGACGCACAGTCCTTGGGCCTGTGCTCAAGGGGCTTACAAACACCAGAGACGCTCATTCAACCCCTTTATGTTCAGCACGCACTTGGTGGGTGCTTCCCACGTGCCGGGCCCAGGGATCCAGCAGCGAACAGGACAGAGAGACTCTCAAGGGCTTACAGTTAAGAGCAGAGCTGCTGGCACCAAGGAAACAGAGTAATGACAGCATCTCCAGCTGGGAAGGGTGATAGGCTAGGGTGTGACCGGGGAGAGGGTGACTTGAGACTGGAAAAGTCTGAGAAGGCTTCTCAGAGGAGGGGACATTTAAGCCGGGCCCTGAAGAGAGTCCAAGGGTCCCGCCCTATCAAGGCCCAGGAGGAGAGTTCCAAAAGAAGGAACAGCCCTGAAGCAAGGAAGGGGTTTAGAGGACGTGAAAGCAGTGGAGAGTTTCAGCGGGAGCTGACTGATACACTTCAAATAATAAAGACGGCGGACCTAAATTGATGTAATGAGGCAAAAATTTTTAAGAACTTACGTGCATTTTCCAATAACCTAATCCTGGGTTTCGTATGCATTTCTGGGAGGTGGGGAACTAAGGAACACACGGGGCTGCCTAACACAGGGGCTCTCGGCCTTAGTATCAGTTGGGGAGGTTTAAAAATCTGGGTGCCCAGGCCACACCCAGAGGACATCATAATGTTGGGGGGGGCACCTGGGCAGTTCTTTACATTTTTGAAAGCTCCCCAGGTGATTCCAATATGCAGGCCTGGTTGAGAGTCACTGGTCTTTAAAAGGGTAAAATCAGAGCAAAATCGCATCACGAAATAATTGAAGAACTTAAGTGCACCGGACGCCCCAACTGAAAATTCTTCACGTGTCCATCACAGCGTATTTCGTGGCTCAGTGGGCGTCTCTGCCATCTCCCCGGTGAGGCCACCCACCTCTTGCCTCCCCCGTCCCAGGGCTGATGTTTTGTTTTTTGTTTTTTTTTAAGATTTTATTTTACTTATTTATTTGACAGAGATAGAGACAGCCAGCGAGAGAGGGAACACAAGCAGGGGGAGTGGGAGAGGAAGAAGCAGGCTCATAGCGGAGGAGCCTGATGTGGGGCTCGATCCCATAATGCCGGGATCACGCCCTGAGCCGAAGGCAGACGCTTAACCGCTGTGCCACCCAGGCGCCCCTCAGGGCTGCTGTTTTTGACTGAACCCTCACAACAGGCCCCAGAGAAAAAACCACCCCCTTCTCCACAGGAGACACTGAGGCCGAGAAGGGCCACCCCTCTTGCCCCACCGTCACTGGCTCACCAGTGGCAGCACCTGGAGACAGCCCTGAGCCCGACACCCACCCCCCACGAGTCTCTGTCATGCCCACCAGGCCTCCACACCCAGCCTGGTGCCTCGGGGGAAGGGCCTGGCCTGCAGGCTGCCTTCTGGGGGCTGCGCGACCCTAGGCAGGAGCCCCAAGTTCCTTCCAGGGCTGCCGAGATGCACCTGCCTCAAAAGCAGAGTCCCCCCCCCCCCCGCCCCAAGCAGCGACTGCACAGTGGTCCCCAAGGCAGCCCAGGCTTTCAGCAACGCAGCACCTCCCGCTCTGACTTGTCTAGAGGCCCCACTGGTGCGGGGCAGGGCGCTGGAAACAAAACCGCAGGTTACCGGGATCCGGGCTGCTGACAACCGTCTGCCCATACGCTGGAATGTCACTTTGGCACGGACACCTGTCCTGCCCATAGCAGAGCGCTATCTTGCACTTCTCAAAGCCCTCAGGAGACTGAGGCCTCTATGGCCACATGTGGCTCTGGGGTGGGTGGGGTGGGCAGAGTGGGGGCAGAAAGCAGCCTTCTCAAGGCAGATTCCTGTCTAGGGCCAGGAAATGTGACCAAGGGCTGGCCCCCCTCCTCTATAACTGACCAAGGCCCAGGAATTATGAAGGATAAGCAAGCATGGCTGGCCACTTCCTAGGAAACTCACCTTGGCCCTTAGAGCTTAAAATTCCCCTCCGAGACCTCTTGCAAAGGAGGACAGAGGGCAGGGGTGGAATGTAAGGTGCCCTGACTTGTGACTGTGGAATTTGCTCCGAGCTCCCTGTCGTTGCCAACCTGTTCCCCCTTCAATCGCAGAGGACCCACTTCTTGGCAAGTGTCTGCGTCCCCCCGGCCTTCAGGGTATGTGAGCTCCCATCCCGTGCTGGGCACAATTTCAGGCCATGGGGATGCAGCAAGCGGGGCTGAGGGCCACGCCCTGCAGCATTTGCTGGTGGGACCGAGGGGGAGCTGGACCCTGGGAGTGCCATGTGACCCGGCTTTGGGGAGAGCTTCAGGGAACACGTGGCAGGGCAAACGTGGGGGTGGGGAAAAGGCCACCATACAGGGGGGACAGAGAGCAGAAGGCCTGAGGAGGTGCTGACCGGGGGAAGAATCTTCAGCTGATGGGCTGGTTTGGGCACAGGCAGGAAGTGGCAAAGTGTTCCCAGAACAGAAAGGTCAGTGTGGTTGGAGCATAGCGTGTGATGGGGAGGTGGGGGGAAATGGGGTTGTGCAGTAGGAATGCGGGTTTTGAGCATGACTGCTAGCCTGTGGGAACAGGCTCCAAGCCCCATCCAACCGGCAGCTACCAAGACAGCACAGGTGGCAAGCAGGTCAGCCAGTGCATTCTGGAAGTGTCCTCCCTCCAGAGGTCCTTTGCCGCCAGGCAAGGGCTCACGGGCCTTAGATGAGAAGAGATGAGAAGGGGGAGACTCTAGGAAAGAGAAGAAAGCAGGGGTATCCCGGTTTCCCCAACCTGACCCAGACTCAGGCCTGATCCACTCCCTCCTAGATGATTCCAGCAGCCCCCACCATGCCCCTGTCCCCCAGGCCCACCCCCACAGTCAGGCAGGAGATGGGTTAGGGGCCTCCCCTCTGCTTTCAGGCTCGGAGCAGAACCTCTGAGAACAGTGCCAACATCCTTCTTTGGAGCCTTCTCACCCACGTGAGCTCACTGGGCCCTGTGGACACCCCAAGAGGTCTGGCCGACAGCCCCCTTTTTTACAGAACAAGAACTGGGGACCTGTCCAATAGAAGTTCTCAGACTCAAGACCCATCCCGGCTGTTTCCCTTCTCCACTCATGAAACCAGCAGACTTTTAATTCCCTTAAAAATCATGCTAGCCACAGTACGAGGCGTCCTCTCTCCAAGATACCGCTTGGCTCCATGTTTAATAAAGACGTTTACTTCATTGCTGTCATTACTACAACTCATTAAAATTAAAAACTTCCTTTCAAAAGACACCAGTAGGAGTGAAAATGGAATACAGCCCATATCTGATAAAAAGACTTTTTCGGATACAAATCAGAAAAAGAATCTAATAAAAAACTGGACAAAGACACATCACGGGGGGTGGGGGAGAGAAAAGGACATCCCAACAGCCATTGTATGTTTAACATAAGAAAGTGCTCAGAACCGTTCCTTTCCAGGGAGGCAGGTGACATTTACAAGATACTAGAATTGAGATGTGAACTACCGAGAACCCCGCACTTTCTGGAGGCCACATGGAAGTGGTAGACTGGAAAACTATCCAGCCACAGCTACGAAAGATGTCCAAGCACATTCCCAGGACCCAGCAATTCCACCCCTTTGTATGCAACAAAAATGAAAGCCCAAGTCCCCGGAAAAGCAACTCTCAGATGTTCACCGCAGCATGATTCCACAGAGCTCCCAACAACCTAAATGCCCACTGACGGCTGACTGGATGAACCAGCCACTTACCCGCCCATGCCATGGAGTTTGACAGAGCAATGAAAACAAAAAAACAAAAAAACAACCATTGCTCCCCACAACAACACGGAGGAATCTCAAAGATGTGGGAAAGCTGCCAGGCTGCAGGTGCCCACGGCCCGAGATCACACTCAGCTGTGTGTTGGACGGTCCCCCTGCTGGTCTCCCAACAGCTCAAACTCAAACCTCCCACCCCATCTCTTCCCTTCTAAGTAGATACTAACACTCCTCTTCCCCCAGGCTAGAGACCTGAGATACCCACAGACCCCCTCCCTTCTCCTCTTCCAGAAGGCAGACCAGCCACAAATTTACCTCTGCCTCTAATCCATCTCCCACCGCCCCCGCCCCCCACCAGCCAGTCCCACCTCAGGGCTTAAAGCAACCTGACAACATGGCCCATTTCTCCCCCAAGCCTGTCTTCTACCCAGCAGCCCGAATGCCCGATCCAGAACACACCCTGCCCTGTGGCTCCTCACCTCCCCCTCAGGATAAGGTGCAAGCGCGGGCTCTCTCTCTCTCTCTCTCTCTCTCTCTCTCATACACACACACACACACACACACACACACACACACACATCCCCCAGCCCCTAGAGCCACACTTCCTTCCTGTCACCGTGGGCCTCCCAAGCCAGCTAAGTGTCCGGTCCCACCCCTGCAACAGCTCTACACTGCTTGACAACCTCACCCCTGTGTTCATGCTGTTCCATCAACCTGAACACCCTTCCTGTCTGTCTTCTACCTGCCAACCGCCACTTTATCTTCGTACTCAGCTCAGGCAGCACCTCCTCGGTTTGGGTACACGCTTCTCCCTCCAACTCTCAGTCCTTAGAAAAGCAGATGTAAGTTCTCGGTTTTGAGGTCTGCCCCCCTTGCCCAATACACTCTAGGGGCCTTGTGAGCAAGGACCATGCCACATGGCTCCCAGGCAAGAAGAGGCATTGAGTAATGCTGGTTTATCGAAATAAAACATACTAGGTCCCGTTTTGCCTTCCTAAGGCAGCCTGGACACGTACTGTTGTCCCGTTTTATGGACAGGCAGTTAAGAAAACAGATTCTGGAGTGAGACCCAAGTTCACATCTTTGGCAAGTGTGAGCCCTGGACAAGACCCTCGTGGATTTTACTTTTCTCATGCATGAAGTGGGGAGATGCCTCTGTGGCTGTTGAGATCATTCACGAGGTGCCCATGGTGGGCAGGAATGGTCCCCTCGTCGGGCGTTTCTCAGGGCATTCTAAACCTGTCCTTCTGACAGGTCACTTAGCAGAGGGGTCTTCTCTGTGCGACTGACTCCTGGGCCAGCTTGTTCTTGGTCTCCGGGGCTTCCTGGGCCCTGCAGGCTGACTCTGCTCCCCAGATGCCAGTAAGGGGCCCTGCAACCAGGAAGGTCTTCAGAGCTTGCCACTAGTCCCCCGGGAGGCAGTTGGGGACCACAAACGTAGATTTCGATCCCAGGAATCCGCAGACTCTCCCAGCACCTGAGCCAAAGCAGGTTTAACCAGCTGATCCTGGTGCTCAGAGGATACGGATTCCCGGGGCCTGGGAAACTCACATGCCCCGTGGGGGCGGGCATGCCTGCCGCCGCTCAGCAGAGCTGGACAGGTGTAGGGCCACCCCGCACCTGGCAAAGGGCTTCCAGGGCCTCGGTCAGCTCCAGCCCAGCCTCCTGATGCCCTGTGCATTGACAGATCACAGAGGAAAGGAAAACCAGACGCCTTCTACGTGCCCCCAAGAATCTGTGTGGCCTGAGAACATGGACAGAGATGGGGAGTTGCCCGAGCATATTCCTGCCTGCGATCTCGTCACCTACATGACAGGACGTGCCTGGCAGGGTGTTCACTCTTCGGTAGAAAAGGAAACTAGAGTTTGGAGAAGGGGCACGCCCCGGCTGGCAGCTAGAACCCATTCATGGCTGCCCTTGAGAGCTCTGTCTCCTTGGCGACCCCGTGAGGTAGGCACTACAGCAGCTCTATTTTACAGAGAAGGGAAATAGGGATCAGAGAGGTCGACTTACTTACCTGACATCACACAGCTTGGAGAAGTCAGGATTTGAACCCGTACCCACTTCCCTCCAGAGCTCGTTCTCTTATCCACTGCTCCAGACTGCCGCTTGAGCCACCCCACTTAAAGATCCTCCCTAACCTACTAACTTGATCATATGCCAAGTAGAATAGTAAGTATGTTACAAGAACTCAAACTGTCTCAGTCTCTTCAACATAAAATTAGCCATTTTAAAGTACACAATTTGCTGGCATTTAGCACATTCACAATGTTGTCAACCCCCCCCCCGATTTGTCGAGTTGCAAAAAAACAAAAACAAAACAAAAAAACGGTTTCTTCATCCCCAAATAAAACTCCTTACCCATTAACCAGCTACTCCCCACGGCCTTTGACAACCACCAGGCAACTGTCTCTCTGGGTTTGCCTATCATGGCCATTCCACATGATGGAATCCTACAATACGGGGCTTCTCTCACTTGGCATCACATTCTCCAGGCTCCTCTGTGGTAGGGCATGCCCTTCACTCCTCCTTATGGTTGAGTAACACTTCACTGCATGGACATTCCACAGTCTGTTCAGCCATTCGTCAGGTCATGAGCATTCTGGTGGTTTCCACCTTCTGGCCTTTATGAAGAGTACTGCTGTGAATATTCGTGGACGAGTTTCCATCTAAGCACTTGTGTTCAATGACACTGGAAAGCTACTAGGGTACATGGTAATGCTAGATTCACCTTACTTAGGATCCTACAAACTGCTTTCCACAGCAGCTGTGCCATCTTGGATTCCCACCAGCAGCGTACGAGGGTTCCAATTTCTCTACATCTTCACCAACACTTTTTTTTTTTTAAATCACAGCCACCCCAGGGGGTTCGAAGTGGCATCACCCAAACTCTCTGTTGATCCAACACGAATGCACCTTATTCTAGTGCTCAGGAGACTGATGGCAGTATGGGGCCGAAGGACATTTCATCCTACCAAATCCAATCCCCAGAAAGAACTTTGGTTAAAAGTTGTAACTCTTTGAGGGGAACATAATCATTGGTTTAACTTCTCTCATTTCCGTGGCCTTATTCTCAGAAGATCTGGGGCAGGGTGGGGGGTAGTAACCTCATTTCTGATCAGATTTGGGTTGTTAGGACTCTATGGGCTGGCAGGCAACAAAAAAACGTACACTATAATCTGTCGGCGTTTTGTTACCCAGAGGACTCCAAAACACATGTGCATTTCAAAATTTAATAAAACCGAAAGATAGGAGCAAATGTTTAAAGAGATTTGAAGATCTATTAACAAAAATAGGGCAAGCCAACAGATTGCAAAACATGGCATCCGATGTTTAAAGGTCCCCTAACTCTGGGTAATAAGATGTTGAAACATTCTATTTTTTAAGGCTCGATATATTGAGAGCACAAATTTAAAATTCAGACTCAACCCTCAGATGCTGAGCATAATGAGAAAACGTGGCCAGAGCCAGTGTTGCAGAGAGTCAAGGAAGAGAAGGCGGAGCTAGGGGACTTTTGCAGGAGACACTTCTTTCTGGAATGCCTGAGCCCTCTGCAAACCGAGACCAAAGTCCTTGGTGCTGACCCAACAGGCACCTATCTGTGAGAGCGGCCTTGGATGCGGGAAGACACCTGCAGGAAAAAGCTTCTGTCTATGGAGATTAGCTTGTGAGTTGATGCCACCTTCCAAGAAACCTATGACAGAGTCAGATTCTTCAAGATGGTCATGGGTTTGATCCTGGATGGTCCCTCACTGCCTGACGAGCCTCTGAGCCTCCTCTTCTCTGTTCAGCGGGAACCGCACCACCTGCTCCACTGGAAGTGAATGGCGTGTGGTGCTCCTCCCCCAGGAGGGACTCATCTGACACCAGCGCCCCCTCCTGGCCTTCTGGTTATAAGCCCTGTGCTGACAGTGGCACAGTAGCCTTGCCTGGCTCTGGAAAGGTGGGCTCAAATTCACGCGTGGTCAAAAACATTCCCGACCGTCCCTGAAACCACTCTTCCATCTTCAGGACCTGTGCCCAGGGAAGAACAAAAGCAAAGAACTTCCTGGGCTTCTCTCTGCATTTTGTCTGGGGCCTTCTTTTCCCAGTGGAGGCTCCGGAGACCCAGGTGCAGTGTGAACAAAGAATAAAATCAGGTCATTTCTCAGGTGCAATAATGGTGGTTATGTCATTTTAAAAAAATCTCTCAGAGATACGTACTGAATTATTCATGAATGAGATCTCATATAAGGAATTTGCTTCAAAATAGTGCTATAGGAAGAGGTGAAAGGAAGGGGTATTGATAAAACCTCCCAGACTGGCCATGAATCTGAATGATGCATAATGTCGGGGATTATACTATTATCCCTGATTTTACATGTTTCTGAGATTTTCCATAGAAAAATATTTTTTAAAAATAAGAAAAGGTTGGGGCGCCTGAGTGTCTCGGTTGAGCATCTGTCTTCAGCTCAGGTTGTGATCCTGGGGTCCTGCTTCTCCCTCTCTTCCCCACTCATGCTCTCTCTCTCTCTCAAATAAAATCTTAAAAAAAAATAAGAAAAGGCTAAACATGGTTAAACACATACAAACACAGAGTTAAGTGAAGGATGTTCTTTACAGAATTCACTGTCCCCATCCTAAAAGTCCACCAAATATGGAGACAGATCTCTCCCCCACCTTGTTCTCGGTGGCACATTCTTCTGCTATGTGAAAGAACTAGAAAAAGAATAAGTATCGCAGAGTCTAAGCACACTCGCTCTCAAGATATTTGATAAGTGACTGCAAAGCTTACCTAAAGGGCGAATGAGGCAAGGCAGGGGGCGGACACAGAACCTGGATGGAAGCCAGAGCACCCTGGGTACCCCTCTCCACTCACTCTAGCTCACGATGGACCCAGGCAAGGCACTTCTCTGCCTAGTGCCTCGTTCCCTGCCAGGAGTCTATTTTTCTTAAAAACTACCATGACCCCCTGTCTTCCCTAGCGCTTGACCAGAAGCAAACATGATGTGATGGTCAATGTTTCACCACATCTCTGAAACCTGGAGGTCAACATCATCCTCACTCTACAGATAGGAAAAGCAAGTTCAGAAAGGCCAAGAGCTTGATGAAGGTCCAAGGGAATGAGCCAGATCCTCCGATTCTGGAAGCCTGGGCACACTTTGCTGCAAAACACAGACTCTGAGACACTTGATTGTAGGATGCCGTTACACCCCAGCTCAGCAAAGCGAAGTCTCAAATAGAGCCAGGTGTGCATGCTGACATGCACAGCCCTGACATGCACAGGTCTTATGATTCCTAAAAGGAGTCCCTGCCATTGGCTGGCTGCCTCTCTCGCATTGCCCCCAGGACCAAGCACTGTGGACCCCGCGCAATCTTCGTTCTCTTTTGTCAGTCTCAGGCTGTCGGTCACAAACACCTGTGGGCAGTTGGCTGCTCAAGGTCAGAGCCAGCCAGTTCATGGGCTCCCTTGTACTCTGCTGTTCTCATTTATTCAAAGCTGGGAGGTGGGAGATGCGCACACTCTGAGACAGTCACAGGGGCAGACAGGAAACCTACATATGGAGGACCTCTCTACGTGTGACAACTCCCCCCCCCAATACCAATTCACACCAGCACACCTCTGCACGCACCCCTCTTCTGCCAGCCCAATTGTTGCCCCCATGTCCAGATGCTGCCCAGGACCCTAAGAGCCTGCCCTGGCTGCCACAGGCTGGAACTTTTATTTTGATGTTTTTATGTATATATATAAACACACCATTGCCCATGTTTCCCTCCATGTCATCCTTGTACCCCAGATTCTCGGATTCTGGAACTGCTCTCTCTGTTCTGGATTTACAGCCATGGACTGTGGCAGTCTGGGGGTGGGAAGTGGCCATGACCCCTGAAATGCACACCTCATGCACAGCCTGACTTCAGAGTGTGTGCCTGCAAATCCATGGAGATGGAGATACAGAGGAGACCTTGCAGGACTGAAAATGTCTTTATTCTGCCTTCAAATCTGATTAGACGCTCTGCAGGGTAGAGAATTCCAGGCTGGAAGAACTTTCAGAATTTCCAAGGCATTCCTCTGAGGCCTTCCAGCATCCAGCACTACTGGCAAAAAGTCAGAAGCCACTCTGGGTCTCGATCTTTTTCATGGGATTTTTCTCTCTCTCTCTCTCTCTCTTTTTTTTTTTTTTTAAGATTTTGCTTATTTGTCAGAGAGAGAAAGAGCACAAGCAGGGAGAACAGGAGGCAGAGGGAGAAGCAGGCTCCCCGCTGAGCAAGGAGCCCAATGAGGGACTCATTCCTTGGACCCCGGGATCATGACCTGAGCCAAAGGCAACCGCTTAACCAACGGAACCACCCAGGCATCCCTGTATGGGACCTCTTTCTTCTTCACTTAGGAAACTTTCGGACATTTTTCTCAACACCAGGGACAGTTCACAATGATAAGTCTTACTGAGGTCCTTTTCATCCATTCTGCTGAAGACCTAAGTGTACTTTTCATTTGGAAATTCGGTTCCAAGAAGGGTTCCAGAATTAATTTTTTAATGATTTCCACCCCAACCCCCTCTTTCTAGATTATTCTGATGTTTGACCTTCTGATCTCATTCTCTAATTTTATTACTTTTTCTGTTTTTTGTTTATAAGAAAATCACATTTTATTCATAGAAAGTATTTTCATTTTTTTCCCATATTTTTTTTATTATATGTTAGTCACCATACAGTACATCCCTGGTCCTCGATGCAAAGTTCGATGACTCATCAGTTGCGTACAACACCCAGTGCACCATGCAATACGTGCCCTCCCCACCATCCATCACCAGCCCATCCCACTCCCCCACCCCCCTCCCCTCTGAAGTCCTCAGTTTGTTTCTCAGAGTCCATAGTCTCTCATGTTTCATTCCCCCTTTTGATTACCCCCCCTTTCTTTATCCCTTTCTTCTACCGATATTCCTAGTTCTTATATTCCATAGATGAGAGAAACCATATAATTGTCATTCTCTGCTTATTTCACTTAGCATTATCTCCTCCAGTGCTGTCCATGTTGCAGCAAATGTTGAGAAATCGTTCTTTTTGATAGCTGAGTAATATTCCATTGTATATATGGACCACATCTTCTTAATCCAGGCATCTGTGGAAGGGCATCTCGGCTCCTTCCATGATTTAGGTATTGTGGACAATGCTGCTATGAACATTGGGGTGCATATGGCCCTTCTCTTCACTACAAGTATTTTCAAATAATGTTTCTCAAATAAATGAGTGAATTAATGCAATCAGCAATTAGCACATCAACATCATTCACGGAAAAACAGGTGTATTCCAGAGAGTCAGAGAAATTCGTACAACTGCAAGGATAGGAATTGCCTTTTATATTTGTGTGGTACACAGGACAGAAATTATGAGCTCCACCCTCCTGGATGATGAAACTGAAATCCACAGAGGTCAAGAGACTTTCCCAAAATCACACAGCTAATATGTGGCAGTTTCAGGCATCTTCTGTCTTAAATTTCTTTTTGTTCTATATCTGGGAGACTTTATCAAATTTCTCTTTTAGCCATTTTCTGAGTTCTTCACCTCTCCTGTATGCAAATCTATGGGTTATCTTTTGTAAATTTTTTTATATTAACCTACTTTGAGACTTTTCAAATCTAAAAAGAAATTTAAAGAGTACAATGACAGATCACATGTTAGGCCACAAAACAAGTTTCAATAAATTTAAGGAGATTTAACTGTGTCAGACATCTTTTCTGACAATGGTGTAAAAGTAGAAATTGATTACAAGTAAAAAAAAAAAAAACACCCAAAAAGAAACCAAAAAAACAAAACAAAACTGGGAAAAGCACAAACATGTGGAGGGTAAATAACACGCTACTGAGAAATCAATGGGTCAACAAAAAGATCAAAGAGGACATTAAAAAATACCTGGAGAAAAATAAAAATGGAAACAATAGTTCAAAATCTTTGGGATGTCAGCAAAAGCAGTTCCAAGAGAGTTTATAGCAATGCAGGCCCACCTCAAAAAACAAAGAAAAATCTCAAATCTACAATCTAAACATACACATAAAGGAACAAGAAAAAAAAAAGAAGTCCAAAGTCAGAAGAAATCATAAATATTGGAGTAGAAATAAATGAAGGACACTAAAAATACAACAGAAAAGATCAATGAAAACAAGAATGGTTCTCTGAAAAGACAAACGTTAATAAACCTTTAGCCAGACTCAAGAAAAAAGGTCTCAAATAAAATGAGGAATGAAAGAGAAGTAACAATCGATACCCCAGAACTACAAAGGGTTATGAGAGACTACTATGAAAAAATTATATTCCAACAAACTGGACAAGCTCGAAGAAATAGGTAAATTCCTTGAAACATACAATCTCTGAAGACTAAATCAGGAAAAAGTAGAAACTCTGAACAGACCGATTACTAGTAATGAAGTTGAATTTGTAATCGAAAAATTCCCAAAACACAGACATCCAAGACCAAATGGATTCATAGGTGAATTTTACCGAACATTTAATACCTATCCTTGTCAAACTATTCAAAAAATACAAGAGAAAAGAAAATCTCCAAATTCGTTCTATGAGGCCAGCATTATCCTGATACCAAAACCAGACAAAGACACCACAAAAACAAAAACAAAAAAGTACAGACCAATATCTCTAATGAACATAGTTGCAAAAATCCTCAATGAAATTTTGGCCAATCATTTTCAACAACACATTAAAAAAATCATTTACCATGATCAAGTGGGATTTATTCCAGGGATGCAAGGATGGTTTAATATCCACAAATCAATGTGATACACCTCATTAACAAAATGAAGGATAAAAACTATATGATCATCTTGATGTAGGAAAAACATCTGACAAAATTTAACATCCACTCATGATAAAAACTCAACGTGGGTTTAGAGGGAATATACCTCAACATAAATGAAGGCTATATATGACAAACCCACAGCTAACATCATACTCATTGAAACTAAAAACTTATCTCTAAGATCAGGAACAAGACAAGAATGTCCACTCTTGCCACTTTTATTCAACATAGTATTGGAAGTCCTAGCTACAGCAATCACACAAGAAAGAAAAGGCATCTAAATTGGTAAGAAAGAAGTAAACTTGTCACCATTTGCAGATGACAATGATACTATAGAGAAAGCTCTGAGGACCCCACCAAAAAACCATTAGAATATATGAATTCAGTAAAGTTGCAGGATACAAAAATCTATTGTATTTCCATATGCTAATAATGAACAAAAAGAAATCATTTAAAAATCCCAATTGCATCAAGAATAAAAAGAATAAAATACCTAAGAATAAATTCAATCAAGGAATAAATTTAACTCCTAAAACTATAAGATACTGATGAAAAAAACTGAAGACCATACAAATAAATGGAAATACATGCCACGCTCATGGACTGGAAGAATGTTGTCAAAATATCTATGCTACCCAAAGCACTTTGCGTATTCAATGCAATTCCTGTCAAAATAACAATAGCATTTTTCACAGAAATAGAACAATCCTAAAATTTGTACAGAACCACAAAATACCCCAAATAGCCAAAGCAATCTTAAAAAGAACAAAGCTACAGGTATCACAATCCAAGATTTCAAGCAATGCTACAAAGCTATAGTAATCAAAACAGTATGGTACAGCACAAAAATAGATACATAGATCAACAGAACAGAATAAATAGCCCAGAAATAAATCCGCACATACGTGGTCAATTAATCTATGCCAAAGGAGGCAAGAATATGCAACCGGGACAAGCAACATACAAAAGAATGAAACTGGACCACTTTCTTACATCATACAGAAATATAAACTCAAAATCACTTCAAGATTAGATGTAAGACCTGAAACCATAAAACTCCTAGAAGCAAACATAGACAGTAATCTCTTAGACATAAACCTTAGCAACTTTTTTCTGGATCGGTCTCGTCAGACAAGGGAAACAAAAGCAAAAACAAACTACTGGGACTACATCAAACCAAAAAGCTTTTTGCATGGTGAAAGAAATAATCAACAAAATGTAAAGGCAACCTACTGAATGGGAGAAGATATTTGCAAATGATATAACTGATAAGGGGTTAATATCCAAAATATATAAAGAACTCACACAACGCGACACCAAATAACCCCAAATAATCCAATTATAAACTTGAATAGGTATTTTTCCAATGAAGACTTATAGATAGCCAACAGATACATGGAAAGATGCTGAATATCACTCAAATGCAAATCAAAACAACAATGAGCTATTACCTCATACCAGTCAGGATGGCTAATATCAAACAGACAAGAAATAGTAAGTGTGAGCAAGGATGTAGAGGAAAGAAAAAAACGCTCATGTGCTGTTGGTGGGAATGTAAGTTGGTGTAGCCACTATGGAGGTTCCTCAAAAAATTAAAAATAGAAATACCAAATGATTGAGTAATTCTACCACTGGGTATTTATCAAAGAAAACAAGAACACTAATTTGGAAAGGTATATGCCCTGCTATGCCTATTACAATAGCCAAGATATGAAAGCAGCCTAAATGCCCACCAAGAGATGAATGGATAAAGAAGATGTGGTACATACGAACAATGGAATATTACTCAGCCATAAAAAATGCAATCTTGCCATTCAGGAAAACATGGATGGACCTAGAGGGTAAATGCTAAATAAATCAGAGAAAGACTTATATGGTTTCGTTTATACGTGGAATCTAAAAAACAAATGATCAAACAAACAAACAACAGTCTCATAAATTCAAAGACCTGACGGTTGCAGGGTGTGTGGGGAGAATGAATAAAACAGGTGAAGGGGACTAAGAGGTACAGACTTCTAGTTATAAAATAAATAAGTCACGGGGATGTAAAGTACAGCACAGGGAAAACAGTCATTAATAATGTAATAGCTTTGCGTGGTGGCAGATGGTAACTATTCTTACTGTGGTGAGCGCTGCATAATGGACCGAATTAGGGGATCACTACGAAACTAGTACATCTGAAACTAACAACACTGTCAACTATACTTCAATAAAATGAAACATACAATGAATGCCCGTGTACCCTTTACACCTATTGGCCAGTTAATATTTGCCATAGTCACTTTCTCTATATCACACATCTGTTTTACTAAACCATTTAAAAGCAGATTGCTGAGATCATAAAATTCTGCCCTAAATACTTCAGTACCTTTTCTCTTAGAACAAGAATATTCTCCTCTATTTCAATGGGTCTCACCAAAGGCGATGTTAGCCCCTCTCCCACCAAAGAGGTATCTGAAAATGTCCAGAGATATTTTTGGTTGTCAAGGCTTGAGGGGGAGCTACTGGTGTCTGGTGGGTAGAGAACAGGGATACTGCTAACCATCTTACAATGTACACACAGGTCAGCCTCCAGTGGAAATAATTATCTGGCCTAAAACATCAAAGGTACTGAAGTTGAGAAACCCTGCTCCTACCCACAGCACTATTATGACTATCAAGGAATTTCGTCTTTTGATAGAATGTTGTCTCGCATATGGCTTATATTCAGATTTCTACAGCTGTCCCCAAAATGTCTTTTGCAAATATATATATATTTTATATTATATATTTTATATTATATATATATATCTCCCCCCCCCCCGCCGTTCTGGATCCCACCACTGCATTTGGTGGTCGCGGCTCCTTTGCTCCAGGGGAGGACCAACTTTTTTCTTCTTCTCGTTCACATCTTTGAAGTCTCCATATAAGTTTCTTATATGCCACTCCCCATATGGATTCTCCACTTTCCTCATGTTTATATCCACACTCAACATCTTGGGAAGAAAACGACATAGGTAATGCAAAGTCTGCTTTCATCCTAGGGACAGAGGCCGACTCCTTCCCTGCATAGGTGGTTCCCTCCAAATTGCTTTTCTTCTGTCTGGTTTGCAAAGTCAAGGCTCTCCTGCGATGTTGGGTGACTTGGCTGCCTGGGCTCATGTGAGAAGCATGAAGCATTGCCTGGCGGAGGGCCTCAATTACAGGACTATCAGGCTGTTTCAGTGGGGACCTCTGGAAGTCAGTGTCTGTCTTTCTTTTTTTCTTTCTTGGTGGTTTTTTAAAAAAATTCAAGTATAACTAACATACAATGCTATATTAGTTTCAGGTATACAATATGATTCAACAATATTTTTCTCACTGCTCATCAAGGTAAGTGTACTCTTAATCCCCTTTATCAATCTCACCCACTCCCCCATCCCTCTCCCCTTTGGCAGCCACCCATTTGTTCTCTGTATTTAAGAGTCTGGTATTTTATCTCTTTTTTTCTTTGTCGGTTCATTTGTTTTCTTAAAATTTCATATATGAGTGAAATCATATGGTATTTGTCTTTCTCTGACTTATTCCACTTAGCATTATTCTCTCTAGTTCCATCCATGTTGTTGCAAATGGCAAGATTTCATTCTTTTTTATGGCTACTCTGAGTAGTGTTTCATTGTATATACATATATTCCTTACCCAGTCATCTATCAATGGACACTTAGGTTGCTTCTATGTCTCAGCTATTGTAAATAACGCTGCAATAAACACAAAGGGGCATGCATCTTTTCAAATCAGTGTCTTCATTTTCTTTGGGACGACACCAAAATAAAAAGCTTTTGCACAGCAAAGGAAACCGTCAACAAAACAAAAAGGCATCCTACTGAATGGGAGAAGATACCTGCAAATGATATATCCGAGAAGGGGTTAATATCCAAAATATCTACACAACTTAAACAACTCAACACCAAAAAAATAACTCCATTAAAAAACAGGCAAAGGACATGAACAGACATGTTTCCAAAGCAGACGTCCAGATGGCCAACAGACACATGAAAAGATGCTCAACATCGCTCATCAGGGAAATGCAAATTAAAACCACGATGACCTATCACCTCACACCTGTCAGAATGGCTAAAATCAGAAATACAAGAAACAAGTGCTGGCAAAGATGTGGAAAAAAGAGAGGTCAGAGTCTTTAGATGCTTCCTCTCAGGCTGATCGGAGTCCCCAGGGAGGAACTTTCCAGTCTCCTCTGAGTGGGTACAGAACCGGCCGCCCGCTTTTGGGAAGCTGAGTGGGGGAGGACAGCTGTGGGTCTCCACCTAGCACACCAACCTCTTCCTAATCCCTCTTCTCCAAGGACCTGGTGTCATGCTTTCCAAAGAGTAAATTCTCATTTTCTGCCATAGTCGGGACAGGGTCGTCTGGTTATGTTAAATCGGAGGGGAGTGGGCAGGTGGGCAGTGGGGGGGAGGGAGGGAGGGAGGGCACCAAATGGCTTCCTTGACCTCCCCCCAACCCTTCTGCTTTTGGCGGCACATCCCACCAGCTTGCAAGATAACTTACTTACTGCTCGTACTTCTCTTTTCCAGCTTCCAAAATATTCATTTTCTCTTTCCTGTCCTTCTGAATTTTAGCTTTTCAAAAAACCTTTTTGGTGAACTCACAATGGCAAGAAGACAAGGCGATGTGTATTTTCAACCCACCACCTTTAATGGTGAGCCTGCATCCTTTAATACTTAAGTGACAGGTAGAGTCCCAAAACCCTCTACCATATTAAACTCAGAGGAACTTCTCCCCAGAGGCCTCCAAAGACACAGGGAAAAGCACCATGCAGAGCTCCAAAGGCAGGAAGGTGGATGTCGGCCGTCCTCTCCATGTCACACGGGAGCATCATCGAACCTGCCCAGCAAAGGGTCATCTGACTCTCCCGGGAAGATCCCGTTGATAATTCCCTCCTCATTGTGGCTCAGACTTTGTCAAGTTAGCGGCTGACTTGTCAACTGCCACTCGTTTCTGTCTTGGGATAAGAGACCATCCCAAAGGTGATGGCTTCATGGCCCTGTAGGATGTTGGCAAGTTTCGTGTCTCACTTGGGAATCGGATTCCAGCAGCCTTTCACTAATAAGGTGGGTCTTCTGGATCTTTCCTGGGGCGAGCTTCATCATGCCTCCGGTTCCCTCATCAATGTGTTCAGTAAGTCTTTGACACATGCTGGCTGTCTATTTGTATGAGAATTATGTGTTTAACTTTTTCAAAAATACACTGCCAGCCCTTCAAGGGCTTCTGTTCCTCTCAAAGGCTCATTCTCTCCCCTGCAACTCACAGGCAGTGAATACCAGCTCTTCTCCACTCTCCCTGCACTCTGATATCACCTCCTCTGTCTTCTCATCCCTGAAAGCACCCCAACCCTCAAGGCCCTCGTGGGCGGCCGGTGACCGAAGGCTTGGTATTACAAACACCATGAAACGGAGCATCGGAGCATCATGCTACCACTCTGAACCCCCGAACATTCCCTGCACGATGGGCCGCCTCCCCCCTGGCGGCTCGCTGTGCTCTCTTCTGTGCTGGTTCTCCTCGGGAGAGCTCCCTTCCCGCTGCGGATAACCCTGCATTCTCATTTGTTTCTCAGGCAGAGAACTCTGCTCGCTAGGACCTCAAATCATATCATCTTCCAAACCGGGCTGGGGTCAACCAAAATCCCATTCTGTGGTTCTGATCATGGCATAGGGGCTGGAAGCCCAGCTCTGACCTGACTGCGCAACCTTGACCTTGCTCTGCCTTGATTTTCTGGCTCATTGAGGAGTCTGTGAGTTAGCACGACACACGTTAAAACAGTGCCCAGCACCCATCAAGCACTCAGTAGCTCCCGGACGTAGAAATCCCCATCTTGAGTCACAAACGGCAGAGTGCTGGCGGAAACGCTTGGTTAAACTCTGGCTTTCTCACGATCAGAGTCAAAGGACAGACCTCCCAGCCTCTGACTTAGTGAGGCCTGGGTATGACTTGTCCTTTCTTCTTGCTGCATCAGAAGGCATTGAGGTGACATGTGAGGACCGCTCCCACATTTCCTGAATGGCACCCTACATCCACCTGCCCCCTCACCCCACTCCTGGGAAAGTGTCACCTCAAAGCCAGACAGAAAGTTCATTCCTCAACCAAAGTCAGGCAGGGGGTTTTGGAGGGTGGCCAAAAAGACACTGAACCCAGAACAAATGGTCTCAGTCTAGTTCCAGCGTACTGCTCACCAGCTGTGTGACCCTGGGCAAGTTACTCAGGCTCTCTGAGCCTTGGGTTGAAAAAGAAGTGGAATTAATCACCTCTTCCCTATCTACTCCAAGGTCATTCTGAAGACCTAAAAAGATGATACTTCTGCAAGCTCACAGGAAAATATACAGCGAGATTTGTTATCACCACGATCTTCATAATCCAGCCAACAGAGGGGTTATACCTGTTGTGCTTTTTTTTTTTTTTTAAGATTTTATTTATTTGAGAGAGAGAGAGAGAGATCGCAAGAGAGAGCATGAGTGGGGAAAAGAGGGAGAAGCAGGCTCTCCACAGAGCAGGGAGCCCGATGTGGGGCTCGATCCCAGGACCCTGGGATCATGACCTGAGCCAAAGGCAGACGCTAATTAATTGAACCATCCAGGTACCCCTGCTTAACTGTTTAAGTGTTTGTAATATTTAGACAGATACTAAAGAAATAAAAGGAATATAAATAGCAAATCTGGCTTTGGGGAACTTCACCCTTGACTTGCCCACTGTCACCAAAATCTAAGGCTGAAATCAGACAAGGTTTCAGTTTGTTTTGTTTTGAGAGAGAAAGTGGGGGACAGAGGGAGAAAAAATCTTAAGCAGACTCCACGCCCAGCATGGAGCCCAAGGTGGGGCTCGATCTCCCGACCCTGAGATCATGAGCTGAGCCAAAACCGAGAGTCGGGCACTTAACTGACTGAGCCACCCGGGTGCTCCTTACATCAGACACGTTTAAAAGAAAACAGTGCCTGAGGCCTCCTTCCAGTTCAAGTTTTGTTTTTCACAGGAGTGGCAGCAATGGGCACACATAGATGTGTCTGTGGAGGGGACCCCCTTACACGTGAACCTAGGCTGTGGGGACAGGGACTGGGGGTGGTGAGGGCTGTGGAGACAGGCTCCTAGAAAGTACCCTCTAGCTCCACAAAGTTCACCAGATGAACTCTGTCATGCAAGCAAGCCCCGCCTTTGTCCTAAGACTGCGCTGGCTTGTTGTTTCACATCTAAGCTCCAAACCCCAGCTGATGACATTCAAAGGGGAGGGCACGGTTCAGGCCGAGGAGATTCCACCCTGAGTGCTGAAGTCACGGGGTGGCCCCATAAACCTCAAGCTAGTCGATACATCTGCTATAGGCACAAGGTCATCCTTGTTTCTGTGCCGGCACCTGCTCCTGCCTGAGCAAGGCAGCCACGACCTCGTCCCTCCGGCCGGGACCAGAGCAGCTTATCCTGAGCACCTGCTGGCAACCCGTCATCCTGTGACCGCCTGCCCACCAGAGAGGTCTGCATGCACCGGCAGACCTGCGCACTCTGCTGACCCCTTCCCGGAGGCCTGGCCCCAGGATCAAGTGCTCCCAGGCCAAGGCCAAGGTGGCCAGCCCCATGTCCAGAAGGAAAAGTGGGCCTCCCTCCCCACTTCAGTCAGACTTTGCTCGAACTACCTAACTTCTCAGGGCCTCCACGTCCTCCCCTGCTAAATGGGACTATCGCGGTGCCCATCCCACAAAAGCCTGGGCCGAGCAACCCAGCTGATGCACGTGAAGGGTTTACAGCGGTGCCCGGCACGCGGGAAGCTTCAAGTGTAAGTCAGGACCGGAAGTCCCCAGACCACAGTAGACACTTGGTGAATCGCAGCACGGTGTGCTGGTTTGAACACGGGCTCTGACACACGCTTCCTGGTTCCAATCCCACCTCTGCCGCTCACCCCGTGTGACCTTGGGCAAGTTTCTCTCTCGCTCTCTCTGCTCCAGCTTCCTCACGGTCTTGCTGCAGGAATAGTTCATACTGGAAACCCACATCTCCATGGACCAATGTAGAGATTAACGAACGTGGTACATACACACCGTGGAACGGGGTTCCGCAATGGGAAGGGAGGCACAGGGGCTCCTGGGGGCTCAGCTGGGTCAGCGGCCGACTCTTGGCTTCGGCTCAGGTCATGATCTCAGGGTCCTGGGATCGAGCCCCGGGTCAGGCTCTGTGCTCAGTGGGGAGTCTGCTAGAGAATTCTCTCTCCCTCTGCCTCTGCACCTCCCTCTGCTTCTACTCACTAAAATAAATCTTCAAAATCTTAAAAAGAAAAAAAAAGGCAGGCACACGTCATCAGTGGCAGATCTGTAAAACTTCATGCTAAATAAAGGAAATCAAAGAGGAAGGCTACATACTATAGGATTTCATTTACCCGAAATTCTAGAAAAGGCAAAATTTTAGGGACAGAAAGCAGATCAGTGATTGCCTAGGGCAAGGGAGAGACGGAACACAGCACGAAGAAATTTGGGGCATGAAGGAAACTGCTCCCTCTTGAGCATCGAGTGGTTCCACAAATACCACACGCAATCGCCGAAGTTCTCAAACCGTGCACTCAAAGTGGGTGAGTTTTACAATATGAGAAAGCTAAAAAATAAACATAGTTCACAGATAGGAAATTCTAAGGACAGTGGCCAACACATGGCAAGGGACCAATGAGTGTGAGCGATCATAATCCTCTCCGACCTCCTGGGGACCTCACGTCACCATACCTACCAACCCCGGGGGACTGTGGGACCCAGGGAAGGGAGGCTGGCTCCACTCTTCAGATTGTTCCCTCTGAGCTTCAGGCCCTGGGAGCTGAGGGCTGAGCAGCTCCAGTCCCACGGTGGGAAGGAGGAGGTCACCAGCGCCTCACACCGTAAGATCGGCTAGATGGGGGAGGGCAGGGAAAGAGTCTAGGAGTGGGGGAGAAGCACAAACCCGTACCCACAGGCTGCAATTCATCTTCATAAACGCCAGCGCTCAGGGGAGTGGGGAGCCCCACCCCAAGCCCTCCTGGGTTGGCCCATCCAGACACGAAGGCTTTGAGCGTAAGCTATGAGCCTGTGCAGAAGCTTGCTCCCAATGGGGATTGTAAGGATGGGAACCAGCCCAGAATCCCGGTAGATGCTTTCAGATCTGTCTGACCTACAGACCCACTCTCATCAACGCTCCAACTGCCTGGTGAGGTGAACCGAGGTCAACACAAGCCTCCCCGCAGCGAGCGCCAGTGAGCACCAGCAGTGGTCCTTGCCCTGGGGGCCTCCAACACAGGGGTGGTGATAGGCAGTGGGCAGACCACGAGTTTGCCCATGCTCAGCGGCCTGGCTGTGCCAAGGCAGGCAGCCCCCAGCTCAGGCCAGGGGGTACACAGGAGGCTTCATGTAGGCCACACAGGCAACGTTGGAAGGATCGGGCGCAGGGGAGGGCAAGAGCAAGGCAGGAAGAAAGGGACCCATAGGAGGGCACGTGAGTGGGCTGCCTGGCCGCACCAGGGGAGGAGGGCAGGAGGCAGGAGATGTGCTTCGTCCGACATACATTTCCTGAGCACCTGCCAGATACCGTTTGAGATTCTGCTGGATACACTCAAGCAGGAGCCACGACCGTCTTGGTCACCAGTTTGTCATTCGGAGGGGGGCCGATGCAGAGGTTCTGAGTTTCTCTGGGCAATCAGGGACAAGAGATTGAAGGAGGAGGCAGCTGTACAAAGACCAGGGAAAACCATGCCTGGTCAAGGGAATGGCAAACGCCCATTGGAGTCCTTCCGTCCTTCCCCAATTCCAGCCTCCGGTGATGGGGGTGGGGCGGAAGGGGCCTCTGGGAGTAGGAAGGAGGCCATGCTCCCTTGGGCTGTGTGCTCCAAAGTCACCTCCCCCCCCCCCCACCGTCATCTTGTCTCCTCCCTAAGCCCTCGCAGGTGTTCTGTATATACACCTGTTTCCTGCCATGTGTTTACAGATAACCACTGGTGCTTTCTCTGGCTCTCCCTTTTCCTCCCCAAGGGCGGTGATCCCACCCTCCTTACTTTGTAGCTCTGCCCTGCCCCTTGTCCTTCCCACCCCTCTGTGGCCCCAAAAGCCTACCATAGAGCTCTGCCTGGAGTGGGGTTGAGGGGGGGGGTTCGCCTAGGTCATGGATCCAGTCCATTCTGTGAAAGTTTGGGACCGCCACCTGCCCACCACTGGCTGGGGGCTGGGCTGGGAGCGGAGGAGCTCACAGTGTGTCGAGAAAGGCAGTTATTAGGATAACACCTATGTGACACATTAATAATTATAATTATGTCATGAAAGCAGCAGTGAAACAAACAGAAAGAGTGAGTAACTCTGCCCAAGGGCTTCAGGAGTGTTGCAGGGAGGCTCAGTTTAAGCTGGATGTTGATGAATGCGGTTGCAGTCACCAGACAGGGGATGCCGGGAAGGACTCCGCGCAGGAGAGGAGAAAGGGGAGGGTGACACGGAAGCGTCTGAGGGTGATGCCATCAGGGTTCAGGTGGCCCTAACCCCACGTGGGTGAAGCAACACAACACAGGCAGCAGGGGGCCAGGGTGCAGGGGCCTCCAGACGCCAGGCTGAGAAGTTTCTTCTTCGTCCTAAGGGCCGTGCAGAATTCTGCAGACTTTGATCAAAGGAGGGGCGTGGACAAGGGGAGCTCTCAGAGGGGCCGTCTCGTGGGCACACGAATGACAGCCTGTCAGTCTGTGCCATTAACACGGTGAGAAGTCCTCGCGTTCTGCGGGTGTCGGGCAAGCGGCTGCCACAGGCCACGAGCCGGTAGCCGACTGACCAGGGCACACAGACCGGCCTTCAGACGACACGCAGGCAGAGACTCACTTCCAGACCAGCTGTCTGCACCCACTGCCGGCAGTGAGCTCCCGACGCCCCGACCCCGCACTCAGCCCCAAGCTGGCCTGCACTGTCTTCATGTCCTGTCACTGCCACGGCCATGACTCAGATGGGGACAGGCTTATCCTCCAGGCACAGACGGAGCTCAGCCGTCTGGTTCGTGTTCCTCGCATCACCATGCAGCACCCGCCCCACAGGGAGAACGGTGGAGAACTAAAAAACCTAAGCTTTCCCTTCCTGATTTTTCCTTCTCCCTTCCTCTTTATTAGTTTTTTAAAACCAACCCACTCCAAGTTTCATTAACTTGGCCAAGAGAAATTCGGCTAGGCTGACAGCTGCTTCTTGTGTACTCCTTGCAGAGCAAGGAACCCCGAGGGCAGCATCGGGTATACAGCAGGTATCCCATGGTTGCTGACCAAGTATCAGTGGCATTATGGATTCGGCCTGGAGCTGCTGCCTCTCTTTGCACATTTATTCCACGCAAGTCTTTGAGCGAACATGTTCACCCCAGCACAGACGTCCGTGCTGCATGGGGCTTGCCACAGTGACGGCCTCGACAACTTGAGAAAACGGCTTCTGATTTTTAAGATGAAACTCCATTTACCTGGAAGCTAGAAGCCATCTCTACCAGGAGCCCCCAAGGCCTTTTTATGGGTGCCCACTTGTGCAGTGGCTGCGTGCATTGATCGGCTCACTGAACTGATAACTACCTTTCAAGGGCGTCCATTCCACCTGCTGGACCCGAGGGACAGTCGAGTGAACTCAGAGGCCCCTGAGGTCAGACACCAGGGCCACCTGAATCAGGCTGGGGTTGGACAGGGAAGCTGAGGCCCTGGGGTTTCTATTTTAGCCCAACCAAGCAAGGACAGGAAAGTCCCAGGCCTCGTGCCCATATCGCAGTCAGGGAACCACACCTGTTGTAACTTCCCCATGTTCTAGGCCATTACCAGCACTCATTACTTCGAGAAATGTTTCCTGAGCATCTGTGAGCCAGCAATTACACAGGGTTCTCCTCCTGGCCCCAGAATAAGAGGCTTCCTAAGGCTACAACACTTTGCCTGCCCCAACACATACTCCCCCCACACATACACCCCCCAAAGATCCTAACACCCAGCCCCTATTTCTCTAGGCTCCATGTCCAGTCACCAGCTGGTAGGCACCTGTTCCTACTTGGGGGACCACGGAAACCTCACGTTAACATTGAGCAAAGCCCGCCCCCACTCTAGACACCTTGACTCAAGTGTCATTCTGACCCCCCCCCCCAATTATCACCCTGCTTCCTTTTCCCACCGAACACCATATTCGTCTAGGATTTCTCTCCCCCTGCCTGCTAGATTGTAGCATTATGAGGACAAGGGCTTTGTTAGGGCTTATCACTGTCCCCAGCACCTAGCAAAGACCAAACGTGTTGACTGAATGAATCTAATTGTGCTCCCCTTGATCTGAAAGCTCTCTCCCTTCAGTCTTTCCTAATTCAACCTTCGTTTGCTTGATTTTTACCAAGTGACCTCACAGCCAGAAATTCACGCAGCTGAGATCTCAAGGTTTTCAGAAAATTAAGCTGTGCCCCCTTCTACCTTCCCAAGCCCCCTCCCCTTCCCCAGCTCTGCTCCTTCACCCCTGTGACATTTTCCAAGGAGAATGCCTGAAGCCAAAGGTTGTGCTGGAGTTTTTTCTTTTTTTTTTTTTTTAATAGTTTTTAGCTAGTGCAGGGAACATTTTTGCAGTTTCAAATGCTATCTTCAGCAAAAAATGTTCTATTACATAATCCGTCAACAACCCCAAGATGAGAAGAAACGTGTGGGGAATGCTGCCAACTATAGGAAAACCTGAGCCACTCAACAGCCATGGGCAGATTTTGGCCACGAACACTTGTGGCTTTTTCCATCCCCACACCTCCTACCTGAAAGCTGAGGCCGGCACTTGCCGGGAGCATGGCAACACCATGTCTTTTTATAAGATGGAAATGTTCCCTTGCACTTCAAGTGTTTACTGAAAAGGCTCGACTGCTTTATTCTAATGACTTTCACATGCGGAATGGCTGGTCCTCTGAAATGCAAGAGGACACCGTGCGGCTGCATCAGGCACTGGCGACCTTTGCACCACAGAAACAAAGAGCTCCATGGTGACCTGGGAGCATGGCAGGTGCCAAGGGAGGGATGGCAGAGCCAGGGGCCAAGCTTGCCACTCATCAGCAGGTCACCGTGGCAAACGACGCGCGAACCAGATGGATGGGCAGTGTGCTGGGATCACACAGATCAAAGGATGAGCGTCCTCGAAAGGTCACGGATCAAGTGGAGGTGACAGTCCAGAAAGCCACTTCCTCACCGGTCCAATGGGGCATCGCTCTGTCCATGCATGGAGACAGGGATAATTTTCTCCCTCCCAGGGCTTCAGCGAGGATAAAATGAAGGGAGTATATGTGTCAGGGTATTGGTTTGGGGTAGGGAGTCCTCAAGACACTATTAAAAAGTAGAGGCCTTAGAACAAAGAAACTTGTATCCTCATCAGCTCAGCTGTGAGCAGGAGAAAGAGCTGTGTACAGAGCCTTTTGGGGGGGTGGGTCTCAGATGCTGGACTGGGCTTGGTCTGGAAGCAGTGCACCCCCATACCAATGGTCCAGCTCTTACATGCTCCCACCCTGAGCCAAGGCCCCTCCCCCAGCAGCCGAGCTGAATCTCAGCTTCTGGTCAGACCTTTCCATACTCTGTTTAAGGACACAATACACATTTGTTCTAGAAGCAAAAAATCTCCAGACAGATAAGGAACAAACAGATCAGTTATTTACTTTACAGAAAAGAGAAGTTAAAAAACTTGAAATGAGAATTTTTTTTTTTGATTTATTTATTTAAGGGAGAGGGAGAGTACACATGGGAGCGGGGGTGGGGTCAGGTGGGCAGAGGAGGAGGGGGAGGGAAAGAATCTCATGCCGACTCCCCGCAGGGTGCAGGGCTCGATCTCACAACCCTGAGATCATGACCTGAGCTGAGATCAAGGATTGGCCGCTTAACTGACTGAGCCACCCAGGGGCACTCCGAGAACGGTTCTTGAACAATAGTCTTACTTTGACACATGGGAAACGAGTTTAATGGTAAGGATATAAACCATTTATAGCACTAATTAGTCACCTTGTAATAGAATTTTCCAATTAACAAAGGGTCACCAAAGTTTGTTTAAAAACAAAGAATTTTATATCCTGCAGATGGCAAACTAGCATCTTGTGGAAAGCAGTCTGAGAGATCAAAGCCTTAAAAGTGTGTGTACTCAGCCCAAGTAATTCTGTTTTCAGGAAAGTATCTAAAGGAACAATTGTAAATATTTTTTTAAAAAGCATTTTTGCGGAAGACATTTATCTCCATGCTTTATTTAGGACAGCAAATGTTAGAAACCACCTAGAAATCTAATGACTTAAGTCAATAGTTTAGTTTACTTAATGGTGTAGACACTTTTCAGGACATAATGCAATTATACAAAGCAATCTTTGGTATAAAAACAGACACATAGATCAACTGAATAGAACAGAGCGCCCAGAAATAAACACACGCATATGGCCAATTAATTTATGATAAAGGAGCCAATGCGGAAAGGACATTCTCTTCATTGACTGGTGTCGGGAAAACTGGACAGCCACATGCAAAAGAATGAAGCTAGACCACCGTCTTACGTCGTGCACAAAAATTAACTCAAAATGAAAGACCTAAATTTAAGACCTGAAACCATGAAATCCCTACAAGAAAACATAGGTGGTGAGCTCCTTGGCATTGATCCTGGGGATGATTTTTTGGATCTGACACCAAAAGCAGAGGTGACAAAAGCAAAAACAAGTGGAACTATATCAAACTAACAAGGTTTTACACAGCAAAGGAAACCATCAACAAAATGAAAAGGCAGCCTAGTAAATGGAGAAAGAATTTGCAAATCAGCCATCTGATGGGGGGTTAATATCCAAAAATATATAAAGAATTCATACAGCTCAATAGAAAAAAAATTTGATTAAAAAATGGGCAGAGGACCTGAATAGACAATTTTCCAAAAAAGACAACAGATGGCCAACAGACACATGAAAAGATGCTCAACATCACTCCTCATCAGGGAAATGCAAATCGAAACCACAGTGAGATGTCCCCTCCCATCCATGAGAATGGCCAGTATCAAAAAGACAAGAAATAAGAGCTGGCGAGGGTACAGAGAAAAGACAACCCTCATGCACCATAAATTGGTGCAACCACTCTGGATAACAATATGGAAGTTCTTAAATAATTAAAAAGAAAACTACCATATAATCCAGCAATTCCACGTCGGGGTATTTATGTAGAGAAAATAAAAAACGCCAATTTTAAAAGATATCAGCACCCCCCATGCCCCCCAATGCACTGCAGCATTATTTACAATAGCCAAGACGTGGAGACAGCTAGTCTTCATTGATGGATGAATGGATAAGAAAATGTAGTATATATACAATGGAATATTACTCAGCCATAAAAAAGAATGAAATCTTACCATTTGTGACAACACAGATCTGTTCATAGTTACATTGATGGGGGAGGTGGGCTGTGCTTAAAGAAATGGGGGGTTCGATAGGAGAGTTCCTGCTGAATTTCTTTCTACCATGTGAAGGTGGGCTGTGACTCTCCAAAGGACAAAAGATACACAGTTCCCGGGGGCCCTGGGTGGCACATCCATTAAGCATCCAACTCTTGGTTTGGGCCCCGGTTGGTCATGATCTCAAGGGTCATGAGATCAAGCCCCACCTCAGGCTCCTAGCTCAGCAAGGAGTCTGCTAAAGTTTCTCTCTCCCTCTCCCTTTGCCCCTCTCTGCGTGTGCTCACTCGCTTTCTCTCAAACAAATAAATAAATCTTTAAAAAAAAAGATACATATTTCCAAATGTCCTTTACCACCAGATCATCTTCAGAATGTCATGGAATACCTTGGAAGATGCTACCGTAAACTGTGCTGTTTACCAGGGACCCCTGGAAGTCCCTGGAGAGATACTGGTACTTACTCCCTCCACACTCTTCCCTGGTCACAATTTCACTGTATCTCCCATTTCACAGGGATCCCACACCTGGGTTTGAATCCCAGCCCCCAACATCCCAGAGGCTCCTGGGTATTTAATGGTCTCTTCCTCGTTTTCCTCATCTGCAACATGAGGACAATAAGAATACCTACTTCAAAGGATGGGATCCCACTTTCTGAATAAGAGAATAATGTTATGATTTAGCCAATAAAGAGGAAAAATGATTGTTTTTATATTCAATATCCATGTCATTATAATGAAATTGCATTACATTTTAAAAAATTTAAATGAGTTCATATTTTGTAAGCAGTTCAGAAGTGTCTACTAAATGTAAGCACGACATGTTTGTTAAATAAAGAAAATCCTCACAACACACATCAATAACCTTTTCAATGTGCAAGAGTCCTTTATGGCATTCGGTGGTCATTTTTCACAGAATTTCTCATTTCACAAAATTCTGGTGGATTTATCCAATCATTCAACAACGAATGAGTATCTACTGTTACCTGAGCTTTGCTTTGAGACCAGGAACACAGCAGAGGACAAGTCAAATGATCTTGGCTTTCAAAAAATATTCTAATGGGGAGGGGAGTAAAGAAATTAAAGAAAAAAATTAAGATAGTGACCAGTACTTTTAATATAAGAGGAGAAATGGTTGGGGGGTATCTATAGGGTAAATAAAGAAGGCATTCTGAGAGGATGATGGTGATATTAAAGACACAAAGGAAATGACCACGTAAAACTCTGGGGAAAGGGGAAAGAGACCAGCAAGTGCAAAGGCCCTGAGGCAGGAATGAGCATGGCCTATTTGAAAAACAGATCCAGGGGCGCCTGGGTGGCACAGCGGTTAAGCGTCTGCCTTCGGCTCAGGGCGTGATCCCGGCGTTATGGGATCGAGCCCCACATCAGGCTCCTTGGCTATGAGCCTGCTTCTTCCTCTCCCACTCCCCCTGCTTGTGTTCCCTCTCTCACTGACTGTCTCTATCTCTGTCAAATAAATAAATAAAATCTTTAAAAAAAAAAAAAAAAAAGAAAAAAAAAAAAAGAAAAACAGATCCAAAGCCAAGATGGCGCTAGAGTGGGGTGACCAAGAGGTGAGTGGTTTGGAATGAGCTTGGCCTATTTGAAAAACAGAACTAAAGACAAGAGGGCTATAGAGTGAGGTGACAAAAGGTAAGGGGTTTAGAAGCCACTTGAAGGTTTAATACGGCTGATGAAAGGGTGGGGAAGTAACACAACATGATTTACATTTGTAAAAGATCACCCTACGTTAAAAGGACAATTGGGTTTATGTACCAGAAAAGGTGACATTGGATTCCTCTCTTAAAACAGTCACAGAAATCTACACCAGGCAACTTACAGCTTTGAATGTGAAATGAAAACCTACAGAGCTTCGAGGAGATAAAGTAGAAGAATATCTCTGTGACCTTGATGTAGGGAAATCAACCCTTAACAAAACACCAATAATATTACGTATATAGACTGATACATTTGGCTCTATTAAAACTTAACTTCTCTTTATCAAAAGACACCCTTAACAGAAAGACAGCAAGACACAAACTGGGGGATATTTGCAGCAAAAACCAAAGAACTCAGATCCGAAATACACGGACAACTTCTACAATCAGTAAGGCAGAGCACCTATAGGAAAAGGATTAAAAAGATATAAACGGGCACTTCACACAGAGGATAGCAAGTAGCCATCAGACTGAAGAAAATCAGTCTGAGATCCGAAGAGCATAACCCCAAGGAGATACCACCACACACACATCTAAAACGACTCTAGCTACCAAAAACCAGCAATACTAAGCATTGACAAGGATATGGAGTAACCGGAACTCACAGATGCCACCAGGAAAATAAATACCAGGGATAATGAATGGATACAAATGCCCTGGAAAACCACTTGGCTCTATGGTCCAGTAATTCTATTTCTAAGTATTTCTAGAAACTACCCTAGAAGCAAGGGTACCCATATGTACCAGGCGACATGAACAAAGTTGTATTTAAGAACATTACTGGTATTAGCCCCATTCAGGAAACAACCCAAATATCTAACCACTGCAAACGGATAAACTGTTTAGTATTCCATTGTGTAAGATATTCACAATGACGACAATGAACTACGGCTACAAGGAACACAGGGACAAAACTAGAAACCAGTAAAAGCAGACAGACGTGTGTATTTTAGTATAACTTCCTAAATATAAAGGTTTTTTTTTTTAAAGACAAAATTAACTGGTTTTACCTACTTACCTTACTTAACTGGTGATTACCGGTAGGTCAGGACGCTAGTTACTGGAGGGGAAAGGGTGTGGTTGGCAGGAAGCATGCTGGGGAGATCCTGGGGGTCCTGGTAATGCTCTATTGCTTGACCTGAGTGACATTTACAAGGGTCTTCACTTTGTTACACGTACATTTTTGTTTTATGCACATTTCTGCTTGTGGTAATATCACATTGTTTTAAGAAGGTCTTAACAAAGCATCCTGGTTGTATCTGGAGTGGACTGTCAGGGAAAGGGAAAGCAGAATGCTGGGTAAGGTGCCCTTCCTCTGCTCTAGAGGAGCCCAACAGGTGAGGCTAGAGGAGGCCAGACCCTTCCAAGGCTAGGCTAAGGCTAGAACAGACTAGATCCCTAGACAAGATGGGACGAGCACTCTAGGCTTTTAGCTTTCTACACACCAGATCATCACCCTAGACTATATCAGAGAGGATGGTGGCTGGAACTGGGGAGATCACAATGGAGACAGGGAAAGGGAGACAGGACAGGTTTTGGAGGTAAGCAGGTCAGATGGGCGGGGTACAGGCTTGCGCACCTGGACAGCTGGTAATGGCACTAGGAAGGCAAGAATGGAGGCAGGCATGGAAAGGGGTGCAGGAGGACATCAAGAATCCGTATGCATCATGTCAACTTGGAGGGGCCCTACTGAACATCCCAGAGGCGGCGTGGGGAGGCCACCAGAGAGTGGAGCCTGGAGCTCCCCACGCTAAGATAAGTCACTCACCCCTCCTGCACACCAGCCTCCCAGCACCTCCCAGATGTGTGTGGACCAACCGATATACTGTTCTATGTGAGGAGATCTGAGCATGGGATCCCAAACAGCAGAAACCCCAAGTACTAGATCATGGCCAAGGGTCAACTGCATTAGAAATAAACATGTTTCAAAAACGGTAGTCATCATTTGCCCTTTAGATGGAGGCAAAAAAAGGGGGGGGGGCCTATCCCAGCTGAAAGCATTTAACAGGCCTATCTGAACGCACATTTTCCCCCAGCTCCTACACAGTATTTCCACCTTATGTCCCCTCCATGCAGAACGGAAACACGTAATTTTAGGAAGAAGAGAATTTTGAGTAGAAAAGAACCAACTTTAATTTCTCTCTCTGCTCCGCACTTTTTGCCAAAGCAGCCCCAGATAGCGGGCCTTCCAGGGGCAGATTCTTAGAAGGTATCGTTCTGAAAGCAAACACTTTCGGGCTTTAAGGACCTCTACGTAGGAGACTTCTCCATTTATCTCATTCCCCCGCAAGCAGCCTAAGACGGGTTGAAGCAAACTGCCTTCCCTTGTCACCATTGCCACGTGCGACACCTATCGTTCACAAAAATGTTTCTCATTGCCGTAAACCGCACAGGACACAGGATCTGCCCCGGTCACCAGCTTCCAGTGTTCCATTCAGCGGATAACGTACGTTCACAGTGCTGCGCGGTCATCAGCGTCACCCATCTCCAGAATGCTTTCCACCTTGGAAGGCTCCAACTCCGTCCCCAGCGCCCACAACTTCCCATGCCCCCTGCCCTCTGCCCCTTGGCACCCATCATTCTTCCCCTGTCCTTACGAATTTGACTGTTCTTTGTAACAGATACAAGTGGAATCATCCAGCAACTGTGTTTTTGTGACTGGCTTATTTCCCTTAACCAAATGTCCTCCGGGTTCATCCGTGTTGACGCATTTGTCAGAATGGCCTTCCTTTTTGGGGCTGAATAATATTCCCTTGGATGTACGCACCACCTTTAACCCATTCATGCACTGAAGGACACCTGGGCAGCTTTCACTTTCTGGCTGTGGGGAACCACACCCCTCAGGATGTGGATGTCTCTTAGAAACCCGAAACGCAACATGGATTCTTCCTCGTCTCCTCAACGCCATCTAACCAAGCTGACCAGTTACACCAGGCTTTATCCCAGGATGTCCAATTCCTTCTTACAACCAAGTTTTCTAGACAGATCTTTATGCAGTTCAGAAAAACTTCTCCCTGGAGTTAATGATGCCAAGTTCTACCAGGAATGATCTTCTTCTTACCCTTCCAAGGCTGTAACATCTGTAACCTCTGTTGAGGAGACAGCCCCAGTGAGTCTCAGAGAAGTGAACTTCCAATACTGAAGGGAGAGTGTAATTATCCAACGAACACTCCCCCAGAGCTAGACGTAAGGTAGAGTAAAATACAAAGGCAACAACGCCACTCAGCCCCAGCGCCAAGAGATGCCCCACCCCCCAGTTACCCGAGACACCTGCTCAGCCTCGGGTGGCCTCTGTAAGGCTCATTCCACACGGAGAGCGCATCTCTGTCCTGTGGGAGTCGAGAGGAGCCTTTTTTGGCTTCGTGTTCAATCGTCAAGGACAAGTAGCCATAACGTGTGTGACAGTGACCAGCACACATGAGTTATCAGCGAGGCGAGGGACATGAGGGGAGAGGAGCCTGATCCCAGAGGGAACTGAAATGTGTCCTGCTGATGTGGACTTCATCCCATACCGCTGGGACCTGCTGAAGCTTCACGGAGGAGGAGGACATGGCGTGTGCCATGACAATTTCCTGAGCATGTCCCACGTTCCTGGCACTGTGCCACGTGATATGCATTCTATTCATTCTATTCTATTAATTCCTATAATGCTCACAACCCATGCACTGCCATCCCCCATCACTGCTGGAGGAATGAAGACACAGAGACGTCAAATGGCTCACCCAAGGTAACACAGCTAGTAAGCAATGGATCTGGGCTACCCATTCAGCTGTTCCAGCTTCAGAGCCTGTGTTCTTACCATGAAGCTTTACTACCTTGTAACAGTTTGCACAGCCCGTTAGAGGCATGGAGATAGGCGTTTTCCGGTGAAGAGAGACCATCATGGAAAAGGTCACATTAATTCCATCAGAGCTCTGTGATTCCTGTGTGGACTAAGTGTGGGCAAGGAAAGTATACAGTGTGGGTCAGCCCCCCCTACTTTCCATAGCATGTGCACACCCCCTCCCCAAGCATACATGACACCTGCCACTCAGGGGACAGGAGAGGGTGAGCTCCACAAGAACCCACAAGTAGAAAGGCTTCCCGCCAAGCTCCCACACTCAGAACGTCTCACCTGGCTGCCTCGTGTGGCCAGTGTCACTCATAACCGCTTTGGATGACCTCCGGCTACAGAATGGAGATAGATCCTCCAAACACGGGAACTGGGCCTGGCCAGGTGCCCTGAACCTCAGACAGGCCGGGCTCCCAGGCCCAGCCAACCTGAGCTTCCCTCTCTGTCCCTTACCCCTTTCCCAGCCCAGTCCTGGCTCCTAGCATTTGGGCAAAGAGGTATTTTAAGATACCAGACCAATTTCTGCAGGAACTGACGAAGTTCCCACACCCTGCAGGTCAGCATCTCCTCGTATGAAACCTGGAGTCCGAGGACCCACACACAGGGCTAGCTGTCAGCAAGTGGTGAAATCTCTCCAGCCCCAGCTTCTCCCTGAAAGTGAGCGCCCCCAGCAGACTGCTGTCAGTGGCCAAATAAAGTGTCCCTCCGTGTTCCCATGGCTCACTAGACCCTGCGTTTCATCTGCCCTCTCTCCCATATCTACGACTCCCTCTCCGACTGCCTGCTACCGTACTCCAGCCATGCCTGCCTCCTTGCTGTTCCCCACCAACCACGCCCTCCCCTGCAGCCTACACGCCGGCTGCCCCCTCCGTGTCTGCAAGCTGTCCCCTGCCCCCTTCCCATAGATGCCTCACATACGTTCTCAATAGGGCCGTGACTTGGCAGTCTATAGGATACACCAGCTGCCCCACCCCCCAACAGTATCTGGGGGGGGTCCCCTTACCCTGCTCTTTTTCCCCCAAATTGCCACGAGCACCTTCCAGGGCCTTGCTACTCCAAGTGTGGCCTGGGAACCAATATCCACAGCAGCCCCTGGGAGCCTGGGAGAAATGCAGACCCCCAGGCCACCCCAGACCCGCTGGATCAGAGTCCGCATTTCCACAAGGCGCCCCAGGGGATTTGTGTGCACACTCGAGTGTGAAAAACTCTATTCTAGCTTTGCTTTATACGCTTTGCTTCTTTATTGTGCCTGTTTCCTCTCCACCAGATTGCAAGCTCCGCGAGGACAGGCATTTGTCCCTTGTAATCCCTACCAGGTCCCCAAACTACAAAGGTAGCTGCCGCATTGCGGATGTGCTAATGGACAACGAACAAATGAAGACCCCGAAGGCAGTGAAGGTCGGGATAATGCAGAGTAGGGTTCGAGGTGGGGTTTGCCAGGGGGCAGGTGAGCTCACTGAGGTGGGAGACCCGGCCTTGGGTTTCTGACAGCCGGGTCCCTAGGACCGAGCTCCCTGGCAGGGGCAGGGAAAACCAGGAGGTGAGGTGGTTCATTTTCTCATCATCAGGGACTGGTTAACTCCAGTGCTGTGCGGGCACATCGGAGTGACCGACCTCTCTGGGCCAGCTGTGTGGAAGACACGTGTGAACGCTGTGGGAGACGCAGGCGGGACAGGTGGAATTGGAGCTCTGATCTGCTATAGGGTCATGGCGCCCCCAGAAAACTTAGTGCTCAAGGACTTCCCTCCCCGCCGGCTATGCTGGACGAGGCCCTGCCATCCCGAGGTTCTTTAAGCTTATCTTCAGGAAACCCAATGGTGGCAATTCCCTTTCCGACAACACAGCCCGAGGAGTGTGCGAGAGAGCTCCCCGGGGACCCTCTTATAAGGGCAAGAGTCCCATTTGTGAGGGCTCCACAGTGTCCCTGCTCCACGGTCTGCACAGAAAGGACCTCAGCCCTAGCCAGCAGAAAGCGGACACAAATGTACCAAACAGGAAAGGTGCTCGACCTCACTCGGGAGTGAAACAAACAAAAACTCCATCAAGATACTGGGACTGTCCCTCCCGACTGGCAACCACAGGTGTGATAATACCATGGTGTGTTTCATCCCGGGCTTGTAGGACAGAGGTTGTCAACTGATACAAAAGCTCATTGGAGGGACACCTGGCACTGTTTATCAAAACCACAAGTTCACATGCCCTCTGGCCCAGGAACTCCACCTATCAGCTACTCATCACAACACTGCTTCTGCGTCCTTCTGCTCAGACAAGCTACACGGGCAGGTGGTAGAGAGCCAGTTAGACGGATCGCAGCCCTCATACAACAGGATACTAGAGGAAGAAAGCGGTCTATCTACTGATGACCGGAGCTGGCCTTCGACAGTAAGGAAAGGTACAGAACGGTATGTATGCCATGCTATGCTAGCAACTGGGTGTGATCTGGGAGTTTTCACAGCCCCGTGCTCTGGGACACACATGGCAACACCTGGTCATGGGGTGCCTTTGGGGAAGGGACTGGGCTACTGTTGGAGAGAGCTGGGAGGGAGAATTTTTATTATATCCTCTTTTGTCCTTTTTGAATTTGAATCGCATGAATTATATTATTTACTTGAAGACTAGGTTTTTAAAAATTTCCTATATTGAACTGAAGTTACTCTCCTGGGTCATCTTAAAAACACCATCAGGAAATCCTAATCAGAATTTTGAGGGATTCTAATTCACAATTTCCCAACCTCTGCAGAATCACATTCTCAGACAACGGGACTATTATGGACTAAAGGCTCCTCCCCCAACTCCCAATTCACATGTTGCAATCTTAACCCCCCCCACCCCCAACGGTATTAGGAGGTGGGACCTTTGGGAGGTGATCAGGTCATGAGGGTGGAGCTCCCACAAAGGAGATTCTTGCCCTTATAAAAGGGTCCCCAGAGCGCTCTCTTGCCCTCTTTCTGCATGTGAAGACACAATGAAGTCAGCAGTCTGCAACCTGGAAGAGGACCCTCACCAGAACCCCACCATGCTGGCTCCTGAGCTTGGACCTCCAGCATCTGCAACCGTGAGAAATGTCCGTTGCTTGTAAGCACCCAGTCTGTGCTATTCTTAGAGCAGCCCGAAAAGACTAAGATAGGGACTGACCTCCACTGATCCCTGATAGCGTTTCCTAAGAGTAGATTTCATTTTTTCTTTACAGGCAGCCTCAATTTCCAATTGGTACCTTGGTCTCACATCCCCCCCTCCACCCCGTGTAAGTCCCCTGGCAAGTCTAACTTGCTCTAACGGAGCTGGAATGCACCTCAGACGTCAGCTACAACATCTTTTCAGCAGATGGAGACACAAGGCCCAGGGAATGAAGGAGTCTCGGGACAGCTCTCTGGCTTCCAAAGTACTGAACCTCCTGGGTCTCAACTCCTCAGCAAAATGAAGCTGCCACACATCTGGCACCATCTTCTGAAATCAGGATCTAGCCAATGGCAATGAAAAGCCCTAGAAGGGGAGAGCCCTCCATCAAAGGCCAAATTCAGTCCTCTGGCCCATAAGGTCCTGCTCATCGTAGTCCCTGCAACCTTATGGCCTCACCTCCCTCCTCCTTCCCCCATCGCTCTACTCCAAACACCCCAAACTCAGCTGTGTTGCTGTAGCAGACCACAATCTTCCCTGCCCCAGGGCATTTGTACCTGCCATTCTCTTCTGTCACTCTCCACCACAGTAATTCCTACTTGTCTAACATGTCTCAAGTTGAACATCCCTGCTTTGGGGTGGCTTTCTCTCGTTAGCTCGAACACATCCAGGCTCTGATTGTCTCCTGCACTGGTTCATAGCTCATCTCACTGCTGGCTCCTTCAAGGTCTATTTTCCCTATAGACCCTCCACTTCCCTAGGGGGATCAGGTCCCTTACTCATTGCCACCTGCAACAGTGCTGACCAAATAGCAGGGGCTCACAAACGACTCACCCTCCTCCTTTCTGCTTACCTCTGCCATTCTTACGCCCACCTCCAACTAACAGGAAGCCTGTAACTTTCCAGGAAGAGAAGGAGCCTCTAAGGAAGACTCTAAAAGACTCTTGTCTCGCTCATACGGATGGAGGCAGAGAAAAGCTGAGAGGCATTTCTTTTTTTCCCCACTTAACAAGAGCAGCTAACATTTATTGAACTCAAATAGCAACCCTCTGAGGTAGGTCTTATTATCCCCATTCCATAGATGAGGAAACAGAACAGTTTAAAAAAAAAAACCCATAGTCGCACAATGTGTGTTAGCCGGCATTCTGGAGCCCAACGTGTTGTGCTAACCACTTCTAGGATGCCTATAATTCACCCTGAGCTTTTCACATGGACAGCGTGACGGGTGTGTGGGTGTGTGTGGTTTCAATTAAGCTCTAGGGGAGGTCAGTTGCCGAAACCCGAATTCCTACCACAGGGGCCCTAAGTTAACAGGATGATTGGCAAAGTTCCAAAATCTGTCAGCTGCCTCCATTTCCCATCAACATCAGCGACTCTGCTAATCTGCATAATGAGTCAGGTTTGCTGGTAACTTAATGACCCCATAATTAGCACAGTGGCTGTTGGAAATGGACGCTCCCTGAGCAACTGGATGGCCTTTGAGATGAGGGGAAAAGATAAGGGATCCCAGAGGTCATCCCCACCCGCAGCCCCCACCACGGGTGACAAGGGAGAGAAGCCTGTATCCTGTGTCCTTAGGGATGGTGCCAACACCTGATTCCCCAAATGGTCCCGAGTCTGGCCACTGGCTTGGGTGGTTTCTGCCTGTCTGATCCTGACTCTAAGGTTAACTGAATCCTGACACTTGAATGTTATTGATTCTACCTTGAGTCAATCCTTCCTGCACGCTGTGCTCAGAATACCTGAAAAGAGAGTGCTGGGACTTCATTCCACTTACTGAAGGTTAGACATGTGGCAGAATGTATTAACACTGCTTTCTTTATAACCTGGTTACAGGAGTGTTAAGGAGGGGCTGGCTCCCATCCACCACTGCCAGCTCCCACAAAGGATTGCACGAAATGAAACTGGTGGGATCAGTCCACCAGCTACTACTCTATGCTGTCTTTTTAGATACAGAGACTTTAATAGGGTCCAGTGCACCTATGAGCCTGTAGCTACCATTCATAAATGAATTATTCTGAGCC
Source organism: Ursus americanus (assembly GCF_024610735.1). NCBI lineage: Eukaryota > Metazoa > Chordata > Mammalia > Carnivora > Ursidae > Ursus > Ursus americanus. Next base: position 34,448,791 of record NC_142152.1, on the reverse strand, counting down.
TGGGCAAGTTTCCCCCCATGATGAGCCCTAAATGATCCCTTTTGGTCACATGTCTGCCAGGTTGAGTGGCAAGTGGCTGCCCTGTGGGACCAGTGCAGTGGCACCCTCCGAGAACTGCCTCTTAGGAAGACAGTCGCTCCTTCATCGGCAATTCGGAAACGAAACATTCTGTCTTTGGAAATAAGCCTCTCGGCCATGGAGAGTATTTGAAAAAGCAAGTCATTAAAACAATGACTGGTATGCCACCCTATTCCAATGCCTCCAAATTCAACAGAAGCTTATATTTTAAAATGCCCTGCAGCAACAGGAGGGATCCTTGTGGGGATGGAAAGGCTCTGTATCTTGACTGTATCCGTGTCAATTTCCTGGCTGTGATACAGTTTCTCAAAATATTTCCATTAGGCAAAACAAGGTGAAGGGTACAAGGAAGCTCCCTGTACTATTTCTTACAACTGCATGGGACCCTACAGTTCTCGAAAAGTTTAGTTAAAAACAAACAAACAAAAAAAACCCCAAACAAACAAAAAAAACCCCTAAAAACTAAAAAAGAATATGACTTCTATACTCAAAAAAAAAAAAATCTTCCTAGTCACTTTTATTATTTAGGACATGGAAAACTGGCAAGTGGGGGGTTCACAGCAATCACTCTATCAGCCTTCTTACTTGGAATTGGGGGTATCCCTATTCTTTCCCTCTTGTTTTGTGGCATGATGGTTCATTGTATGAGCCTTTTGGAGTCCGCAGCAGGATTTTCTCCCCCTCTGAGAGCTGGGAACTCCAAATCAGAAGCCGTGGTCAGTGGCTAAATTCTCTGTGAAGTCTGGGCTCCTTCCTGAGGTGAGGTTGTCACTTCCGTGTGACATTCTCAGTAATCACTGCTCCCACATTCACAGAGGCCTGGCTCCACACTTTGGTGGCCCTGGGCTCCAAAAGCCCTCACCAAAGGGGGCCCTTAATACACTGAGCTTCTGAAGGATTTTCCTCAAATACCTCCGATGGGGCCCAGAGAAAACACACAGGCATGCTGAGCCCGTTTTGGAGTTCTCTAGATGAAACTCTGCCTTAGTATGAAGCTTAGGGAAAAAGTTAACCCAGAAAACTGAGCCGCAGGCAACAGAAAACTAATTACTGAACTGTCTCCATTTCTCATGCGTCCATTTCTGGGCTCCTGGGGCTGGGAGTCAGGAAACCGCCCAGTGACTTTGTGACCCAGAGCAGGGGTCAGCAAGCAGGGTGCCGGCAAGCAGGGTTAATAGTTTTACTGCAACACAGCCACACACTCTCCTTGGCTTTTCCCCCTATGCAGAGCTGAACAGTTGCCACAGACACCATGTGCCAGCAAAGCCTAAAATATTTCCTATCTGGCCCTTTACATGACCAGTCAGCTGGCCCTGCCTCAGAGCAGTCGTCATGCTAAAAATGCTCGCTACCCTCCCAGAGTGTTTGAGTGCCAGGCACCATGCCAACTGCTTTTTACACCTTAGCTCATCCAGTCCACACAATGAACCTGCAAAGCTAGGATGGTCTGCACCTCGTAAATAAGGAAACAGAGGCTCAAGGGGGTTCAAGCCTGCCCGGAGGTAACAGTGAATGGAGAAGCGATGACAGAAATTCCAGTGCATCTGATAACTGAGTGTCCAGCTCTCTCCATCACATCACCTCCTGAGCAAGCCCTCCCCTCGGGACCAGGTCCTCACCTGTGAGGACGGCAGGGTCACGAATGAAGTTCTAACACCCCAACTACTCCTTTGAATTTATTTTATTCTCCTTTGAATTTAATGAGAACAACTCTTTCCCAGTCAGGTATCAGTGACCAGGGTGATGCCCCAAATGGTCCACACTTAGATCAAGTTCTTTAAAAGTACTTTCTGTACACCTAAAACCAGTGTAACACTGTATGCCAACTCTACTTCAATTAAACAAGCTAAAAAAAAAAAAAAGAATGAGTATAATGAAAGAAAAGCCATCTTGTAGATACCAAATGCCATTTTTCATCAGAAAACCGTTACTTTGGAGAAAATTAAGTTGGATGAAATCTGTTTCCTCATCTTTATAATAATTTTTACAGTTGTGATTCTTTTGATATTTTAGTCTGGTTCTTTGCATTTTATCTAGTGTATATATTCTATATCACAGAATAAAATTTGTATTATCATTTTCTTCAAAAACAAACAAAAAAAGACAAGAGTATTTTTATAACCCAGCTACTTCCAGAAAGGCTTGAGACCAGAGTGAAAGGTTGAAAGCCAAGTAACAGGATGCAAAAATAATGATAAAGACAGACTAGATCATGACATTTTTTAAAAAATGCCAACGGAATCCTAGACAAGTGAGCATAAAAATACTTTTAAGTTTCCTGGCGGCCAAAGCAATGAAGGAAACAAGGTAAACAATGAGGCTGTCGCTACCTAATGAGACGAATCATCCCTTCCTGGCTGCTAATTTAGTTGAACCTTTGGCGTCCCCAACTCTGCCTTCTGTCATCAGTGAGGTCTTAGGCCACAAAGTGATACACTGGGGTCCCAGGGCCTCTGGCTCCTCAAAACACCTTAAGCATCCCAGCACGAGCAAGGCAGAAGGAGCCCAGTGTGGGACGCTAAATGGGAGCAGGAATGCACCCCGTCAGTTCCTATCACTATACTGGCTCCCAAGGAGGAAGAAACAGGAGATTGACAGAGTCCATTGTAAAGCATTCGCATTTGTTATAAAATGTTTAGAAGGTGAAACGTAAAATCATGTCCAGCCACATAAATGAACCACACTCGCAGTTGGGATTACAAAGGAAGAAGCTTGGTGGGATCCTGACTCTTGGGGTCATTCTTTTTTTTTTTTTTTTAAAGATTTTATTTTTATTTATTTGAAGAGAGAGAGACAGCCAGCAAGAGAGGGAACACAAGCAGGTGAGTGGGAGAGGAAGAAGCAGGCTCCCAGCGGAGGAGCCTGATGTGGGGCTTGATCCCAGAACGCCGGGATCACGCCCTGAGCCGAAGGCAGACGCTTAATGACTGCGCCACCCAGGCGCCCCTCTTGGGGTCATTCTTATTCCACCTTCACCCTCCAACACCCCCACCACAGTCCCAAACCACAGGGGCCCCCGAGTCTCCCTTCTGGAATCTTCCAGAGCCAGGGAGGCTGCATCCCCACCCAACCCAGCTCAAGTGCTTTATTAACAGTGGCTGTACATTTGAATCACTGTGGCGGGGGGGGGGGGCAGGGAGACCTTAAAAACCACCGCAGACTGGGTCCACACCCAGAGATTCGGACTTAACTTGTCTGGGGTCTGGGGTCTGGCCTCAGCATCAGGGTTTTTAAATCCCCCAGGTGACTCTAATGAACAGCCAACGTCAAAAACCACAGCCTGAGCTCAGTGCCGAGTCACGAGGTCACGCTCATTTTCCTCTTTCACGAGGACAATGACCCCTGCAAGCAGCCATTACTGCAATATGAGTAAGAGCCTGGACGTTAAGACCCTTTTAATTTTTTTAAGTAGGCGGTCACGACGATGATCCCTCACTCCCTCGTGACCTCAGATGTCAGCCCAACATGTTACATTCCAGACAGCCTTCTGTCCTTGCCCTCGGAGCAGGCTCTCCCATAATTAATGTTTACTGGGCACCTCCTGTCTGCACAGACGGGGGACACGTGGCCTCAGGTGCTCTCCACAACCATCCAGAGAGGCGGGGGGACCAGCCCCATTTTATAGATGGAAAAAGTGAGGCTCCAAAACAGTGTAAGGTTGGAGAACAGCAGCTCTTTCCATCCCTGCAAGACTTTCTAGCCCATTTGCTTTAAAATCCCAACCAGCAATAGAAGCAGAAAGCTTCAATCTCCTTACAAAAGGAGGGGAAACAGTCAACGAGGGCCTTCTGTTCCTGCCACACTAGCCCCCTGGCTGCCCCAGAAACAGCCTCCCTCAGGCCCTTTGCACTTCCTGTGCCCCTGGCCAGAAACACAGCTCCCAGTGGGTCCTCTCCTCTGGCAGAGAGCTACTCAGGCCCTCCCCTGACCACATGCAGGACTCGTCTGCCCCCTAAGCGCCTCCCCTGGGCTCTATTCTAGATCCCCAAACCCCTCCTGGTCACGACCTTCCTAATCCTTTCTTTTCCTCATGGTATTTGTCACCTCCCATTCTGCATCTGCTTACTCACAGATTTATTTTCTGCCTCCCGCCCTAAAGGAAACTCTGCGAGGGCCGGGCCTTTTTGTTCCCTGCCATATGCCCAGTGCGGGGCATGTCCGTAGCAGGTGCTCGGTGCCCACCACTGCGACAGCCCTGGTTATGTTATCGAACCCTCTTCCCACTGATCTACTTCTGCTAACACGCTGCTCACGGAGACTACTCACCTCGGGGCTGTCAGCACTGTTTTACGGGTGGGGAAACTGAGGCACAGAGCGTTAATAAGCAACTTGTGCAAGGTCACTGCCGGGAAGTGGCAGAGCTAGGATTCAAACCTCGGCAGGTCAGCTCCAGAGTCTGCCCTCTTAACCGCTTTGCTGAATGAATGATTAATGAGTCAGTGAACGGAGCAGGCCCGTCACGGGGCTGCCCTGACGCTCACCTGGGGTCCAGTGCACCCTGACTAGACCCCGGCCCCCAGCACTGTTTCCTCAGTCAGGCACCATCAAAGCTTCACATACTATCTGCACCACAGTTTGGGCAGCCACGGGACGTTAGGACATCCCAAAGCCAGCACAGAACCTGAAGTCCACCCAACACCTGGCATGTCCCACCAGACATCTCATGATGACACAGCCAAGCACAGCATTTTGGAAACAGACCGCACAGGGCACTGGCCAGACATTAGGCACACGTGCGGTCAGCCGGGTTCCCCTCGCTTGTGGAGGGCTAACAAGACAGAGCTCCCTCCCCAGCAAGAACCCGGCCCCTCTGCCTGCCTCCCTCGTTCACCATCAGGCAGCTGCCATGTGTATCTCCATGGGACCACGACCCGTTCTCTGAAATCGGACCCTCTCTCCACGGACACTGCCCTCCTTTCCCTGTGTGTGCGCCCTAAACGGGGTCAAGTATCAGCCCAGAACCATCCATCCTCTGCCCCGAGGCTGGAGTCATCTTCCCAAAGCACGTGCCTCCTACGATCAATCCTTGGCTCAGAAGCCTTCCCCGACTCCCACGACCTTGCGAGAAACCCAAACTTCATAGCTGGACAGTAGAAGCCCGCTGTCATCTGGTTCTGAGATGCTCTCTCTTCCCCCTCAGTCTTCTTCATTGAACACGACTCATGAGCAAACCACACTATTGTCCTGCTGAGGCTGTATCCATCAGGCTTCGCCAGCTAACTGTGGGTTATGGTGCCGTCATAAACAACCCCCAGAACACAACACACACACTCAGCTCTTATTCACATCGTGTACTGGCGGCTACGGGTTGGCTTCTCGTGTCTTCCCATTCTAGAATCCAAGCAGAAGGAGGAGTCCCATCCAGGACACTCCACCCTCATGGAAAAGAAGGGGAAAAGAACAAGAGGTGGAAGAAACACACATGGCTTTAATGCTCCCACTCAGACATGGTCTAAGCCACATCTGCACACATGCCCTTGGCCAAAGTACGTCAGGTGTCCATGTCCAACGTCAATGGACTGAACACGCTATCATGCAAGTCACATCCCCACCTCTTCAGGTAGGTAAATGGAGTCACACAAGCCATTACAGAAAGCACTACTAGAGGCCTCAGTCCACGTGGTCCCTCCATCCACAGGGTCAAAGGCTGGCAATACCCTCAAGGCTAACCCTCCGTGAAGACCCAGAAGGAAGCGCCTGTTGCTTCTCTGGGCTCTGAGCCCCTGAACGCATGGAGATGGCAATCTCCCTCAAGCCCCAGAGAGCATTTCAGTTCTTGGCAATTCACCTTCCCTGTTGGATGATAATTTAGCATCTTTGGAAGCGGAGTCAGTCTTCTGAACCGGGCTGTTCTGCATAAAGGAGGCACGTAAGCTGTGTATCCTCAGTGAATGAGTTTACGGAGAGCTGGATTCCCATTTGGCTTTAGAGAGTTTTGGGGTTTGGGGCTTTTGTTTTGTTTTTTGGGTTTGTTTTTTTTTTTTTTTTGGCAGAAAGAGTTCCTTTCCTCATGACAACCCGCTGATATTTGGATTCACGTTGCCTCCCCCCCTCCCGCCCTGTATTAGGGTGAGCCCTGTTTGATTCGTCTACACTTGCCAAAGTGCTTCCCACATCAGAGGTTCTTGAATTTCTTGGATAAATGAACAAATGGGTACATAAATGAGTGAGCAGAGAGCCAGAACAGACTTCAAGCCCAGAGGGAGCAGAGGTAGGAGTGGAGAACCCCATCAGCCTGAGAGGCCAGGGGGCAGCAGAGGGGTGGGGGGGAGGGGGAGATCTGGCCTCGAGGATTAGCTTAACTCCGAATAATGATGACTCGATGAAATGGAGTGACAGTGAATTTCTGATACGTCTGCAAACTGCTTTTTACCTTGTCTGCCAACTACCCCCGGAAAAAGACGGCCGGGTACAATTTAAGACATGGGACTGCATCCAAAGACGACTCCTAAGATACGATTCTAGAACAGAAAGAGGTGAATGAAGAGACGAGCCATGATAAACGCTATCAAGCAAAGTGCCGCATCGTACGTTCCTGGAAAGAGAAGAGCAAGCCAGACTGAAGACTGAACCTGGAGCAAAAACGGACTTGCGGCTTGTTTTCCCAGGCCCATGATACACTTAAAAAATAATAATGTAGGGGCGCCTTGGTGGCGCAGTCGTTAAGCTCTGCCTTCGGCTCAGGGCGTGATCCCGGCGTTCTGGGATCGAGCCCCACATCAGGCTCCTCTGCTGGGAGCCTGCTTCTTCCTCTCCCACTCCCCCTGCTTGTGTTCCCTCTCTCACTGGCTGTCTCTGTCAAATAAATAAATAAAATCTTAATAATAATAATAATAATAATGTAAACATCTTTAAGTCTTTCCTCCACATTACTGCACATCAGACCAAAGTGAGATTGGGCAATCAAGACTGCTAAGCCCTGGAAATTAAACAGGGACAGCAGGCCACTGAACAGGAGCTCCCGAGGTGAAGTCCTGCAGAGACAAATCCCGGGCTCAGGGAGGGGCAGCATTTACACGCGAGGCCATCTGCCTGATAACCTGAAGGCCAGAAACTCCCTCTCTCGATCGAGTGACAAGGAGAATCAACCGTGTGATCTCCCTGGATGAGAAATATTTGAATGTGGTGCTCTTAACGCCCTCTGTACATAAAACCCCAAAATCAGACATGGCCCATCTGATCTGCCTTTAGCTCTGCATACTGTGGTCAGGCAAGTCCACGTTTGGGCACTCAGTGGTGTCGTGGGTCATTTCATGCACATGTGGGCCTGCCTCCTGATCGGGTTTGCTCCTGGAGGACGGGACCTTTGTCACCTCCCGAGCAGAGGCGGACAACTGACACTTGTCAACAAAGTCTGGATTTACAGAAGCCTGAGGCCGAGGGCTGCTAACCACAAGGTCATGCCCTTGCTCCTGGGCACACCGTTCTCACCACCCTGTACCCTGCAGGCCCGCGGCAGGACCTCCAGTGTAGGAGCCTGATCTGGGTGAGGAAGACTCCTGGCAGGCTGCAGCAGGCAAGGTCACGGGGCTTGCCAGGGCTGCTCTCGACCCGGCGCCGTGCTGCAGCTGGGAGTGAAGCTCTGCATGGCTCCCTACTCCCGCAGCTCCTTAACATCACCTTGGAACTTTGAGAATACCCCCACCCAAGTCCCAGCCTTACGGATTCTGATTTAATCCGTCCAGGGTAGAGCCCAGGCATGGGTAAAAAAATTTTAAGCTCCCTAGGTGAGTCTAAAGCACAGCCAGGATTGAACCCCTCAGCTACAGACCTGAGAGTTCCCCTTATACTATAACATACAAGGGTGCGGGGGATCCTGTAACATACAAGGGTGGGGATCCTCTAACGTAAAAGGGTGTGGGGACACAAACATACAAGGGTGGGGATCCTGGGCTGGATTGTTAGGCATTTCTCCGTCCACACCCACCCACCCACCCCAAATATTTGGGAAACACTGGGTTTAAAGAGTTTAAAGCTCAGATACTCGTACACCCATGTCTGTAGCAACACTATTTACTATAGTAAAAAGGCAGAAACGATCAAGTGTCCACTCATGAATGGATAAACAAAATATGGTATACACAGCAAATGAAATATTATTCGGCCTTAAAGAGGAATGAAATTCTGACGTGTGCGACAACAGAGGTGATCCGTGAGGACATTACCCTAAGTGAAATAAGCCAGTCACAACAGAACAGATGCCACGTGACTCCGTTTACAATGAGGTGCCTGGGGTAGTGGGAATCAGAGACAGAAAGGAGGAGGGTGGCTGCCAAGGGCTAGGGAGAGGAGAAAACAGGGATGTCATTGTTTAATGGGTATGGAGTTTCAGTTAGGGAAGGTAAAGTTCTAGAGACGGATGGTGGTGATGGTTGCATAACAACGCGAATGTACGTAGTGCCACCCAACTACAGTGGCATTTAACTTTTAAATGGTTAAAATTGTAATTTTTAAGTTCTGTGCATTTTATCACAATAGAACGCTTGTACACGTAAAGGGCTCTTTACTACAGAATATTCCAGAACCTTGAACATGTTACTGTGACCCAGTTCGTCCTCACAAGAGGCAGATTTTACAAGTCTTCCCCGGACTTCTCTGATCATGGAAGCTTTCTTGAGCAGGAGATGGAGAGAGGGGGCAGACCAGCTGCGGACCAGGGCCCCTCGAAGCAGCATGGGGAATGCCAGATCGAGCTCTGAGTACGAGCCTTACATCACCGGGCTCTGGCCATGCAGCCGTCACAGCACCAAGCAAAGCGGCCGACAGGCATGCTCTCTTATTTCTGCCAAGAATCCTGCCAGGTAAATATCTGGACCCCCATTTCGCTGATGGCGAAAGCAGAGGCTCAGAGAGGCCAAGAAACGTGCCCGAGGCCACAGGCCTCGACTGGGTCCCGAGGCAGGACTGGGACCCAAAGCTCAGTCGGGCGGACTCCAGGCTCTCACTGCTCTGAGTGTGGTCTCCAGAGAAGCAGCACTGACACCACCCCAAAGCCTGTCAGAAATGCACAGCTTCAGGCCACACATCAGACCTCCTCCTTGCATCAGCATGCTAACAAGGCCCCCAGGTGCTCTTGGGCACATGAAAAACGCAGAAGCTGGAGCTTAAAACCTGCTGCCTTCCCCTTCCTCTCGGGTCCCTTCCAACTGGATTGTGTGATTCTAAGCATTCATTGTGAGCTTGGGGGTGGGGGGGTGTCTGCGGAAGCAGCAGCAACACCCTCCCGGGGCACGTGGTCTGCACCCCCTCCCCCTTTCCTTTCGTCCTGCTAATGCATTTGGGTCACCCAAAGCCCACAAGTCACTTAGTCACACCACACTACAGTGAGATTTTTGCCAGCTCAGGAAAAACAAGCATAGTTTAAATGATTTCAAAGCAGTTCTTTCAAGGGCTTGCCCTCTCTGAGGCCTGCAGAAGAATTACCCAGAAACGAGAGAGAAAAGAAGCAAGAGCACAGCCAGGCCACTGAGCGTGGGGGTTTCTCTCTCTCCAGCCCACTGCCCAATCTAAATACCCCAGGGCATGGGATTTTCCCCCATTTTCCTGGGGAGGCTGTCGGAGGAGCCAAGATTTCCTTTAAGAGGCACTTAGGGGAGGCGAGCTGCCCTCTTTCTTCCCCTCCCTGGTCTGCAGATTCCCTAGGTGCAGCCTCTTGCCACCCAGTAAATCACTGCGAAACCATCCCAGGGCCCCTTCCCACAGTGCTCCTTCGTGGAGGCTTAGCTAATTGCCCAGATCCACTTAGCTTCCCTAATCTTCACTTGTAAATCATTCTATCTACTCCATTAATCGCCTTTATCAATACTCCTGGGACCTCTGGGGGCATTTCCACCTCTTTTCGGTACCAGGTTTCTGCAGGCCGGGCTGCAGGCCCGGGCTGGGACTACTTCTGGCTCTCGTCCACCCTTCCTGCCCTGCAGGACCCAGCCCCGCATCCACGCCCTCATCAGCCACCACGGGGAGGCTCCCTCCGCACCAGGAGCACAGCACGTGTGGTCCCCGGGGCTCTGGTGTTCATCTCCAAATAAGGTGAGGCACAAGAGCCACCACGACACACCGCACAGGGAGGCTGGGCCACTGCCCCTCAGCCAGGTGCCCATGTGGTGACGGGAATCCTGTTTCAGCTCGAGCCTGCTGCTCCCCCCTTCCTGTTCATCAGAGGGGGTGGAGAGAGAGAAGAGGAAACCAGGATGGGACTCTGAGTAGCAGTTGTCCCGAGAGAGGACCCCAGAGCCTTCCCCTGCATAGGTATGGACTACGCTCGGCGTTTTATAGACTCTTCCCTGTGGTTCTGTTTAAATGCCAACATGCTGCTTACAGTAAAAGGCCCTGTGAAGTCCTACTGGGATGAGCCACGCTGACATGAAGAGTGTAATGAACTGGGTGTCCCAACACTCCAGGCAATGTGCAGAAGGCCCATGAGAACGGTAGTGGCCCGCGCTCCTCTCAGCCCTGCTCCCTGAGGGCATTAAGCGCACCTCGGCAGCCCTTCAGCGCCCTGCCCAGCAGGTGCCCAGAGTCCTGGCGCCTGGGTGGAAAGAAGGGTGAGCAGTTACTAGGGAGGGAAGGCTAAGCTTTTCTACTCCTCAAACCCTACCTGAGCCAGAGGCGGTCCAGACCCCGGAGCGGTGCACCTCGGGCTTGGCACGATGCCGCCACAGGGCCTCCCATGTCCCCTCAAGGACCCAAACCTAAGGCCAACTGAAAATGCCACCCTCATCCCCGCGCCGGCCAGGTTCTCTCCTAGCACCCTATTTCTGCGATCACCGTATCCACCGCCAGGAACTTCTCACGCTCCCATCTGTCTAGCAAATACCCACTTGCATCAAAGCGCCGCTCAAAGGCCGCACGCGTCGTGACGCCTTCCAGCCATGCTGGGCATTCCGGGGGGTCACTCCAGGTCACACGTGGCGATTACAAGTCCACTTTCTCCTCCTAACCCGGGGGCTCACCGAGGACAGGAGCTCTCTCCCCAGGGCCAACATCCCACCAGTGCCCCACCCACAGATGTCCCAAGAGTCAGAGGTGTACTTAGGAATAATGAAATACAGGACACAAACCAGTCACTGTGCCTGGTACAAGGCTCTTCTTGGGCGAGGGGCCCCAAGAGAGGGGTCTGAATCTAAAGAAGGAAGGAGTGCTTCCCATCCCCCCATCTGCACCCCTGTACCGGGGACCATCCATCTGGATCCGTGAGCAGAGGTAACTCCCCCTTTCCAGCTGGCAAATCCAACATCTGCTGAGATCTGTAGACTCGGGCTCCCAATCTATTCCTCGACCTCCCCCACAAGACTATTACTTTTGCCTACATCTTGCCTAAATACTGGAGCAATACTTCCAATTGTTCTCTTGGTCTTCACTTCTTTTTTTTGGGGGGGGGGGAGTCCTCAAAAGCTTATCAAGCATAATGCCAACAACTCTCACCTATAGCTCAGTTGAAGTTACTCCCCCCCATGTCGCCAGCAGAGGCCTCTTCCTAAAACACAGAGCTGCTCAGAAGGGAGCATGGGAAGGGCCTCCGGGTGCTTAAGGCTCGAGGTCCAACACGTGCTCACTACAGGACAACTCGCCTCCCATGGCTGCCCACATGCCTTGTGCCCCAAGCTTATCTGGCTCCTACTTGTCCCGCAGTCAGGGGACCCTTCATCTTCCCCCCCAAAGAGCACAGGCTCTGGGGACAGGCTGCCCGAGTTCAAATCCCTACTACTCACATCTTTTGTAAAACGGGTACCTACCCTCCTAGGCCTATAGGGGCCAGCAAAGGGGGTACACATAAGGCATGGAGACCAGTGCTACCCACGTGTCAACGCCATAATTATCCTTCAAAAGCCGACGTGCCCATCAGCAGTGACCCCTTGAATGTGGTGTCCTTCTTGATCTTGCCATTCAGGACTTACCGTGCCTCCTCTGTTCTTAGCACAGGGATTCCGGCACTTAATATACCCCACTCCCCCGTATTACAGGTTAGCTTTCCCAGTTTTGATCCTCTCAGTGAGAATGGAAGATCCCTGGAGGCTGGGTCCACGTCTGGGTCGGGTTTAATTTCCCCATGGGCCCAGCAGACATGGACGCTTGGTCAGCACTCACTCAGCCACCAGATATTAAAGCCAAGGGATGGCTTCCTAGCTGAGCTCCAAGCTGCCCTCAGGAGGTCTACTTAATTTTTTCAAACATGTGATTATTTTAACAGGCCTTAGGTAAAGAGCCGGCCCAGCTAAAAAGCCGGTCCCTGAAGTTGGCATGTATCATGGATTCCAAGGAGACATTTCTAGCGTGAAATGAGAGAAAGCGATGGTGGCTCCTCCGAGCTGCCGTGGGGGGGGAGGGGGGGGTGATCAAAATGACCTCCGGCCAGACCCTCCATCGATACGCCCTTTGCCTCACCCGAGACAAACACAATCCTTTCACCAAATCCTCGTTGTGGTTTCATGGATCCATTCTGAAAAATCCCAAATAACTGATTTTCTCCATTCCACAAGGAAGGAACATTCTTCAAAGGGTCAAGCACCCACCACAGTTGTGCGAACGGTCGTAATGATACTCACACAGCACTTTGCACTGAATCCTGAGAAGCTTGCAGAATCAAGAGCATCATCCTTCTGCCCAGCTCACGGGTGGGACACGAAGCCTCCCGTAGCAAAGTGGCTTATGCAAAACACACACAGGTTCTATCAGGGCCAGGACACAAACTGGTCTCCAAAGGCCTCATGCATCATATCCCCCATCACCAACAGGGGGACCAGATTTAGAATACGTGGGGAGGCCCGCTGCGGCCTGCACGGGCTGGGCAGTCTCAACGTTAGCCATTCAAAAGTCAACAGCTTCTTGTCCTCTAAGAATTAACAAGAAGCAAATGTAAGTCCAGATGTTCATTTTTAATCTGAACTTGAAATAAAGCAAGTGCTGGGACGCCTGGGTGGCTCAGTCGGTTAAGCGTCTGCCTTTGGCTCAGATGGTGATCCCATGGTCCTGGGATCAAGCCCCGCATTGGGCTCCTTGCTCAGCGGGGAGCCTGCTTCTCCCTCTGCCTGCCGCTCCCCCTGCTTGTGCTCTCTCTGATAAATAAAATCTTTAATCAAAAAAAGAAAAAAAAAGAAATAAAGCAAGTACTGCATTTACAAATTTCACCCTCAATCCTTCATCAGAGATCCGTTCTAAAAATTTATCCTATAAAGTTATAGTTCAATGCAAGTTATTTTTCAGAGGTAATTTCAGCAGCAAAAATTTGTATAGCACTTGCTCTGTGCCAGGCGCTCTAGTGAGCAGTTTACTTAGCTTAACCACAGTGAGTGGTACTGCACGGCCTCGCACACACATGCACGCACGCGCACACGTGCACACATACACACGCACACCCACACACACACCAGGCACCGTTCTAGAGCTTGGGCTACTTCAGTGAACAAAACAAAGCCTGCCCCTTCCCTGAGGTTAGACACAAAGGCAAGTAACTAGTTCAAGGTCGCCTAACTAGGAAGGACGCACAGGACTAGAAACCAGGCAGTCTGGCTCCAGAGGCCACGTTCTTAACCCTTAATCCCTCCCGCCGCATGTTCTGATCTGTCCCATGGCATCAGGCTGGCAGGGACAGCCAGGGAGACCGTGGCCACTTTTGTGGGGCACAGCTCCCTGACAGGTAGATTGAGAGGGTCTGTCCTGCTAGACACCATTTGCTGCAAGCTCAATTTACGCCAGACTCCAGCCTCAGCCCCAGAGCCAACGATGCCAGGGACACAGCCCTGCCCTCCAGCAGCTCACAGGCTAGTGGGGAAAGGCTGGCAAACATCTCCGTTAGTACGACTGCCGTCTGTCCTGAGCCATCGCAGAGTCCGGCACGACCCGGGAACTGGGGGACTGCCCTACCTGCGGCTCAGCGGGGCCACTGCAAACCAGTTTGCCAACCTCACCCGGGGCCCCAGTACATTTCCCAGCCCCCCTCCTTCTGCTTAAAAAAAAAAAAAAAAAAAAAAGTAATCTGATTCAGCCCTAGCCCTGGCTGAGCACTGACTCCTGCTAAATCCCCAAAGCCTAATTACGTACTATCCTGCATGGTAATCTTAGGAGGTGTTTGTTGTCTCTCTCCCCTCGGATAGCCAGCGAGCAAGACGCAGCGGTTGCTAGCAAGCACGGCTCCAGGTACAGACATGATGCAGCGATCTCCCAGGCAGCATTTTCAAATACACTGTGCCTTCTTAGAATGTCCTCCACCGCCACCTCCTCCCCTTAGAGGCTGGGATCAGAGGTCATCTCCAGGGAGGACACCTTCCCCTGAACCAGGGCCTTCTTTCCCCCCTTTCTCCCTCGAGGTAACTGCCACAGGTGGCTCTGTGTTATCTGAGACCCCAGCCTGAACCCCCCCCCCCCGCCAGTTCTGCTGCACACTCCCTGACAACAGAGCCCTGGGTCCCTCCCAGCTTCAGAGCCCAGCAGGGTGCAGTGTGTGGAGACATTCAGAAATGCATGCTGCACTGGATTCCTCAGGTGATTACTAGGAGACCCAGGGCTGGACCCCTGGCGCTCAATGAGCAAAGGGCACTGCAGGCCCACCAACGGACTGGCTGTGTGGCCCCATCCGGGTAGAACGACCCACTGAGCAGGGAGCACCATCACTTCTCAGCCACACAGTGACTTCTGTCCCTTTCCCAAGGGGGATATCCATTGTCTTTTCAGGAGAAACTTTTGTAAATTGTTCTAGTACATTCTCGTATTTTTTAGTAAAATGCTATGTTCCAATGTCCTCTTCAATAATGGACAATGTTTAATTTAAAAAAAAAAAGTTTTTAAACCTTTTCTGTTGAGTTGAAGGACTCTCTCTCTTCCACCCAAGGCAACACATGGCAATGCTTAATGATTTCCATTTTTAACTCAGGGAGGAACGTTTCTCAGAGTTCAAGAGGAAGCCGAGTGGGCGCGCTCAGGATTGCGGGACGCCCGCATGGCATCAAGAGCGGAGAATCTGGAAGTCAGGGGGTAGCAGATGGCCCAGCAGGGAGGAGAGATTGCTAGCAGATGGCCCCAATAGTTTGGATAAGGGGGAAGAAAAAAACTTTTAATAGCCAAAGAAATCCTGAGAAAGAAGAATAAAGCAGGAAGCATCACGCTTTCCGATTTCAAGCTAAACTATAAAGCTATAGTCATCAAAACAGTATGGTACTGCATAGCAACAGACAAATAAACCAGTGGAACAGAATTGAGAGTTGTGGAAGTAAACTACACATATACAGACAACGAGTCTTTGACAAGGGAGCCAAGAATACTCAATGGTGGGGAGCACCTGGGTGGCTCAGTCATTTAAGCATCTGCTTTCAGCTCAGGTCATAATCTCAGGGTCCTGGGATTGAACCCCATGTTGGGCTTCCTGCTCGGCGTGGAGCCTGCTTCTCCCTCTCCCTCTCCCCCTGCCCCTGCTCTCTCTCTCTCAGCACTCTAATAAATAAATAAAATATTTAAGGAAAATAAAGAGAATACTTGATGGGGGAAAAGAGTGTCTTCAGGGGCGCCTGGGTGGCACAGCGGTTAAGCATCTGCCTTCGGCTCAGGGCATGATCCCGGCGTTATGGGATCGAGCCCCACGTCAGGCTCCTCCACTATGAGCCTGCTTCTTCCTCTCCCACTCCCCCTGCTTGTGTTCCCTCTCTCACTGCCTGTCTGTCAAATAAATAAATAAAATCTTTAAAAAAAAAAAAAAAGAAAGAAAAGAGTGTCTTCAATAAAAAAAAGCACTTCAGTAAGTGCTGGAATGATGGATACTCATGTGTAAACAGATAAAACTGGACCTGAATCTTAACATCGCTCAGAAAAATTAACTCAAAATGGATTAAAAACTTAAAAGGTAAGCCCTGAAACCATGAAGTTCCCAGAAACCACAGGAGTAAAGCTCCTAGACATGGGTCTTGGCGATGATTTTTTGGATACAGCAGCTAAGCACAAGCAACAAAAGCCAACATCAACGAGAGGGGCTACATCAAACTAAACAGCTTCTGCACAACACAAGAAGCTATCGACCAGTGAAAAGGCAACCTACAGAATGAAAAAAAGATATTTGCAAACTAGATAGAAAGTAAGGGGTTACTGGGGCGCCTGGGTGGCGCAGTCGTTAAGCGTCTGCCTTTGGCTCAGGGCGTGATCCCGGCGTTCCGGGATCGAGCCCCACATCAGGCTCCTCCGCTATGAGCCTGCTTCTTCCTCTCCCACTCCCCCTGCTTGTGTTCCCTCTCTCGCTGGCTGTCTCTCTCTCTCAAATAAGTAAATAAAATCTTTAAAAAAAAAAGTAAGGGGTTACTATTCAAAAGACATAAAGAACTCAGACAACTCAATGTAAAAAAAAAAAAAAAACACAACAACAATCCAATGAAAAATGGGAAAGGCCCTGAATAGATACTTCTACAAAGAGGATAAATGAAAGGCCAACAAGTACATGACAAGATGCTCAACGTCACTAGTCACTGGGGAAATGCAAATTAAAACCACAGCGAGAGACCATCTCACACCTGTCAGAATGGCTACTACCCAAAAGACAAGCGGTAACAAGTATCCTCGAGGATGTGGAGAGAGGGAACCCCAGGCACTGTTGGGAGAATGCAAACTGGTGCAGCCACTGTGGAAAACAGTACGGAGGTTCCTCAAAAAATAAAAAATAGTACTGCCATAGGATCCAGCAATCCCACTTCTGGGAATATAGCCAAAGGAAATGAAAACACTAACTCGAAAAGATATCTGCACCCCCATGGTCATAGCAGCACTATTCCCAAGAGCCTAGACATGGGAACAACCTAAGTGTCCATCCATGGCTGGATGGATAAAGTTGCATATATAGGCATATATGGAATATATCTAACAGAATATTATTCAGCCACAAAAAAGGAAGAAATCCCACCATTTGTGATAGTGGATGGACCTTGAAGGCATTGTGCTAAATGAAATAAGTTGAGTAGTCAAATATTGTACGATCTCACATGTGGGGGAAGGAGAGCGCCCAACTCACAGAAAAAGAGACCAGACTTGTGGTTACCAGAAGTGGAGGCAGGGACAGCGGATATCAGAGGAAGGTGGTCGAAAGGTACAAACTTCCAGTTAAAGGAGAATTAAGTCCTAGGGATGGAGTGTACAATGTGATGACCTCAGCAAACTCTGCGGCATGATATACGGGAAGGCTGGGAAGAGAGACAATCCTATGCCTTCTCATCCTAAGGAGAAAATTTTTTTCTTTTTATTTATCTGTAGAAGATGGATGTTAGCTGAACGTACTATGGTAATCATGTCACAACATATGCAAATCAAACCATCATGCTGAAGCCTTAAACTTACACAGTGGTGTATGTCAATTACTTCTCAAGTAAAAGTAGGAAGGGGAAAGCTTTGATTGCAAACAAATCAGTATTAGAAACATACCAAGAAGGGGCGCCTGGGTGGCACAGCGGTTAAGCGTCTGCCTTCGGCTCAGGGCGTGATCCTGGCGTTGTGGGATCGAGCCCCACATCAGGCTCCTCCGCTATGAGCCTGCTTCTTCCTCTCCCACTCCCCCTGCTTGTGTTCCCTCTCTCACTGGCTGTCTCTATCCCTGTCAAATAAATAAATAAAATCTTAAAAAAAAAAAAAAAAAAAGAAAGAAAAAAGAAACATACCAAGAAGCAGGGCCCAGCCAGGTGTTTGCCATTGCAATGAACAGGCATTCCCATTTCTCAGAGGGGTACCCAGACGGTAGGATAGCCAGACAGAGACTAGAAGTTACAATAGGAGGCCTCATCTCCGAATGGTCTCTTTCCACCCATCCTTGACAATTATGGAGACGTCTACAAGCTCATGGTTCAGGCCGTCCAAATTAAAAGGCTCCACGGGGAGTATTGAGGGCGGTAAAACTATTCTGCCGGATACTGTAAGGGTGGAGACAGGTCATTGTACATTTATCAAAACTCATCAAAAGTACAACACAGAGTGAATTCTGATGTAAGCTGTGGACGTCAGTTAATAACAATATTGGCTCAACAATTGCAACAAATATACCACATTAATGCAAGACAGGGGAAGCTGGGGTGGGGGGAGGGATTCATATAGGAATTCTATTTCCCACTCAATTTTTCCGTAAACCTAAAACTGCACCAAAATGTAGTCTGTTAAACACACACACACACACACGGCCTTGCTTCTTGCTGGCCAGGTGACCTTGGGCCGGTTACTTAATCTCTCTGGGTCTCCTGTCCTCATCTACAAAATAAAGATACTAACAGCACACCCCTAAAGGGCTGTCAGGAGGAGCAAGTGCGTTAATGCAGGGAAAGCACTTAGCACCGCACCCAGTACGGGCATGCTGGTGGTAGCCACGATGACGGTGATGACGATGACAACAGCAGTTGCCATGTGCTCGGTAGGCCTTCAATACTTACTGCCTCCACACATCATGTGGTTCCAGTCCTGCAGCAGCCTGGTGAGGCAGGTAGGAACTGCTGCTATCCTCAATTTACAAAAGAGAAAACGTGAAGCTTAGAGAGCTTATGTAACGGGCCCAAGGTCACACAGCCAGCCAGCAGGGTGAGCTGGGACTCACACCCACGCACCTGCCTTCACCACATCGAACTGTCTTCTCCAAGAAAGAGCGGATGCTTGCTGGGACAGGAGCCCTTTCTGGCTGCTGGAGACAGAGCCAATACTAGAACCCAGATCTTTGGTCCCTGAGCCACTCGATCCTCTGTAAAGCATCCCTACCCCCAAGCTCCCAGAAAACGAAAAGTGATCACAGATGACGGGCTGCCATCTTCCTTGGCCTCCATTTGTGATCAGGCTGGTGTCTCATGCGAGCCTATCACCGTCCCCAGGTGGCTGGTGACACTTTCCCCAAGAAGCCACCTGGCTCTCTGGAGGTTGCCCCACCCAGAAAACGCCCTCCTCGGGCTGGAACTCCTCTCCCTTCTCGCCCTCCCGGACCGTAACTAGACTGCGAGCTCGCTGCCCGAAGTAGCGAGTTCAATTCTTGCTTCTCCGAGTCGGGGTTTGCTTTTACATAACGACTTTAAAACTTCAGATGTGCCACTCATCTCCCAAGCGTGCTGACGCAGCATTCGAACAGACTCCGGTTCAGAACGCAGACGCTGCACCATGTCCCCAGGAGCGCCGCACCCCCACAGCCACATCCTGATGTACTTTCTGCAGCTCTAGGTCCGTGCCTCCCACCCCGGCTTTCTCATGCTTTCTGCACCTCTGCTCCCCACACAGGGGCGCCTACAGAGAGCCACCGTGGCGCCCACCTGCTCAGTGACCTCATCTCCTCCCACCCAGCCTCCACACCAACTCCTGTGCGTGGGCCCGCCCCACTGCCTCTACCTCCCCCCCTCTTCCCACTGTGGCCGTGCATCAGCCCTGGTACAGAACGAAAGGTGAGGGTAGATCAGAGCCAGCTTGACCACAGAAGATCCTCCATCCAACACCCACATCCCCTCCTCTGCTCCCCTGAAAGCCTAGGAACCACCCCGTCCTCAGATCACTCTCAAGCACCCCTCACCCCAGCAGCCCTCTCTTCCTAGCCTTCCTTCTATGGACACCGAAAGTCTGTGTCCTCCTTAAATGCCTACACTGAAACTCAAAGCCCCGAAGTAATGACATTTGAAGATGGAGCCTTTGGGAGGGGATCTGGGCTAGACCAGGTCATGAGGGCAGGGCTCTGGTCCGATGGGATCAAGGGCCTTACAGGAAGGGGCGCCAGAGAACCGTCTCTCACTAGCTCTCCCTCCTGGCCACGGAGGACACAGCAAAACGAGGGCAGTCCACAAGCCAGTAAGAGTTCTCTTCGGAACCTGGTCAGGCGGGCACCCTGACCTTAGACGCCCAGCCTCCAGAACCGTGAGAAAAGACATTCTGCTGTTTAAGCTGCTCGGTCTACGGAATCCCGTTATGGCAGTCTGAGCAAAGGCAGACACACGGCCAGCGGGCATTTCCAAAGGCTATGTGAAAAGCAGAAAACCAAACATGATGAAGCAAATCCCTCCAACATCGATGGGGGGGTGGTAGGGGACAAACTTCCCTCTTTTTTCGAATATGGGCATAGGATGTTGGGAACCCAAATGAAGAGGTGTGGCATCGTGGAGGACAGACCATTGATTCAGCCTCAAATGTGAGGGGAAAAGGCAGCGGGAGAAGGGGGGAGACATACCCACCCCAGCTTCACAGCCAACCTGTAAAGTAACGCCTCATTGTCAAGACAGGAAAAAAAAAAAATGGTTTTTCAATTTAGAGGCGTGTTCTGCAAGGTGGGCCATCCTCCAACGTCCCAAATCCTCAAAATATTAAAAAACAAAACAAAAAGTTTGTTTCCAGGAGAAGAAAAAACTAAAACTAAAACCCAGTGTTTGGCAAGATGCTTACTTTTTAACTTGTCCTCGTAAAATTCAAGTAACAAATAGTTTTCCAGGACCCACGATTCCTAGGCCTTGTATCATGCCTGAGGTAAGCAGATAAGAAAAAAAATAATGAAAGCAGAAGCTCACGTCTGAGCATGTGTGTAAGTGCTTCGTGGGTATCAACTCATTTATTTCTAAGAACTCTCTGAGATGGATGCAATTATCCCCCCTTTTCCTATCCCAGAAGGAAAAACTGAAGCAGACGCTGGGTTTCAAGAGCAAACAATGCTCACCTTTTATATTCTAGTCAGGAGGCAAAGCAACAATGTCACAATGCACATCTGGGTCTGCAAAGAGCTAGAACAAGAGAACTGGCGACCGGAAGGCTACTTTGGCTTAGATGATCAGAGAAGGCCCCTTGGGATGTGTCGATGATGAGCCCATCTTGGAAGATCTCGGGGTGGGGGGAACAACATGGTTCCCCGAAGCCCCAAAAGTCAGCCCGGAACGTGCTCACCACCAGTTCTGATTTCACAGCTCGGAGGTAGGCCCAGGCATCTGGATTTTTCAGAGCCTCCAGGGGTTTCTCACCAGCAGAATCCCCGGTTCCTCCCTCAGCTGCCTTCTTACCCCCGATGCCACCGCCAGAGATGCGCGGAAACTCTTTGGTTCCCGAAGGTTTGTGTCTCCTCCAAATTCCTGAGTGGAAGCTCTCCTCTCCTAAGGTGGTGGGACCTGGAGGTGAGGCCTCTGGGAAGTAATTAGGTTTGAAGGGGGTCATGAGGGTGGGGTCTCCCCATGATGGGATTCGTGCCCTCATGAGAAGGGGAGGAGAGACCAGAGCTCAGATTCTCTCTCTACCCAGTGAGCCCACAGTGAGGTGGGGGGGCCATCTGCAAAACAGGAACCACCCCGGACCCCCCCCCCAGCCTCCAGAACTGTGAGAAATACGGGTCTGTCATTTAAGGCACCCCGTCTCCACTATGTTATGGCAGCCTGAGCTAACACAGATCCCCGAAGACTCAAAGTCGCAGCCTCTCACCCGTTCATGCATTTTACGTGGAGGGACCCACTTCTCTCCTGTAATGCTTGCTCTTCGCAGACCATGACATAAAAATCTAAGTCCTAGAGGCACAGATCTCTGGGGGAAGATAAATTAATGACTTTCCCACAGACCTCAGTAGTTAAAAATGAAGATTTATATATACATACAGATATAGATCTATATAGTTTCTCTACATTCAAAAACAAGACCAAACTGGTTTTCAGGAAAATCTCTGTTACACCAAGTCTTGGCCTTCATTCAACATCCCAACACTTGCTGGACTCCTACGAAGGGTCAGGCAGCGACCTCGCCCAGTGCTCCTCTGCTTGTGGTGCCCGTGCGCGTCGCCCCGGGATCTTGTTAGGATGCAGATTCTGATGCAGGAGGCCCGGGGTGGGCCTGACACTCTGCATTCCCAGCAAGCGGCCAGGTGATGCCAACCCCCCCGGACAGCAGGACTCTGGCCCAGCGAGCAGCAACCCTGGCTTCATCTTGGACTCATCTGGGAGCTCTTAAAAAGTACAGATTCCCGGGCCCCATCCCAGACCAGTGACAGCAGCCACTCCAGGGCCAGGGCCTGGGTGTTTCGGAACCTCTTCCCTGATTGAAAGATGCGGGCAGGGTTAGGGATCACTCTTCTGGGCAGAGCACAGTGAGCGAGGGAGCCCTCGAAGGGAACAGATGACAGGTAAGCTCCTTTTAGACGGTGATACAGGTCCTAAAAACATAGGATAACGTGATGGGGGAGGCGCTTAAGCTGCAACACAGCTCACGGGACATGGACACCAGCAGGACCTGGGGAAGTGACCCCGGGTGCAGCAAAGAGCCCATTTTCCACACCGAGTCTCCAGGGTGCCCTGCAGCCTTTCCCACGAGAAGCTATTCCTCTCACAGGTGAGGAGGAGCACTCAGGCTACCGAAAATAAGACATGGTCCCCACCCTAGAGGTTCTTACAAAAACGTGAACGGACTTTTGTTGAAAGCCTACTGTGGCAGGGGACACGGGGAACACTTTAGTTCGGGATGCTGACACAGCGGAAATTCTTCAAGCTCCATCTTCCCCCATCCCTAGAAGAGCTCACGGAGTAGACCAGGACCGGGGGCCCTCGAGCTGGAGAAACAGGTGCAGAGCAGAAGCCTCAGAGGGTGCAAGAACCCCCCCCCCATGGTTCTTCATGGGCAGCTCCTTTCCCCGTGTAGGGAGGAGGGCAGCCAGTGGATGTCACCGTCCCTCACACTCCAAAACTTAGCACGAGGAAGCTTGGGTCCACCTTTACCGAAGCAGCAGCCCTAGGACGGGACTCTGTAAGCGAACGGCGAGAAAGAACCGAGTGCTGCACCCTCCAGGAGCAGAGCCTGAGATGCAGGTCTAAGCCAGCCCACACCCAGCCGTCCCCCCACCCCCGGCAAGTAGCTGAGGGGGCCATGCGCCCCAAGCCAACAAGACTCCAGAACTCCTACAGAAGCCCCCCAGCCACTGGCCCACTTGCCCACATCCTGAGGCCTGGGAGGCCAGAAGGCTGGAGCCGTGCTAACCACCTTCCCACACTACAGGACTCCGGAGTCCAGAGACAGAGGGAAACTGAGTCATGACATTTAAACTTTGGTCTCACGCGCTCCCTCTTTCGCTAAACCCAGTCTGGGGAAGTTTTCAGTCTTTGCCTTCGAGGCCTGCCTCGAAGACTCCACAAACCGCATCAGACCTGGTCACATCCTCCTCTGAGCCCCTGACAGTAGCCCTCGGGGGGCTGCTGACTACAGGACCTCTGTGTCCCTCTTCATCATCATGGAGTTTTCCCTGTGTCAGGAGCCGGTCTTCTCCACAATTGTAAGCTACTTGATGACAAGGGCTGCCTCATATGCTTGCTTATACCGCGCCCCCACCCCCCCACATGCCCACCACAGGGCAAGAGGCCAACAGCGAATGCGTGCTATGTACATGCTTGTGAACTGGTAAGGGGGCCCAGGCACCAGGTGGCTGGAAGGGAAGTCAGGTCTCAGCCCCACCTGTGCAGGAAAGAAAGCTAGGGCAGGTGCGATGGAGGGGGGAGGCCATGGGATCTGGACCCAGGTGAACCAGGAATGTGCCTGCCCGCCAAGAGGTCTTGGGGAGTCACTAAACTTCTGAGCCCCCCTGTTCCTCATCTTTGCAAAAACACTGAAAGGATAGGGGGCGCCTGGGTTGCACAGTGGTTAAGCGTCTGCCTTCGGCTCAGGGCGTGATCCCGACGTTCTGGGATCGAGCCCCACATCAGGCTCCTCCGCTATGAGCCTGCCTCTTCCTCTCCCACTCCCCCTGCTTGTGTTCCCTCTCTCGCTGGCTGTGTCTCTGTCAAATAAATAAATAAAATCTTAAAAAAAAAAAAAACACTGAAAGGATAAAAGTGCTTCATACTCAAAACATACTTTTTTTTTTTTAAGATTTTTATTTATTTATGTGACAGACAGCCAGCGAGAGAGAGAACACAAGCAGGGGGAGTGGGAGAGGAAGAAGCAGGCTCCCAGCGGAGGAGCCCGATGTGGGACTCGATCCCGGAACACCGGGATCACGCCCTGAGCCGAAGGCAGACGCTTTAACGACTGCGCTACCCAGGCGCCCCTCAAAACATACTTTCATTCCATCATTCGATCAAACTTTATGGAGTCCTTTCTATAGGCAGGGCCCTATCCCAGAAACAACCAACAAAAGCAGAACCCTGGGGGGGCACCTGGTTGGCTCAGTTGGTTGGGCAGCTGCCTTTGGCTCAGGTCATGATCCTGCGGTCCTGGGATCAAGCCCCACGTTGGGCTTCCTGCTCAGCAGGGGAGTCTGTTTCTCCCTCTCCCTCCGGCCCTTCCCTTGCTTGTGCTCACTCTCTCTCTCTTTCAAATAAATGAATAAAATCTTTAAAAAAAAAAAAAAAAAAGTATAACCCTGGGTCACCTGGGTGGCTCAGGGTCTGCCTTCGGCTCAGGTCATGATCTCAGGGTCCTGAGATCAAACCCCTGGTCTGGCTCCCTGCTTGGTGGGGAGTCTGCTTCTTCTTCTCCCACTGCCCTTCCCCCTGCTTATGCTGTCTTGCATGCTCTAATGAAAAATCTTTAAGAAAAATACAAAAAAAAAAAAAGCATAACCCAAGCGTTCACTATTGCTAAAGATATGGCCGGTTTCCCTCTGTTTCCTTCTCCATAAGAGGGACAAGGCCAGGTCTTCCTGACAAATGGGACTGACTGCTCCACAGTCAGTAGGGTAATTTTTGATGAGAAAGTACACTGAAGAGACTGGACAACCAGGAAGCCCACGAGACTCTATCCCAAGAAACAGGGCCCTGTCTAAGCCAATGTGGCCAGACTACAGGTGACAGAAGTTACAGGAGGAGGGCAGAGCCTGTCCAAGGCGAGGGCACCAGAGAGCCAGAAACTGAAGAGGCACTACCCTGGATTCTCTACCCACAGTAGCAAAATGTCCCCGGCCCCCACGGATGGTGCTGACCCTCACGTCTCGGGTCCCTGGAGGACATGGACCCCAATGTTAGCCTCTGGCCTTACACAGGTCACCTGTCAGTCCAGCCCATGCCTCCACCACTTCTGGTAATGAAAGATGCCCGAGGGAGGTTAAATGATGGGATGGGCACAGCGCCTGCAGAGTCACTCACGAGGAATCTCTCAGAAATGGATGGTCCAAGTTCAAAGGGAATCCCTGCAGCTTCTCTGCAAGCCTGGACTCACCTACCCTCCATGCCCCACAAGCCCTTCTTAGAAGGCATCTCCAGGGAAGGGGGGTTGATGGTGTAGTAGTCAGGCTTTGAGGGAGAGCCCTGGCCTCCTTATGCCCATAGAACCAAGCACAGGCCGAGGTCCCCATGCTTCACCGCTTACAAGACTTAGGACTTGAGCAACTCATGTCTTCCCCTACAGGTCTCCTGACCCATAGAATGCATAGAAGATCTACCTATGAGCACAAGTGAAGAATGCCATCGAAACCTGGGTTTCCATTCCCACTCCCACCCAGCCCCACACAGGGCCATAGCAGATTTCCCCCAACAACCCCAGAACAGGAAGTACTATTCTGCCCATTTCACAGGTGGGAAAGCAGACCCAGAAATATGCTCTGACATGCCGGGCAACGCGGTGGAAGAGCCAAGTGGTATCCATCTACAGTAAGACAGAGTTCTCAGAGGGCTTTTGAATGCTCCAGCCCACTGGACCCTTCCCACAAGAACCCCAGGTGTTGGAGCCAGAGCTCTGGCCCAGGACTGCCCTGTCTAAGGCCTGGGCAGCTTCCATTTGCCTCACTGCTTGCTGGCACACTCCCGAGAATCTTCTTCACCCATTTAAGCAAAATCTGTCTCTGGCAGGACAGATAAGAGGTCATCTCTGGGTCCCTACAGCCTCCGACCCTCTAGAGAATTCTGAAGGGGAACGGTAAGACCACCTCCCACAGCAAGCAGAATCCATCCCCCGAGCTGGGATCTGGAAATACCCTGGGAACTCCCACTGCAGAGATAGGACCCAGGCACTCCAGAGTGTCCTACCCCTGCGGGTGCCCCAGCGTGTTGCGACCCTGGTCAGTGGGTCATCCCAAAGTGCCAGCCATCTGCCAGAGCAGCTGGACTTGCTGCCCCTCGAGTTCCATCAGATGGATACCGTGAGCAAGAGGGAAAGAAAACAAAGACACCCGGGCGAGCAAAATCAAGACAGCAGGGGAAACACGGAGCCTTTAGGAGCATCATGAGAACAAAAAATGAAATTTTTAAACTCTCCAATGTGACCTTTTCCATCGCTGGGTAAAGAAAGTACTTGAGTTGCTTAGCAGCACAACCGATTAATGTCTGTACGTTACCTCTCTACACCTTACAGCTACCCTTTCCCACACGATTTCATCAAACCACCTTTCTCAGCTCTGGCTGTAATGTCCACAGAAGCACCAGCTCCAGGCCAAATGCCTTGAGGCAAGGGGGAGATCGATTTCTTACCAGGATCGGTGCAATTCTTAGCTGTCTGAGTCCCGTTCACAGGTGCCATCAGCTTTCTGTTTCTCCATGTGTCTGGCAGAACATGTTTGCTAGCGGAAGCTGTTTTATGCCCTGTATTGGAAAATAAGTCACAAATACCATTAGGTCAATATGGGGCCTGCATTCTTCCAATGACCTTACATGTATTTATCGGGCTGCACCAGCAACAGCCCTGTGTGACTATTTAGAGCCACCTGTTGGGAGTGATACAAGGATTGGAAGCACAGTATCACCTGCTTCACACATAGTAATCTGTTTCCTAGATCTGGCCCATTGTTTCTAGTCCCAGATGCGTCAGCCCGAAATCTGACCTTGGCCAAGGGCTTAGAGAGGTAACTGTCCCATAAAGATGCTCAGGTGGCTATTAGGTCAGCAAATAGGTTGGAGAAGGTTGATGGGGTCTGGCCCAGAGCTTCTCACCCCTGAATGTGCACAGAAACCACCTGGGGACCTTGTCAAAATGCAGATTCTGTTTCCGTAGGGCTGGGCTGGGCCCCGGGATTCTGTACTAACAAGCTCCCGGGTGGTGCTAATTCTCCTGGTCCAAGGGCCACAGAGTAACAAGGGAGAGCAGTGGTGTGGATGCCAGTGACCACACACAGTTAAACTTCTAAACTTAATTCCTGATCCAGCAAATACAAACGATTCTCGCTTTTAAGAGCTTCCAAGTATTCATTTACCTCTCCTGATGTGCCCACTGCTTCAGCTGGGTAACAATACCTCTTCTATAGTGCTGACACTGAAGAGCCTCTGAGTATTTTGTTATTTCTGGTGTGTAACTGAGGGGGGGAAATACACTGGCTTGCCCAACTGCAAAGCACCAGGTTAAGATGTTCAAATAACCTTTCTGGGTTTCTGTAGGAAAGAGCCAGGTTTTGATCTTCTATCCTCAAATCACAAGTTGGGGGCTTGAAAAGCAGTTTAAGAGTTTAATCCAGTTCCACCTGATTTTACCTATCACTATAAACCTCTCTAGATTGTCCCTCATTGCTCAGAAAGGCACCCCCTGCTTTATCTCCATGTCCAGATTGCAAAATCACCTCTATTGCTTTTTTTTAATGTAAAGAAGTAAAACGTCCACAGTGTCCACCTAAAACTGGGAGTGTTAGCCAAGTGAATGTCTTCTGAAGATTCTGCATGGGCTCACATCCCCCACTCCACCCCCAATTTTTTTTTTTAAGTTTCTTTCTCTCTTCTCAAATCTGCATATCCTAAGCGACTCCCAAATCCCTCAGTCTTGGATGAAGGAGTGTGAATTGCGGTTCCAGACACCAGGGCTCTCCTACCGTGGGGATTAAGAGGAGTTAAGCGATGCTGAAACATGGCAGCAACCTCCCCAGGCGACTGCCCCCGACGTTTTTAGGGTTTGGAGACGATGTGTCAGGACACCCAGGGCACTCCTTTGGCAGGGGCGAGGGGAGGGCTGAGACTCAGTTCCCAGCCTCGGTATCTGGGTTTTCGACGGAGCACAACCATCTCCTCTCCGCAAAATTGGGAACCGGGCCACTCAGTTTGGTTCGCCCCAGGCTAAGAGAATTCACACCTGGACCCCGCCCGCCTCTGCGCCGCCCGTTTCCCCCACGCACTCTGGGGACAGAACTCTGGCACGGAGGGGCTCGATGTTCAGGCTTTCATCTTGGTAACACAGACCTGCAGCCGCGTCCTGAGCCCCCAGGGGCCGCGCGCAGCTCAGGGAAAAGAGCGCCACAGCTCAAAGCGTCGCTGTCAGCCCTCCTGGGTGCGCTCTACCTGCCCAGTGGGGTGGGGACGGGGCTGGATGAACCCTTGGGACCAACCTGACGGGGAAGGAAGGGGAGACATCTCGGAGCTACCCGGCGGCTTCCCAGCCCAAGCCCCTCAACTCCCGGGGCGGGCCCGCACCGGCACCTACCCAAGCTGCCAAAGAGGCCGGACACACAGCACACCAGGGCCAGCAGCGCGCACACGAAGCCAACTTGCTGCGGCAGCATCTCTCGCCTCCTGCGAACTTTGCGCGGCCGAAGGGACCCGCGGAGGACCATCCTGGAGCGCCTAGGTGCCGTTCCTGGGAGAGGATGGGGAGCTTCGGCGGGCGGAGTGCTATCTGTGGAGGAGCGGCGCTGGAGCGGGCGACGCGAAGCTCAGAGGCGAGAGTCTCCCGGCCAAAGCTTCATGGCCCGCGGGCAAGGTCGGCGGGGAAGCCGGGCGAAGGGCGGTGGGGGCGCGCGGGGCAGCCGGAGCTCAGAGTCCCGCGCGCGGGGTGCGCGCTCCGCGCACCATGGCTCCGGGGCGAGGAGGCGACGCCGGCACGGTGGCGCTGGCGGCCCTGGCTCGTAAGGCTGGCGCAGTCCCGGCGCCGAAGCCGCTACCTGCCCGCTCAGCCTCTGAGCGCTCGCTCGGCCGCAGCGCCGGGACCAGTGCCCGGGGGCGTCCGCGGGGAGCACTCAGTGCGCCCCCGCGCCCCGAGCCGCCGCTCCCACTCGCAGCATTCTCCCCCTCCAAGTTTGGCGGCGGCCGCCGAACAGCACCGCTCCCCTGCTTCGCCGCGAGCCAAACCCGGGCGGCCCAGCGCGCGCGGGGAGAAGGCAGGCTGGCCCCCACGGGACCTGCGACCCTCGCGGCGAATGGCCTCGACGTCTGCCCTCCCGGGGGCGAGCTCTCCCCGGGAACTTTCTCTCTGGCTGCCGGCGCCTGCGTCTGCGAGGCCGTGGCGCCTCCCGCCCGCAGCTCTCGCCTCCCTTCTCCTCCCCTCCCGCCCGCCTCTCACCCCCCTCCTCAGCACGTGTACTCCTCCCCGAGGGCGCACTCGCCCGTGCGCTCCTCCCTTCCCCCCGTGAGGCTCAACTACTGACCAATATAATCGCCCCCTCCCTCCCCAGTGGAGCCGAAACAATCCCTTCTCTACCCTCCAAGGCCGCTGCAGAGAGGAACGGGTTCTGGCCACGCAGGGACTCTCGGAACAAGGGTTTCTGTCGCGCGGCCGCTCCTATGCAGGCTCCCCACGACCCCCGAGGCGACCCGAGCCCCCCTCCCCCCTCCACTGGGGGCGGGAGATGCACGAGAAGATTAATTGCTCGAACAGAGCTAACAAACAGGCTTGCACCAAGCCAACAGGCGCCCGCGCCCGCCGGGACCCGCTCCTGCAGGGCTCTCGGGGCGGGCGGGGGAGCCGGCGGCTGGGGCGCAACGCCGACCTGCAAAACGCTCCAGATCAGGCAGAGGCAGAAACCCAAGAGTTCCACGGCCCCGCCGCCCAGAGTTGAGCTTCTGAGGTTCTTGCAGCCTCGCCGCTTCGCAGGGCTCTCTGGTTTTGTTTTGTTGTTTTTTCCTCCTTGGCTCTGATCAACTCTCTAGTGGAAACCGCTTTAAAAATGGGGCAGAAGGGAGAATTTCAGAAGAGGAGCAGCTGGAGTGGAATCCAGGTGCAAGCAAGCGGTGGGGCCCAGCCCAGAAAGGGCTTCAGCCCGGAGGGTTTGTGACTACACGCTGGGACGGACTTCCCTCCCTGGCCAGTTCAGCACGCACCTAGTTAGGACCTGCTAGGGGTTAAGTCCACTTAAAATCCTTTTTGGAACAAGGCCAGATCTGTTTAATTAAATAAATACCCACCGAGTGCAGGGACCTGTGCCAAGTGCCAGCCAGAGAACAAAACAAAACAAAACAAATGTGTAAGATCCAGTCCCTGCTTTCAAGGAACCCTAACTCAAAGGGGAGCAGGACCCTCAGCTAAACCTCTATTTATTTATTTATTTAAATTTTTTTTTAATTATATTATGTTAGTCACCATACAGTACATCCCCGGTTTCCGGTGTAAAGTTCCATGATTCATTAGTTGCGTATAACACCCAGTGCACCATGCAATATGTGCCCTCCTTACTACCCATCACGGGTCTATCCCATTCCCCCACCCCCCTCCCCTCTGAGGCCCTCAGTTTGTTTCTCATAGTACATAGTCTAAACCTCTATTTAATAGGTCAGTTCCAAAAGTCACTGTTATGCACAACATGCGTTATTCCCTCACTACTCAAAATGTGGTCCGCGAGAGCGTGAGCGCTGCCTGGGAACTTGCAAGGAATGCCGGTTCTGAGGCTGCAGCCCAGACTTACTGAGCCAGAATGTGCATTTCTTCGCAAGACTTCCTGGAGATTTGTGGGCACACCCAAGTATGAGAAGCATGGCCCTTTTGAGCCTGTCCTCGTGCATGGAGCCTGGTCACCATCTGCATGATTCCTCTTGGTCTAAGCAGGGATAATTGTGTTTGTGTCAGTCTGGCACAGTAGCACAAATAAGAGGTACCTAGAGGGCAAGGGGAGGGAGAAGGTTCACTAATTATTTTTTAGCAACCCCAGTTCAGTGCCTACACAGATACTGAAGGCATGAACACAGGACTAATTGCAGCGGCAACCCCTGGAGGAAATGAAATGGAAAAGGCCAGTGTTGGTCTCGTATAGAGCAGTGCAGGCTCTGTGTGGCCTGTAGAGACACCTTACCTACCATGGAGGCTTCTCCTCCATGTGCGTGACTGTTACCAAGCATGCGTGCCAGGGATCAAAACTTTTCATACGATGACAGTTTTCTTCTCATTGACTTGGCCATACACGGATGCATTTATCAATAGCAAATAGAAAACCCTAGAATGTGGGAAATGCATCATTTGGAAAGCTAGCCAAGAGCCTTTGGCATCAAATGGAAGCCGAAGGAAAAAGTTAAAATGTTAACATGTTGTCCTATCCATAAGACAGCCGTCGGGTCACATTGACTGAAACAACTCCAAGAAATCAAATGGCACCTGCTTACTAGGATTTAGTATTTTCTTAAAACGTCTGTCCGTGGAGCCCACCTAGGGCTGTTTAAATCAAATTTTTGAAGATGTTATTTATTTATTTGACAGAGAGGCAGCCAGCGAGAGAAGGGACACAAGCAGGGGGAGTGGGAGAGGAAGAGGCAGCCTCCCAGCGGAGGAGCCGGACGTGGGACTCGATCCCAGGACTCCGGGATCACGCCCTGGGCCGAAGGCAGATGCTTAAGGACTAAGCCACCCAGGCGCCCCTAAAACAAATTTTTGAATCCGAAACAGGCCAAAGGAGTCATCAGGTGTCTGCCTTTAAACGTTTAGCCGGCTCTTTTACAGAACATTTGTTTTCTTTGACAGCTTCCACCTGCTTTCAGTTAATAGAACCTTGGAATAATTTCACATGCACAAATGGATTCTTCTTCTTTGACAGTTTAAAAAGCAATTCATTTGAATTGTACTTTTTGCTTCATTGAAATAGTGCCCATTACCAAATAGCCTCCACTCCAGCTCTAAGGACTCACCCTGCAGAAGAGATAACTGGGTTTTATACACCTTTCAGATTCAAAGCATTCAGGAGCATGTTCTAAGTCAGCAAGGCTATTGGGACAAATGGAAAATGCATTTCTGGGTTTATCTCAGACCCCGGTCTGGCTTCCATGCCACTGGATTCAGAGAATCCCCTCTGTTTTCTTCTGCGGTGGCATAGTGGGAGACTCTCCACAAGCCAAATGGTTTTGGCCATTTTAGTAGGAAGGCTCAGTCGGTGGGGGATAGAGACAACATCTTTTTCTAAAAAATTCTGCCCGGTGACGGGAAGAACCTCACCATTTGTCTTACTTGGTTTTTTCAAGTTTACTAGAACGGCCTTCCCTATCAATTCTAATTCCCCTCGCTCTGCCTTTCAGATGACTGGAGGCAGTCAGCACCACCTAGGGCAGGGTTCTCAATCCTGAGCATGCCTCAGAATCTCCTAGAAGGCGTATTAAAACTCACCTGGCTGAGCCCCACCCCAGGGAGTCAGGTGCAATAAGTTCGAGGTTGGTGCCCAATAATTTGTATTTCTAACAAGTTCCCAGGTGGAACTCAGGCTGCTTTGAGAACCCCACTTTGAGAACCACTGGGCTAGGTTATGTCATGGTGACCGTAGCAAACAATGAAAGTTTCCTTCTGGTGGAAAATCCGCAACCCCCAAATATGCCACTTTGGCATAAGGATTACTTTGTGCTGAAGACAAATGGGAAGAAGCAGATACATGAAAAACTCTCTGCCCTTCCCCTGTTTGTATAAAAGCAGGACATAAATTTGTAAAGGTGCCCCCCCCACCAGGAAGGACAGAAGTTAATCACAGGTGACAACTCTAGATTCTTATCAGCCTAGAGACAGCGCCAGAGGGATCTAACAAATTTTGCTAGAACTAGCCCTTATCTTCCACCATTTATTTGCCTTCCCACAATTTGCCACCCCTAGAAGCTCGGTCTTTTTTCCTTTGTCTTGTCCCTTTGCTAAAAATGTATTGTTCTTTTGTTCAGAGGTGATACAAGCCTAAGTTCTAATCACCCCTTTGAGTTACTCATTACTGAGTGCACACACTCCTGTATGTACGCACGATGCGAATGTTCATACGCTTCTGTTTGTCTTTCTCTCGTTGATCTTTCATTGATCTAATTTATAGGCCTGCAGCCAATGAATCTAAGATGGGTAAAGGGGAAATAGTGTTTCTTCCCCTGCGCTGTGCTCAGGTACCTGGGAGCAGCCAGAGGGAGACTTCTGGAGGATCTTGCACTGGCACGGGAATATGCACACTGGCCTGGAAGGGACATGCTCACTGCTTGCTACCCGCCACTCATCAGCCAAAGCCAGTCCCAGGTGCCCACCAAAGCACCAGGAGGTCCTGCAGTGCCATTCTTCCCCTGCTGGCTGCCATCTGAACTCCGCAGTGGATGGCCCCAGTGAAAACCACAGTGCAGACCTCACATCCCTCTCCCCTGCTAGACAGGATCTTTCCTGCCCGCCCCTCGCCGCTCCCTGGCAGAACGGGCAGCGTGTTGCAAAGCCGCTGTTGTGCATCTCCGTGACATGGCCTGTGATAGGAGTGACAGTATCCATCTCCTGCTGGCGAGTGAAGGCCTCAAGGACTTGCTGTCTTATCTGCCGCTCTGAACACTGTGCCCAGCACATTAGGTGCTTAATAAATATTTAGGGAGTGAATACATAAACACATTTTGGCTACAATGTGAAGGAGATAAAGAAGAGTTGCCCCTGTGGGGTGGCGCCTGCTCTCATGAAGCCTTTCGTGCCACCTTAAGTTTCCATTCACGGTCACTGTCAAGGTCACCAGCGACCTGTGGCTACATCTCAGGGGAATTTGACGTGCTCGAACGCACCTTTCTATCAGTAGTCACATCTGTAACTTTCTGGATGGCACCTGCTTCTGGGTTTTCTCTTCCTTCTCTGACCAGCTCTTCCCTCAGCCCTCTGGGCTTCTGTCCTGGCCTCGTCTTTCTCGCTCTTTCCTCTCTTCCCCCGGAGAGCTCATCAGTTCTCTGCATGGCGTGATTTGCCCTCTGCTGCTGACTCAGAAGTCCAGAGCTTGGGCCTTCTGAGGAATGTAGACCTGTGTGTTCAGGAGATTGCCCAAACCAAAAATCTGGGCCTCACCCTGTCCTCCCGCCTCTTCCTCTCCCAGCCCGGTCTGTCACCACTAGGACCTCAGATGGGTCCGCTTCTTGCCATCACCGTGGACACCACGGGCTCTGGGCCTCACCCGATCCCTGCAGTGGCCTTCTTAACCAGTATCTTGAAGGCCAGCCTGTCCATCACATTCCTGTCTCCACTGGGCGCTAGAGTAATCTTGCCAAAGAAGGAAAATTCGATTATGTCCCTTTCTTCCATGAAACCCTCAGAGACTCCCCATTGCTCTCAGCGTAGACTGCCAGCTCGTTAGCTTGACATAGGATCCTGCGTGACCTAATCCGGGCTTTCCACATTTGCTGCACATTCGATTCACCTGGAGAGCTTTTCAGCTCCTGGGGCTGGGCACTGGGCGCTGGTATTTTTTTTTTTTAAGATTTTATTTACTTATTTGACAGAGACAGCCAGCGAGAGAGGGAACATAAGCAGGGGGAGTGGGAGAGGAAGAAGCAGGCTCCCAGCGGAGGAGCCTAATGTGGGGCTCGATCCCAGAACGCCGGGATCACGCCCTGAGCCGAAGGCAGATGCTTAACGACTGCGCCACTCAGGCGCCCCCAGGCACTGGTATTTTATCCAAACCGCAGCCAGGGTGGTGAACCCTGCTCCAGACCCTCACGGCCCCTTGCTCCCCATCCTTCATCATTCCTTTCCTTTCCCTCCAGGCTCCAGCCATTCAGAATCCCTTTCTTGTTCTTCAGGGGTGACCCTTGTCCCATCTTTCTGGATCGTGCCTTCCTGCCTCCAAAGCCCCCTTCACCTGGCACTATGGACTGAATGTTTTTGTTTCCCCCCCAAAATGCATATGTTGAAATCTATTGCCCGATGTGATGGCATTTGGAGGCGGGGCCTTTGAGAGGTGATTGTGAGGGTGGGGCCTTATTAGTTGGATCATCGCCCTTAGTAAAGGGGCTCAGAGAGCTCCTTCTCCTCTTCTGCCCTTGGGGACACAATGAGAAGATGGCTGTCTAGGAACTAGGCAGTGGACCTCACCAGACGCGAAATCGCTGGCACCGGGATCCTGGACATTCCAACCTCCAGACCCGTGAGAACTAAATGTCTGTTGTTTATAAGCCACTCGCTCTGTGG
Organism: Ursus americanus; assembly: GCF_024610735.1. Taxonomy (NCBI): domain Eukaryota; kingdom Metazoa; phylum Chordata; class Mammalia; order Carnivora; family Ursidae; genus Ursus; species Ursus americanus. The sequence goes on along the minus strand of NC_142152.1, from coordinate 34,413,793 downwards.
GATTGTTAGAGCAGCCTGAACTAAGACACCGGGCTAACTCTTTTGCATCCAATCATGAGGAAGATATCATGACCTCTACGAAGCCTTGCAGGACCACTGATGTCTGAGTTAAGAGCCCCCCTCTTCTGTGTTTTTATGGTGCCTTGTATTTCTATCAAATAATTCATCAGGCCATATTTAATGACCTATTGTGTATAGTTTCCCGCAGACTCTGAGCTCTGTGGGGATGGGAGCCACACCTACCATGCTCACGACCTGGATATACTAGGTGCTCAATAAATGCTCATGGAGGGAAGAGAAAGCATACCTGGCCCACACTCAGCATGTGTGACTCGGCCCATTGTGTTGCTCCCACCGGCATCTGTCCTATACAGTGCTTTCATTGCTGCATTCTTTGATCCCCGTCATAGCCCCCACGAGGAGGCAGAGCCAGAAGGAGCACCCCCATTGTATAAGGTCCCTCACACTGAAGCGGCCTGCTCAAGCTCGCACAAGGCGTTAGAGGTACAGCCGGGATCTGAACCGGGGCTGCTGCCCGTTAGCCAGACCCTTCACCACTACAGCACGCCACAGCTCTGCCTCCTGACGGGCATGCTAACTAGCTTGTTGGATAAGTTCTAAGGAGAGACAGAAGGCTACGTGTCATGGCGCTATGTCCTGCCTGGGTCATCTCCTGGTTACTGACTAATGGGGGGGACTCCCGGCCCAGGCCGATTGGAGGAGGAAAGATGCCTAGCTAGAGTAGACCTGGGTCTCCTAAAGTCAACCCATGTCACTGCTCCACGCTTTGCAAGTCTGCTTCTTAGATTCTTTGGATTTAAATATGAAAACTACCAAACCACTTTGTTCACCGCTCAGCAAACATTCACTGAGCACCTAACTCAGTATCGCTTCAGGCTTAAATACCTCACCACGCCGCAAGCCTCCGCAGAATACGTCCGTGAGAGTGCAGTGAGCGGCTGTGTCAAGGAAATCCAGCACTACAGTGACTTAAAGGACAATCAGTTTCTTTAATACGAGAGTCCGCTAGAGCAGTCCAGGTCTGTAAGGTGGCTCAGCACCTCATCACCACACAGGGACCCAGGCTCTTGCCACCTAGTGGCTCTGCCATCCCCTCGGGCATGGTCGTCAGCTATGGGGTTGAAGCCAATTCACCACCACTCCTGGTTGCAGCCAACAGGAAGGAGGAGGAGAGCCCAGTGTTTCAAGCCCCAGGCTCTATCACTCCTCGTATCCTGTCGGTGGAAGCCTAGCCGCATAAGCACACCTCACCCAGGAAGGCTACGAAATGCTTGGCTGGGCAGCGTGTGCCCGGGACAATCTGTGATGGCGGGAGCCGAGGAGGGGGTTTCAGTGGACAGCTACAGGCCTCCACCGCCGAGGGGATGGGGATCCAAGGAGAATAAGGGATTTGTCCAAGATGCCCCAGGTAGTAAGTCACAGATGCAAGCCTCCTCCCCAGGACGCGGATTACTGGGCGCCGTCTACTCATTGCCCCTCTGGTCATTCAGCTCTTGTCGGCCTGAGAGTAGACGTAAGGCAGGGACGGATCGCCACAAGGGACAGTAGGAAGGGCTATTTGGCAGGGGACATGGCTCCAAAGACGCCTCCGGTGTAGACCCTTGCTAATTTTCTGCTATTGGATCGGCCTCTCCGTGCTCAGTAGGAGCCATGACATTGCACAAAAGCCAGATTTTCCTTTACAATCAGCGTACTGCACAGCCAAAGGTGAGAGCAGCATGGGTTTTTGTTTTCCTGTGAATGTGCCCTATTTTCACATTTTTTCATTTCTCTCTAATGGCTTGAGCCTCAGGAGCCCCAGCCTCTCTGTAGCTCTGGAAGGGCCTGAATATACGGGAAGAAATGACAATTATGCCAGAAGTAAGATGACAAGTGGTGAGAGACAAGGAAAGATAGAGTGTCAGAGGTTTTCATCAAAGGGAGTGCAGATCTGCCACAAGGGGAGTCACTAAATCCCGAAGGGACAGCCTGGCAGGCGCGTCTCCCGTCCAGGTGCGTTTCCACAAATCACTCCGCACCAGAAGCCGATTCTGCTCGGTGAGCATCCTTCTAGCCTGTGCTTTGGGGTTTTAATGAGGGAAAGTTTCACTTTGCCCACTTCAGAGGCTCCCGTACAAACATTCCTGCTAATTTCCGCGGCTGGAAAGTCGGGAGAAGACCAAGATCCGAGGACCGAAATGGTGTGCCGCCTGGCGAATGGGAGGCGCTCCCTGCGGCGTCTGGGCAGAAACGCATGGTCCAGAAAGCAAGAGTAGTGAGCCCAGGCGGCCAGCCAGGGCAGCTGTCTGCAGGGAACTTGCCAGATACCAGGCCAGCACTTGCTGGACACGCAAGCTCTTGTCCCCAGCCAGAGAACTGGACGTCCTTTGGTTCGGTTACCCAGATAACATCCGAAACTCGGAGTCAAGCAACTGAATAGTCACAGCGAGGCTCAGCCCCTCAGGAAAGACGTCTAGGTCTTCACCGAATTCCAAACCTAGCCCGGTGCCTTGCTATAGTAACTCGGCTGCCCCCAGATCGCACTGGCTTAGCACTTCTGAAGTTTATTCTTCACTCAAATGACATCCAAATCGGGTATAGGGGGCGGCAGCCCTTCTCCATGCGGTTGGCCAGGAATCACGGTCCCCTCCATCATGGCCATGCCATCTTCAGCATGTGGCTTCCAGGTTGGGGGGGTGCAAGCTGGTCTGCACTGAGAGAGCAGGGGGGAAAGACATGGAGAGTCCCAAACGGAAGGTTTTCATAAGTCAGGCCTGGACGTGGCGACGTCCCCCCTATGGATTAGAACTCAGCCACATGGCCACGGCTGCAAGGGAGGCTGGACACGAGGTCCAGCTGTGCACCCAGGGAGAAGAGGAAGTGGCGTGGTAAATAGTCTGGGCCATGCACAAGCAGTCGTCTGGCCCCGGCCTCAACAAACACCATCCTAACAGGGTATCATATTCACCTCCCCTCAGTCTGGGCCAGGCAGTGTTCCAAGTACATTATATCTATTGACTCATTTAATCCTGCCAGCAACTCTGGGAGGTAAATACCATTATCCTCTTCTGTTTTCAGGTGAAGGAGCCCAAGGGTTCTGAGTGGTTAAGTAACTTGCCAGAAGTCACACAGCGACTAAGTGACAAAGCTGGGATTCAGAGCCAGGCAGTCTGGGTCCAGGATCCCTGCTCTTCACCGTCCTGCCTCAAGAACGAGCCTTCCTATCCAAGCCCCCCTTTTACACGTGAGGAAACAGAGACCCAGAAAAGACAAAGGGAGCTCAGGTGCAGAGCTTACTCTCCCACACGTATAAGCCGTCAGCAAACACTTGTTAAATGAATGGATTGGTGGTTCTCTTTTTGTGCATGATTCAAAGTGCTCTTAAAATATCAAGGAAGGTTTTCATGTTAGCTACTAGCTTTCACATGGACCACGACCCTTGCTTTGAGGCGAAAGGCTGACTAGGAAGCCGGAACAACAGACTCAACCCATTTGAAAAATAAATTCGCAAACTGCAAGTCTTTTGGGGAATTAAAAAAAAAAGGCCCAGAGGAGATTTACCACTGTGTTGCATAATAAAGTGCCCCCCAAAGTAGTACTAATACTTTAATGGCTGTTACGCAATGTGGATGGGCCTGTATGACTCAGCGTTTTAAATTAATTTAAAGGATTTCTGATGAATGCGGTCAGCTAGCTTTGGGGCCTCTCCTTTCTCTTTCCCCCTTTTAGCTGGGCTCTAAGAGCAAACTCTCTAGCAAATTCTTACCTGCAGGGTGGAGATATTTCGGGTAGGGACACGCAGATACTTCAGAAGATATCCGAGAAAGGAAAGAAAAGAGCTTTTGTGACCAGCACACAGTTCTGCTCTCCCCTCTGACAATTGCCGGAACCGTCCTCGGCTGGGTCATGCGTGTGAGCGGTCATGAGGCCCTTCGAGCCGAGAGAATTCTAATCCCTCAGGCTGCCCGTAAATAATAATGTATAAACTTATGATTAGCATTCTGTTTCAAAGGCCAGTGATCAAAAGACAGCAGGCGGCCAGAATGGTGAACTTTAGAACTCAGCTTCTGAATGAAGTCTTCACAGGCTCCCTCTGTGGATCCAGACTTCACGCCTCTGGGTCCCGGTTCCACCAGAACCTCCTCTTGGTCACCTCGGGAATGCCCCACTGCCTCGGGACACGTCTGTCTATGCGGGCTGTGCTCGGTAATGAGGAGGTGGTTTCCTGCAACCAGTTCTCGGCTTCTGAACATCTGTCTCTGGTTCGCGTGGAGAGAGTCCAAGATGGAGGCCTTAGCGTCTCTGAGGAAATGAGAGAAAGTGTCTGGCCTTGAAGAGACACACACTTTCAGGACATTGGTACCCTGGAGCAACGGTTTCATGAATGGAGCCCTGTTGACCTGTAAGAGATGGAGCCTTTCTGAGACAGCAGTAATTTTCTCCCTGCCACAAACATGAGTATTCAGCAGCTAAGCTGCATACCTAAGAACCAGGGGGTGAGTGTCAAGACAGGGGAAGAAGCTAGGGGCGCCAGGGCCTGCCCGGGATGGAGGTGCTGCTTATCTCTCTCCTTGCCCCCATTCTCTGCCCACTTTCCTGTCATTTCTGTTCCCTGTTCCCAGGGCCCTGACTCCCAGTAAGATAGCAAAGTCCCACCTGGTTTGTTTCACATTCAAACTCTTACGTAGTCAAGCTTCCTCTCTACCAAGGTAAGAGTCTAAAGGCAGTGGGTAATTTGCTGAATGCTAGAGGCCCTATGCCCCCTGGGAAGTATAGAAACTATACACATGGGAGTTTAAATACAAATTCTGGAAGACTGGAACCCTTCCCCCAAACCCTTCTTCTAAGGACTCTCAAGAACCCTTAAGGACCCTCATCCTACTTCCAAGACCTTACCAGGCCTATTCGTAGTTTAGACAAAAACTGAAAGACCAAACAGCCGTAGATGCTCGAAGAAGTGAATGCCTCTCCAAGGAGAGAGAGAGAATTCCGACGCTCATGCTGGAAAGACTGAGATGTTCTACGTTCAAATAAATTTCGAAATTATGCTACAATCCCCTTTTGGAAATCTACAAGGTATATTAAAGGCTCTGAGAAGATCTGCAACCATGGGCATCTTTCATTTTCCCAAATCCAATATTTCCCAAACTTATTTGGCCCTGGAACCCCTTTTGCTCCTATCCCCAGTTAGGTTCCCATAGAACTGGTGTTTTGAGGAATACTGATGTAGCCTAATCCCTGCATTTTATAGATGGGGAGACTGAGGCCCAGAGAAGGGGCATGACCTTCCCAGGGTCACAGTGAGTCAGCGGTGGAGCCAGTCCTTGGTCTCCTGGTTTGTGGCTCTCTCCATGTAGCAAATGGCCATAGTAATGAGGACTCCTCTAAGGACTGGAGGCACGGTGCAGCTCTCAGCCCCCTCTTCCCTCTGAGGAGACTGCAGAACAAGGCAGAACAACTATGTCCTAGTCACAGAGGCTGGGGAGGGGGTGGGGGTAGCAGAGAAGAGCATTTTCAGGGCCCCAGGTTTACAGCCCAGAGCCTGGAAGTGTGTGTGGATTTTGCTCCATGATAATATTCTGAAAGCCTGACAGCTCAGCACAGGCTGCAGAATGGGACCTGGGGGACAGCCCTGGCTCTCAGGGACACTCTTACAGATCTGGTGACCCTACTAGCGTCGCCAGGGGAACCCGATGGGCCATCCCTAGGAGTACAGACAGCAGGCAAGCCCCCACCTCCAGAGCACACCTTGGCAACCAGTGAAAGCAAATTCAAAAGAACAGCCAGGGCTCCGATGGGTGAGTGGGGCTGCTCTGGGTCCCAGGATGTGGGCGGAAAGGCAGAAACTCTGCACCGACTGGGCTAGGAATGAACCTCCCTTTCTGTTTGCTTGTTAAAACCTACAAATGACGGACTGCATCCTCCCCCCCCCACACACACACTGCTCCAAAGCCTGCTTGGCAGAGAAATGGGGAGCCCTCCCCTATCACTTCCCCAAATCTTGACCCTTAGGCAAAGCCCTACTCCCATAGGACACCCACCGGTGGCATTTTCCCAAACATGCCATCTGAGCCTCTGTTCATCTTCCTGAGGCCAAGAGCATCCTCTGGTTCATTCCTAAAGATGCAGCAATCATGTGATTCATTCTCTCAGAAATCAAAAGATGCTAAGAGTTGCTATGAAGTTGACAGGAAAAGGTCTGGGATTTTTCTATTTAAAAAAAAAAAAACAATAATCCTCCTTGTCATGCTTATAACTATGAAGAAAATGTGTGCATTACTATGTGTGGGCAGAGACTGGAAGTCAAAATAGCTCCTTTGATAAAAAGAAAATATCAATGGCTTCCCTGGGTTTCTGGGCCATTCGTTGGACCGCAGGCTGCGTCTCTGTTCTCTTGAGTAGAGACAACTCCTCGGATGAAACTACCTGAACGTGGAGCCCACGGAGGCCCTAGAAGCCCCTGGCGATGGTGGCCCTCAGGGCTGGAAGGATGCACAGTGGGGAGAAAGAGGTGTCCCTTTTCTCCAGGCACCACTGCCTGGATGGATCAGTGCCTTTCCCTGAGGGAGAGGTGCCAGTCTGGGCTGCGTCAGGGATCAGCTCTGCAGCCAGCAAGCCAAGACGAGGCAGATCTCAAAAGGAGAGGCACAGAGACTGTCGCCACCAACCGCGGGAGAAGTCCCGGGTCAGGCAGCTCTGGACAATCACTATGGCCCCGGCACGAGATCCCTGGAGAAAAGGGGGCTCCCTGGCCAGCCTCCTGCCTCCTCAGGGTCCCTCCACTCCACCGCACCCCTCCCCACTTCTGCCTGCCCGCTGTACTCCTTCTCAGACCCTACCCCCCAGTTACTGTCCATGCTGTCCGCTCCCACCTAGTTTTTCATGACTCTGAACCGGAAGACGAAGATCTGCAACAAGGCAGTGATTCATAAGACAGCAAGCAGGGTTTGGGGTGTGCGGACCTGTGCCCCAGCCTCACATGGGCCTCACAGGTTGGGTGGCTCTGAAAGCGTCCCTTCATCTCTTTGTGCCTCAGTTTCCTGGCTGTGAACAATGGGGTTGGTCTCTCCTTAAAGCTCTGTCTCCAATCACTGAGCTCTGAACATCTGGTAGGAGCCTCTCTCTTACGCCACACGCCCCAAAGCCCTCGAGGGTGATCTACGGACACTACCAGCCACACTCACGACACAGCCCCGGGGTGCACCGGCTGTGCTCCCAAACTCGTGTTTCCTCTCCGGCCGCGCTCAGCTCCCAGCTCGGGGCTTGGGCTCCCGCTGCTGTCCTTAGGCTAATCAGTGGGTCTTGCTTCCCTACCCATTCCCTGGAGCACCTTATGGACTTGTTCTGACGGACGCCTCTGGCTCTGGCCACCCTTAGTGTCTAACATTCTCCACCTGGCTCTGCCCCTCCACTTGATTTTTGTCTGGCCCTGAGCCCACCCCTGACTCCCCCTGAATGGGGATTTGGTGAGTTCCGCAGGTGAGACAAGGTCATGCATACGGAAGCACTAACCTCTGTCATGTCTGGCACACGGAAGATGCTCACTGAGTCGCTTTCCTCCTGCTTTATCTTCTTAGTTCTTGGATCTCCTGGCTTCTGGAACCTACCAGTGACCCACACACATGCCATTCCTTTTGCGATACTGGGTCTAGTATTGGTTCTTCCGGAATGGCCAAGGAACTTTGTCTTACACACCATTTCTGATCAACTGGCGGTGACTTCCCAGAGCGTCGCGCTGAGACAGAGGAGAGAGAGAGTGGGCTCGAGAGGGAGGAAGACCAGGATGGACCAACGGTGTGTGCCACGAGCATGCGAGGGAGCATTTGCAGTTCCCGGACACGCCCTTGTTCTGGTGGGGGCTCCCTCACAAACTGCGTGGCGATAAGAAAGTCACTTCCCTTCTCCGAGCCTCTGGCCCCTCATTGCTAAGTGACAGAGGAGTCCCCGCCAGCTCCTCGTGGCTTCCTGGGATCGGAGGCTCACCTTTCTCCCTAATGGCAGGCCTGCTGGCTCTGGCTCCAAACCCCTAAATTGGGAAATGTTCAACTGCAGATTGTTTACATTGTGTATTCAGAGTACGAAGCGGTGTTTGAGAAGGGTTGCCATGGAAACGGTGAAGTGAGGAGGCAGCTAACTATGAAGAGAAATAATCCAATATTAACACGCACAAGCTATGCTCTTGCGCTGCTGTAAATTAAATATCATGTTATCGGGCGGGCAGCCACTGCCCGTGTGGCCAGCCTTCGTCTTCGAAATTGGAAGAAACTACCTCCTGGGTCTAGTTTGTTAAAGAAACCGTAGCCGATTCTGAGGCTCCCTGATTTGGGGCCAGGATTCCTTCCAGCTATAAGAGCTGGTGCCTCTAGGCCAGGGGCTCTCAAACTTGGTCGATTGGGGCCCTGCTTGGATTAAAGATCCCGTGGTCCACCTGCCGCGACCCTTCCCGATTTCCAGTGGGAAAGGAACCGTGTTGCTATTGCAACACCACCAGCCAGGCAAACTGGACGGAGCCAGAGGTGCACGAACGCACCTGCCTTTGGCCGGGGGTGTGGATGATTTGCAAATGAATTGTAACATCTGAAATGTTAGCATCTAGTTATTGGAAAATTATAGACTCCCCGAACGGCCAATGCAAACAGACATCGCGACACACTGCAGGGTTAACCGCACAGCCTGCCACCAGCTCCATGGATACTGGTGAAGCCGGAAAGCACAGGCAACACAAGGCAGCGCCGACGGGACGCTGGCAGTGGGTATCCTTCCCTGAAGTTGCAGGATTCCCAGCCATTTCTGTTGCCAAGAGCTGGGTGGCAGCCAGACTCCTTAGTAGAACGCGGAATTAGAGTCCTCAGTAAATGCTAGCGACAGACTCCTTTTACCTTATAAACACCAGATATTAGGAACCCTCCATACTCTTTTATTAGGTAATCTTGATGGTCTGTGACAAGGAAAGGCTTCGGGGAGGAGTGCCCTTTGCCTGGGGCAAGGGTTTGTGCGTTGTTTCAGGAGGGTCCCGAGGCCCTCCCATGGGCTGCAGGTCACTGAGAATCATGAGCAGGCAAAGCCAAGCAGGTGTGTCTGCAGCTCTGCGTCTCTGTCCCCCACTCCCGACCACGGTGCTGGAGAACGTTAGTCCCCAACCCGGGCTGCGGGCCAGCTACCTCAGAGTCGCCGGGAGACTTTGGAAAAAAATGCCTTCCTGGGCCTCAGCTCTGGAAATTCCATTCTACAAGGTCAGGGATAAAGCTCAGGGATCTACATTTTGAAAAATGTCCCCAGAGAGTGTGACAAGCAGCCAGATGTGGAAGTCTGAGCTCTGTCCTGGCAGGCACCAGGGCCTGGTTGGAAAAGCCCCAGCACCTCAGTTTCTCCATCTGTACATCGAGGACGAAGTGCCCACCCCTGCCCCCCAGGGGCGGTGAGAGTCACAGGACAAAAGCGTGGAAAGCTCTGGGCTCAGTGTGGCTCCTGGCGGGACCCTGCCCTGTTCGTCCAGAAGCAGTCTGGCCCATGGAGAGCCCCAGGGGCGCGTTCACAGAGGGACACTTTATTGTTATGCTTACAACCTTCACAGACATTGTATGTGTTCTTTTATATGTGTCGAATCCTTCATAGCTATTCAGTCTGTAATGCGAGGGCGGAGACTTTGATTTGGAGTCACAATGGGCTGTGTTGTCATCCAGTCCTGCCATTAGCTGTCCCCACTAGCTGTGTGATGTCCCCTCTCTAAGCTGCAGTTCACCGTCTTTAGAAATAATACTCGTTACCTCACAGGGTTTTAGTGAGGGCTGGAAAACAAATTTACCTTAAAATCTTTTTGAGGCGAATCCATATAACTGTATGAAGAGAATAAACAACAGGATGGAAATGGGAGGAAGTACAGAGAACATTCGGCATGATACCCGGGGGCAGAGGAGGCATGCCGCAGGCCCCTGCTCCTGGTGATTCCCGACAAGTGCCCCAGCAAGCCAGTGTGGGGGACTTGTGGCCAGGCGAGCCATAGACAGCCCAGGGTGGACCAAAAAGGGGCTGACAGCTGATGTTCTGCTGGTTGGAAGAGGAACAGCAGCTCTGCCTTGCAGGTCAGGGTGGCCGGCCCCCCACGTCCGAGGTGAGATTCCCCGAGGTCCCATCAGACGAGCAGAACCCAGCCTCACAGAATTGAAACGAACAAAATCGAGTCACGGGCAGGTCCTGCCTCACAGGCTCTGGGATGCAAAAAAGCTTCCCTGCCCAGCAACGGCCAGAGCACAGCTCACACCTCTCCAGGCCAACTTAGGAAGACGTGCCAACAAGCCAGCTTGACAGCATGCCCAGGCTTTTGCCCTGGGCCCCTGCCCTGCTAGGCTCAGGAATCCCTCAGAGGTGACTGACTCTGTGTACCCAGGCCTGAGGCCCAGCCCTAGCTGTCCTCGTCTCGTGCCCATAAACCCAGGCAGCCCCCCAGGCAGGCAGAGCCCACAGTGCTGCGGGGGACCCCGAGGGCTTTCTGCGGCCGGGCTGCGGCAGGTCCCCCCCAGCCCGCCAGCAGGCGGGATGTTCCGCCTGCAGTTACTGCACATCCGGCCTCCCCGCCAGCGTTCCGGTCCTGCGGAGCCGCCTCCACAACCACTTCCCTTGGGCACCAACCCCCCACAGTTTGACTGGGATGGTTGTCTTGTACAGCTTGAACTTCTATTACCCTTTGGCCTCTGGCCCTTGTCAAGGGTCAGCCTGTGGATACCATCTGCACCACCCTTCTGGAGAATTCGATGGCAGAGGCCACTCCTGCCACCTGATCAGAGTCACCCCCAAAGGGGAGGGTCAGGGGTTTGGGCCCTTTTCCTCAAACGGAGCACCCTGCTCCTTCCCAGGTCTCCCCGGCAACTTCCCAGCTCGGCCTAAGATGGCTGGGTTGGGGGCATGGCACCTGCTCCGGGAGTCCGAACACGAGCCCAGGTTAGGTCCCCTGTCCTGGTAAACCTGGAACTCCAGCATGCCAGCAGGAGACCTGTCGGGCACTGGTGGCATCTACTGACTTCAGGTCTTCGTCCGTTTGAGCTGCTCTAAGAAAAACACCATACACGGGGCACCTGGCCGGCTCGGTCGGAAGAGCAGAGAACTCCTGATCTCAGGGTCATGAGTTTGAGCCTCGTGTTGGGTGTAGAGATTACTAAAATAAATAAATAGATCTTAAACGAATGACCATGCAACGGAAATTTATTTGTCATATTTGGAGGCTGGGAAGTGCAAGATTAAGGTGCCAGCAGATTTGGTGTCTGGTGAGATGTCCATCTAATTGCTGTGTCCTCACACAGGAAGGGAGCTCTCCGGGGTCCCTTTTTATAAGGACACTAATCCCATTCTTGAAGCCTCGTCCCTCATAACCTAATCACCTCCCAGCCCCCTCACGTTGGGGATTACGTTTCAACATATGAATTTGCGGGTGCGGGAGGCATAAAATCCAGTGTTTTGCACTTAAACCAGTGCTGTCTCCTCATTCTGTTCTAGGCCTTGGCGGGCCCTGCAGAGCCAAAGACTAAAAAGACACGTTTCTGCCCTCGGGATGTTCACCGCCTAAGAAGGGAGACGGTATAAGCAATAACAAGGAACAGAATGGGAGCTTGGGCCAGGTCCTCAACACCCCAGGAACGGTGCTAAGGGACGACCATGGCCCCAGTTCTATCAGAAACGGGGCCTCCAGGCAGTTCCTAGAGCAAGATGTGGGTCCAGAGAGGAAAGCACAAGCCCAGGGATAAGGAGTGGGGCCCAGGACGGACAAGAACAAGAAGCACGATGCAAGAGCAGGTGTGATGCTCGGAGGACCTCCCCGCCCCCCCCGCCCCCGCTGTGGGAGCCAGCACTCAGCCCCTGTCCATGGTGTTGTGTGAGTGAAGGGGAAGGCTCATCGGGGCCAAAGAAACCTCCAAACCACACCGGCCCGAATTTACAAAGAAGAGCCAGGCTGTCCGATAAAACCCAGGACACCCAGTTAAATTTGGATGTCAGATAAAGAACAAATATTTTTTTCGTGAAAATCTATCTCATGCCATATTTGAAATTATTTGTTGATTCTCTGACATTCTCTATTTTAATTTGCTAAATCTGGCAACCGTAAGAGAGATTTATTTCTCTCTTCCTTCGTCGTATGACCGGCCTAGGCCGGTGGGGCGGCCCTGCTCCACAGAGCTTCGTCTCCCTGCCTCACCAATCTTCAGGGGTGGTTCAGAGCAGCCTGGCCTGTGGGAAATCACTCCTTAGAAATGCAATTCTTGGGTATCACTTAGGTCAAATAACAAAATAGCTAAAGCCCCTCGTTTGTTTTTTTAAGATTTTATTTATCTTTTGGGGGGGAAGGGCAGAAGGAGAGAATCTCAAGCAGAGCCCTTGCAGAGCCCGGCGCCGGGCTCGATCTCACAACCTGAGCCAAAATCAAACGTCAGCTGCTCAGCTAAGTGAGGCACCCAGCGCCCCGTGAAAGCCCCTTGTAACTGCACGTACTAGTCGAAGACACAGCTGAGGATGATGGTGACAGTGTGGTGGCACAACTGCTACTTCGATTACTGAGATCGAAGGTGTGGGAACCCAGGGCCTCCTGGGAGTGAGACCCTTCAGGCATGAAGGGAGATGGTCAGGAAGAGGATCTGAACAGGAGATCGTGAAACATCTCAGGCGTCTCCCTTTGCGACCAAGTCTGGGAGAAGCCACACCAGCTGGGGCTCCGCAGGCCGTGGCAGCCCCGCTCTGCCCCCCAAGCCGACACTCATCTGACGTCGGAGTTGACTGATTAAGATTCTGCCGGCCTCCGGCTCGTGCTCAGAAAAACCCCCTTCTCATTACAGCCCGGCTTGGTTTCGCTGAGGTGTCTTTTAAAGTTCCCAGCAGGGGTGGGGGTGGAAGGGCACAGTCGCCTGTGTTTCAAGGCGCGTTTGTTTCAAAGTGGGCTTCGAATAATGCTGCGGTGCAGAACTGAGCCATTGTAAGCGGATAAATGCAGGGCTGACGTCTGTGGGCCTATTATCTGCACTGTTTTAACTGCCCCGGGAAGAGCAGGCTTGCTGACCAACGGGACTCACTTGACCAAAAAGCAAAGGGGGGTGGGGTGGTGAGGCCAGCTCTCTGCTGATCACCTCACTTTGCTGATTGTATAATGAGGGGACTAGAGAAAGTTCCATCAGCTGGCATTGGACGTCTGTGGCAGAGTGGGAATGGGTAGGGCTTCTGTTCTTCTCCTGGCTCTTGAAAACCATGCCAACAAAGGAAAAAAAAAAAAGCAGTTACTCATTCTATATTTTACTGTCTCCATTCTGCTGGATTCTCCACTTTCCCTGTTTCCAGGATCAGTTAGTATTATCTGGGGTCCACAGAGTGAACGATGGCTTTTTAGAAACCATGATGTTTGTCATATTTTGTTAGATGGGTTTCTTCTGTTCAGAAGGATAAAGATAGAGGGGGACACGATATGTATTCAACAGCATTAGGATCAAAGCTGTCACTTTTCACAGGTCAAGCAAGTCGCTTATATACATAAAGAAACTAGCTTGCTTATAATCAGATTCTAGGATTCAGACCCAGGCACCTAGCATTCTTTCCTTGACAACATACATGCTTTCGTTCCTTTATTCATTCATTCAGTAAATATCGACTGGCCACCACTTTGGGCTGGCAACACATCAGTGAATCAGGTGGATAAAGTTCCTGCTCCACGGAGCTTACCTTCCAGTATGGGAAGACTTGAGTTTTCCACACAGGTGACTGTACCTCCCAGCGCATCTCGCCCAGGGATGCATACCTAATCAGTGGTGAATAAATATTTAATAAGTGAATGAATAAATGCCCTAACCGTGGTCTTGATCTATGACTCTTCATTCGCTTCCCCGAGGCCACACTGAGAAGGTGTTCCAGCTAATAACACACCCAGACTCGCGTCTGAGGTCGCTTGTGGATGGGTACATTAGCTCCATCCCAGGGAGCAATTTGTAACTTTTCTCATGAAGCATGAACTTGGAATAATTTCTAAATGACAGGTGCACAAATTATTTCTCCAAGGAGAAGACAATTCCGTCTTCCCACTTCTCATCATGCAAATCTTTCAACCACAGTTGGTAATAAATGGAAATTGATAAATGAGATCCCAAATTCACATTTAACTGTTTGGAAGAACAGTTTTCGTTGAAAAAAAGCAGCTGAACAGAACGGGGGGCTGGTGAGGGCAGGGTCTACTTCTGAGACAAAGCTGAAGCTGACATTCAGGTAAGTGTCAGAGCAGAGAAGGCAAGAGAAGTGGGTTCTAGAGAAAAATATATTTTTTTAAAATTGTAAGATGAAAGTTGAGTATTCAAGGTCTGGGGACCAATTGTCATCTGTCTCCATTCAGTCTGCTGTGCCTTCAGACTCAGATTTAATCATCTCAGGAGGCTATGCGGGCCCCTTCAGGGCCCAGCGCCACCTGCCTTGCTAATCCCACCAGGCACTGAGCTCACTGCGCCAGCTCTGCTCCGTCCCCCCCAGTCCCCTGTCTTCCAGAACATGCCATTTTCTGCTCTGTGCCTCTGCTTGAGCTGCTTCCCCTTCCTAGAAAACCTCTACTCCATCCTTCAAGATCCAATTCAGATGTGACCCCCAAGGCAAAGCCTTCCCTTGGACCAGATGGAACTAAGCCTTCCCTCCTCTGTAATTCTCATGGCCCTCGGCTCAGACCTCACAGGTAGCGTGTTTGAATCCCTCTTCTGGCTAGTTAGCGGTCTATCTCTTCTAGATTTTGAATTCCTTGGGTCTTAATTACTTTCAAGTGATCCACCGTGTACCCAAAAGTGTGTCTGGCATCTGTGAATGTTAAAGCAAAAGGATATAAATACCAATCAAATGTGAGGTTTGGGGTGGGGGGACTGCTAGCTGGGTGGAAAAGACTGGACATTGCACTCGATTGTTAAGGCAGGATTATGGAACAGCCTTTCAGGTGTATCTTAAAGACATTCTTTGGTTTGAGATACAGAAGCGCTTGGAGGCAGAATGACCAAAAGCAGAATGGCAGTGAGGATGGGCGATTGGGTAAATATCAACTCTGGAAAAAACAAACCATAGAGAGAAAGCCCAGTCTATTTTTTTCCCCTCCTCCCTCTCTTCTTGATTTGGGTACAGTCCCCATGGTGGCTGGGTCCTCCTATGGCCACCGTTTCTGCCAGCTGGCTCCTGCCCCAAGGCCACAGCTCTGATCTGGGTTCCAGGAACACCATTCTCTCCCCTTGTCCCCTCAGGCACTGGGATGGTGATGGCTTCCAACTGCGTGTGTCCCTGGGGAGTCTCAACCCCCTGTTATTTCCCTCATCTCACTCATTCCTTTATGAATGGGCCCTTTGGCTTCAAAAGATCCATTAAAAACCTTGACTGATACCCACTGTACGACTCCGAGATTTTAGTTTCTCTGGAATTCTGGTTACGAAAATGCTGGGTATCACTCTGCTGTACCCAGGGGCCAGCCAACTATAACCCAGAGGTCATATCTTTTATAAATATAGTATCATCAAAACACTTTTTAAATTATTGGAATGCCACTTGTTTTTATAAATAAAGCTTTATTGGAACACAGCCACACCCATGCATGTACAGATTGTCCATTGCTGCCTCCAAATCCCTGCACTGGCAGAATTGTGTAGTTGTGACACACAGAGTGGCCTGCACTGCCTGAAACATTTACATCTGGCCCCTTACGGAAAAAGTTTGCCTCCCGCCCTTGCTTTGCACTAACTCTACATTAATAGGCCATTACTTTAACATCCATCTGCAAAATGTCTTTTATTTTATTTATTTTTTTTTAAAAGATTTTATTTATTTGACAGAGATAGAGACAGCCAGCGAGAGAGGGAACACAAGCAGGGGGAGTGGGAGAGGAAGAAGCAGGCTCCCAGCAGAGGAGCCCGATGTGGGACTTGATCCCAG
Organism: Ursus americanus; assembly: GCF_024610735.1. NCBI lineage: Eukaryota > Metazoa > Chordata > Mammalia > Carnivora > Ursidae > Ursus > Ursus americanus. The sequence continues at coordinate 34,397,875 of NC_142152.1, read as the reverse complement.
AATGCTGGGATCACACCCTGAGCCGAAGGCAGACGCTTTAACGACTGCACTACCCAGGCGCCCCATGCAGAATGTCTTTTAGAAAGTTCTTCTTCTTCTTCTTCTTCTTCTTCTTCTTCTTCTTCTTCTTCTTCTTCTTCCTCTTCCTCTTCCTCTTCTTCCTCTTCTTCCTCTTCTTCCTCTTCTCCTTCTCCCTTCTCCTTCTCCCTTCTCCTTCTCCCTTCTCTTCTTCCTTCTTCTTTCTTCCTTCTTTCTTCCTTCTTCTTCTTTCTTCTTCTTCTTTCTTCTTCTTCTTCTTCTTTTTGAGAGAGAGAGCCAGCTTGCACATGGAGAGAAGGCAGAGGGAGAAAGAGAATCTTAAGCAGGCTCCATGCCCAGCGCAGAGCCTGAGGCAGGGTTCAATGTGGGGCTCGATCACATGACCCTGAGATCATGCCTCTGGGATCATGACCTGAGCCGAAATCAAGAGTTGGACACTAACTGACTGAGCCACCCAGGCGCCCCTAGAGACTTCTATTTCTAAGGTGCAGTTCCCTCTCCTATCCTAACATCGAAACACCAATTTGACCCTTTCCATCCTTTTCAGGGGGCTGCACTAGATAAAGTCCAAATCCCAGAGTACATCTTCCTTGCCTCACTCACCAAACTGATCTTTGATTCTGCCGCTTGCCATGTGGCTCCTCTGATCTAATACACTATTGATTATATAAAGCACCACTGATTTATCGACAATTTCTCTGGGGAAGGGATCAAAACACTAGATGTATATGTCAATTTCAAACACATCAGAATTTCAGAAATGTTACACACGTTAAAAATAAGGCACAGCCCTGAATTGAGGACCGACAGGATCAGGGGAGCAGAGAAGGTGAGGGATAATGGCTAACGTGCTCCTGGAGAAGCCAGTTGCGGCCAGGGCCTCGAGGGTTTGGGAGTTAGGCCACGGCATTCGACTATCATCCTGGAGACAATAACAGGCTGAGGGACTCTGCGTGAAGAGGCCAGTGACGTGGTCGGATCTGGCTTTTAAAGGGCCCACCGGGCGGCCTGTGTGGAGAGAGGGAGTGCAGAGGGGCAGATTTCTGGAAGGAGAGTCAGACCAAGGAAGCGGGTATTGACAGTGGGGCAGGACGCGGGGGCGTGGACTCAGGAGAAATTTCGGAGATGAGGTGAGCAGAGTTGCTGACTGATTGAGAAGCCCAGGGCAGAGGGAGAGGAGGGCGGTGTCGGGATGCCTCCCAGGCTCCTGTCTTGGGCATCTGGAAGAACCGGCTACATGCTCTGACTGAGGGGCTCTCAGGAAACCTTCTCTTTCCTAGATGCCGAAGCCTCGGCTCAGTTCTTGCCCCTTGAACGGGTCCCACTGTGACCGAGAGAGATAGGTCTTGTCTTGATTGTACAAATTTTGCAATGGAATCCCCAGTCTAGAACCGCGCGGGGAAGGGGATGGGCTCAGGGGATTTTCACGTGCCCTCAGAGGCTGGACCAGAGCTGCCCAAGGAGGAATTTGCTGGAAGGTTGCCCTCAGGAGTCTGGGTGGAGGCAGGAGTTGGCAGGGGTGAAGATGCCTCATTCTCCTTCTGAAGGCTGCCTACAGAGTAGTCACCCTAAATCTTCCCAGGTCCACTGTGTCCTCGCTGCTTCTGCCCACACTGGCCCCATGGATCAGGGTGCCAATGAGGGAGAGTGACAGCCCCAGCAATGGTGGCAAGAGCACCTTGGAGGAATGCTCCTCCCACCCCTGCAGGGAAGGCCAGGTCAAAGCCGCACAGCAGGAATCTCACAGTTGCTGGGGACCAAGGCCCTGGAACCTTCCAGAGCCAAGCACAGGGCCCCCCGTTTCCTCTGCCCTTAGGAAAGAAGCACGATTTGACAGGAGTTAGGTGTGTGCTCGGGAGGCCAAGCTTTGTTTTGTTCTCACCTTTCTGGTCTGAGAAATCAGAGCATGGTAGGCAGCCGTGGCTTGGACTGCGGGTGAGGTCCTGGCTGGAGGGGCAGCAGAGTCCAGCAGGTGCCGTAGGTGCTTGAGAGCGCCAGACCCTTCAGTGAGCAGGGTCAGAGATGCCGTGGGAGCAGTAGAACCTCGGGGGGTCAGAGGACTAGGTTCACCGAGGGAGACCCTGGGGTACGCTGTCTTTGGGAGTGGTGCAAATACAGTGGGGGAGGACGTATCAAGAGGACTAAAGGGTCCCATTGGGTTGGAATGCCAAGGCCGGCTCCCGAGAAGGGGCTGGGCTAGGGCCTCATTTAAGGTTTATGTCAAAGAAAGCGATAGTACATGGCTGTCCCCACCCCATTTGGGTCTCTCTAGGAGCATTTTCGGCGCTGAGAATAGCATTTCCCATGCATATAGAGTTTTGCAATATGATTCTAAGGTTCACACTCATTTTCTCACGCGGATGACGAAGGTGAAGACAGGAATTACTGTGCTTATTTCCCCAGCTGAGAACCCAGTGACCCCTCCCCCACACTTTTTGAAGTCCAACAGTTATCGAGGGATGGAGGGGTTTCCAGTCCGGGATGGTGCTTATTATCTCCATGGTGAGATGACATAACATGGTCTAATCCAGTTGTCTCTGTTCCACACCTATAATCAGGTCTTGAAACAGGTCCCCCCGAAACAATCAAGCTTCTCATTGCATCACAAGAGACCTCAGAGGAAAGAGATGCTCTCCCAGGTTGGGGTCACCTGCTGTGACCGTAGCTGCCATGAAAGGCTGTTGGCTCAGCACATATGGTTCCAACCCCCTGAGACATGCATTATATAGACCAATGCTTTAACCAAGATGTATTTTCTTCATCATCATGATGTTAAAGATAATAATTGTCCCTCCCAAAAGTTGAGACAGTTATTCTGGAATATTTTATTAGTCCTAATTATCAAATGCTATCAAAAAATCTTTTAAACTCACCCAATTAAGTAGGTCTCCGGTGATCAGGAAGGTAAGAAGAGGAAGTTGCCAGATTTTCTGAATGCTACATAATGAGGCTTTTAGTTTGAAGAGTATTGTGTCATTTTGTTCTAACACCACAAAAACCTGCCTTGGAGGAGATTAAAGAGGGGATTCTTCAAAGGACATAATTTCGAAGTGCATAGTGAGCTCTTTATGCCCAGATGGCTGAGAACACTGCATTCACTCTACTCGAAACTTTTCAAAAGAAAGATGTGGTTTGAGAGGGAAAGAAAGAGGATGAGAAAAAGAGGAAGACAGACAGAGGGACCAGAATTAAGATGGGGAGAAGTGAGACAGAAATTTCCTAAATTAGAAAAATAATTTAGAGAAGAAAATGCACTGGGCCCATTGGGGTGGGGGGAGGTGTTTCAGTGAGAAGACAGAGGATTCGGTTTTAGAGACCCGAATTCTGGTTGCAGCTCTCTGGCTTTGCCACTTGTCCTTGAGCAGATCCCTCGGGTTTGAGCCCCACTCTAGAACCCCACTGGTATTCAATCTCAGGAGCCTCCCATGCCCACTTCCTCCCTCGCTAAGAAACCGGGTTTTGTGCCCCCCACCCCGGGCATGTCAATGCCTTAGACGTGTACTCAATTTCTATTTCAGACTGGTTCTCGCACATTCTCTCTCATCTGATTCCAAAAAACCCTAGGAAATTGGCAGGGTGGGCGTTATAGACCCATTTTACAGACAAGGAGCCTGAGGTTCACTGGGCTTAAGTGCCTCATCCAATACCCTGGTAATTAGAGTTCTGAAGCAGGTCTCATGGCTCTTTGGCCAGAACATGCAAAACTCCTTGGGCTCAGGAGTTAATTCAGGCCCAGAGAACCAGATCCTGTATTACTCTTCCATTTAGCTCTCTCCCCTTTCCTAACTGAGTTGTGCTGTGTGGCTGGGGAGACGTAACTCGGAAGGTTAGGGGGTTTTCAAGGTTGAGGATCAGAAAGTGTCACAGAGACTCTGGCAGGCGGTCTTGCAAGAATGTGGGATATTGGCGAGTCGCTCTGAGTCCATCTGGCAACTGAGGGCCTGTGCCTCTCTCAACAGCAGGGAGGGAAAGGATCTGGGTGTTGCTCTGGGGCCTTTTCTCACGGTGGCTGTACCACAAACTGGGTGGCTTAAAACAACAAAAACGTATTCTTTCACTTGTGGTTTTGGAGGCCACCTGTCCATGATCTAAGTGTTGGCAGGGCCATGCGCCATCTGAAGGGTCTAGGAAAGAATCCTGCCTTGCCTTCTCGTAGCTTCCAGAGGGTTGCAGACAATCCTCAGCCTTCCTTGGCCTGCCCTGCGCACCCCCCCCTTCTCTGCCTCTGCCATCATATGTTTTTCTCTCCGTCTCTGTGTCCAAATGATCTCTTCTTCGTAAAGACGCCAGTCTTTGGATTACAGCCGACCGCAAGTTGGTATGACCTCATCTCAACTTGCCATCCGCAAAGGCCTTACTTACAAATAAGGTCTCACTCACAGATACTGGGGGTTTGGGCTTCAACATATCTTTTGGGGGGAACACAATGTAACCCAGAGCAGGTGGCTGCCCCCTCCTCCCTCACTTCTGAGTTTCATAAATAATTATCAGGAGGGCTTCCCTCAGTGGACACATTTCAAGTGCTTTGGCTTTGGGGGGAAAAAAAAACCTTAAGTCAGGAAAAAAATATTTTTCTACACTTGTGCAGGAAGAGAATTTCAACATGCTGTGGTCACGGTTTTTCCAGTACCACATCACTTAAACAAAGGTGAAACCCTTCCACTGGAGACGCTCCAGGTGTGACGATATACTTCAAGTTAAATGCAGTTTATAAGGCTCCCTGAATAAAGTGTTAATGGAGTTTGTGGGACTGCTGTCACTCCGCACTTAAGACGCTCATTATGTGTAGTTATGAAAAAGCAGTTTGGGTCTTAATTCACACTTGCTGGAAAGGCATGACTTTATTAATTTCTGTTCCATGAAAGGAAGTACAGTTCTGCCTGAACTTTCAAGAACATATTGCCTTCCTTACAGGTGATATGGATCACTGGCAAACCAATAAAGCACTGTGAACACGTTAGAAAAGCTGTCTATTCCAGTTTGGGCATATATTAATTTCTTGTGCTGGTAGAGAAGCAGTTTTACCTTTGGACAGTCTCAAAGGAGATGTATGGTACTGTGTTCACTTGTGTTATCTCTTTCTGCTTCCAGCCCCTCCCCTGATTGTTTGTATTTTTCTTCCCTTCTTGAGGGAAAAAAATATTGCAGTAGATGGACAATACCCATTCTCTCCACCTGGTTTTGGGCTTTGAAAAAACAACCCCATTTTCTAGTCCTCTGACCCCTTCCAGAAAATGTGATCATTTCTGCAGCTGCAAAGCAAAAAACTTTCCTTAAGAAACACACAGGATGGGAGCGCTTGGGGTCTCAGTCAGTTAAGCTTCTGCCTTCAGCTCGGATCATGATCCCAGGGTCCCTGCTCAGCAGGAAGTCTGCTTGTCGCTCGACCCTCTGTCTCTCCTTGCTTGTGCTTGCTCTCTCCTTCAAATAAATAAGTAAAATCTTAAGAAGAAAAGAAAAAAGAAAAAAGAAAAGAAAAGAGAAAGGAAAAAGACAAGACACAGGATAGAAGGTGTGCTGTCCAGCCCCGGGTCAACAGTGAGTCACATGAAAGAAACATGGTCCTGCTCCTTCCCTCCAGGCAACCCCAAGTACCTACCTCCTGATTCTAAAACTTGAAGACAATGGTAATTCAATGTAAACTCCACTTTTCAATCTCCTTCTAAAATCATGCTTTCCCCCTGCTATCAGACATCTGCAGGTGTCTCCTCGGCAACCATATTCCCCTTCTCTCTTCCCTGCAGCTTCCAATCTCTGTCTGAGCAGCCTTGTGAGTCAGGACAATCTCATCCCAAATGATGTGGGCTCCATGGATGGACCATGGCACGGAGCCTGTCAATGCTTTCTGTGCCCTTGGCCATAGTGATGGGTTCAGGCACGGACATGACTTATGGCCTAGGCTAGTCCAAGCAGAGTGGATCTCAAGACCTACACTGAAAATGCTAAGACAAAGATCTTCTATCCCCCTTTAGACAGGAGGGAGGAAGACTTTGACTTTGGGAGCTGCTGGCAGCCATCTTGTGTCCACGACTGCTGCTACTTCGGATGAAGTCAGAGCTACGGAGGGTAGAGAGATGGTCCCTAGGCTAGATCAAGCCTCGTGCAAAACGTATCTTTCTTTTGTACCATTTAGTTACACAGCTCAATAAGCTCCCTTTATTATTTAAGCCTCTTGAGATGGATTTTATATTGCTTACAAGTGAAAAAATCTTTTTCCCCTCCCTTATTTCTCTGACACATTTCCCATCCACACCAACAGTCTTCTGATAATATATTCAAGGCATGATGAGTTTGAGGTGCTTGTGGAATACTCAGGTAGCCGTAACTAGCACAGTGCTGTCCAATAGAACTTTCTGCGGGGATGGCAACGTTCTATAGCTACCCTGTCCCACACGATAGCCATATGCAACCATCAAGCCCTTAAAATGTGGCTTATGGGAATGAAGAACTAAATGCTAAATTTTATTTTATTTTAAGATTTTGATTTTAAATAGCCACGTGTGGTTAGCAGCAACTCTATTGAATGGCACAGGCCTAGAAAGACTTTGAAAACATGAAGTTAAGACACGTGTTGGGCAAAGACAGAAACTTGGGGGTCTCAAAGTTTCTCAGAGGGTGTGGAAAGAGAAGAGAGTGAGGGACAGCACGTATCGATGTTCGAGTACAAGTGGAAGAAAGGAAACAGCAAAGGATGCTGAGAAGGTGGGAATGAGAAACAGGAAGAAAAACATAAGATATGGGTATCTTGAAAGCTAAGAGCGGCACATTTCAAGAAAGAAGGGGCCAATAACAAAGCCACATGTAGCAGGGGTACAATAAAACAAGTTTCCATTGGCCTCACCAACAAGAAGGTCATTGGTGGTCATCAAAAGAGTAGTTGCCTGATGGGAGGGGAAGCCAGATGGTTTGAGACATCTGAACTGAGATAGTCATAGTCATAGTCATTAATGGTCGTAAAGAAGAAGTCAGACCATGGAATGTCCAGGAGACTTCAGCCAAGGAGGGACTAAATTTATACTCGTCTGGATCTTTACCCTGTTCGCTTTGATTTGCTTCTAGCGGACACATTTTCCTCCAACTGACTCTTCAGAAGTTTTGTCAAATCAAATATGGGTCCCTGAAAAAGATGGTGGAATCCCCCATGCCTGTAATCTCTGATTCTAATCTCTACATTGTCAGCTTAAGCTATCCAGCAGCTCATTCCAAATCACCATTTTCTTTTTTCTACCTCTGATATATGTTTATTTGGGGCTTCTATTTTTAGCCTGTCTGAAGGAAAAAAAAAAAGTAATGGGAATTCACAGGATTTATTGCACAAATTACTTCTCGGGCTCCCTCTGACCTCCATCAAGACTTCTGACAGTGGCATTGTATTTCTTATTTATTAGATTTTTAAGTGCTCTGTTAGGTAGTTTACAAGCTTTCCTTAATGTCTCTGCAACCCAAGTGCACAACAGCCACTGAAAATTGATCACAGGTCATATCTGGCTCATCTTTAAATTTAAATCGTATGTATCTTTCTTCAACTCTGTACAGGCTTCCAACAGAGATTGTTGTGAGCCTTGCATAAAAACTAAGGAGACTAACTTCAAAGTTATTTATAATATACACACGAAGCATTGTTTATCCTTAATACTAATGGTCAAAGGGAATGCCAAAAAAATCTAAATAATTTCTGCAGAAACATTGCACTTCCCACAACTAGTTAGAAGACTTGTAGTTCACTCCCTAACTGCTAAGTTATACTGAGGTTTTTGAGAGAATTCTCCCTCTAATGAGCTCATTTTTCAAGCTCTTGCTGATCAGCATTTCATCAGGACACAAGAACAAATCATCATGGAATGGCTAAGCCATTCTATGCCACTCCTTGGGTCCTAGGAGACCCTTGGGAGTAGTGGTTTTAGTCTACCTGTGTTGTTGCCTTCCACACCACTTCTCCCACCCTGGGCTATAGCTGATGCTGGCTCTTTCCAAGCTTCTTGCCTTAGCAAATAGTTTTCTCTGCTTCAAATGCCTACCCCTACCTATCCATTAGCAAACTCTTACTGATCTTTCAAGGCCCATTCATTGTTATCAAGCCTGAAGGGGTTCTCTCTATGTCCCAAGCAGAAATAGCTATTTCTTCCTCTTGGCACTCACTCCCAATTTATAGCTTGAGTACATTGCCTTTTGTTTATTTATGGGTCTTTCTCCCCTGCTAGATTCTCCCATGGTAGGGACCCTGTCTCATTCATCTACCCTCAAAGCCTAGCACAGGGCTTGATACATAATAAATATTCTCCAAGTATGGCTGGAGGGAGAGTGAATAATAAATGAATGAGTGAATGAATGAACAAATGATATCTATGGAATCCAAAAGCAGCCAAGTCTGCAAGGTCAATGCAAAGCAGACATTTTGGAGCAAATACATATGAAATGTGGAATAAGACAATCTCTGAACAAAGAATAAATACTGGAAAGAGGGGCTGGTCTGGGAGATCCAGAAAATTTGCTCTGGCACTAACCTTCTGGAGTGAGGCTAAGACATTTCCATTTCCATGTCCCCTGTAAGAGACAGGGCTCAACCAACTGATCACTAATATCCCTTCTAGCTCTAACTTTCTCACTCCCAAATCATAGGATGGGATTTCTGGGAACCACGTTATGCTGCTGCTGACTTGCTGTATGACAGGTGTCAGTAAATGGCAGGTCTAGAAGGAGGCTGTTTGCATGGGTTTTGAGTCCAGTTTGTTTCAAACATTAAGGCAAAGATTGTACCTTCTTCTCTGTAAGCTGCTCATTTTCCCCCAGCACTCCTCTCCTCTACCTGGCACAATACTGGTATAGAAGACGTTCCATAGATATTGATTGATCTAAATATTTCTAAGTTGGCTCCCTCCCACTTAACTGAATTATTCATTCATTCATTCGTTCATCCACTTATTTATTTATTCAACCCTCACGCATGCATCCAACTATTTATCTTCCCATCCTTGTATCCATTCAATAAATATTGTTGCATACCCTTATGTGCCCAGCACTATGTCAAGTACTGACGTAGTGACAGCCACCACTTGATGTCATGTGCCCATCCTGGGGAGAAGTAAGTGAACGATGCCACTGAGGAGCTCTCCACTAACGTGGGAAACAGGTAAAAATAATGTAGGGCCCTATCTCCCACAGAAGTAGACTATGGGAATCAGGAATGATTAGCTTGAACAAGCGGAACCTTGAGACTTTGAACACTTTCTCTACAAGCAGGCACAGCAAGGCCACCATGGCGTAGAAGTTGTAGAGACATGGATATCCACTTAACATATGAACAAGCTGGCTAGTGGAGCAATCAGAAAACAGGATGGGCTGCCAGAGAGGTAATGAGTTCTCTGGCACTGGAAGCGATTGTACGAGGGCTAGAGAATCATCATTTGCTGGGAATGTCACAATGGGAATTCAAGCATGGAAAGGAGGGATTGGACAAGGTGACCTTCAAAGTTCCTTCTCACCTTGAATTTCAGAATTCTAGGAGCAAGACTATAGTGTTTGTGTCCAACTCAGTGCCCAGACAGCCCACTTAGCATTTGGCATCCTCCCCTCCCCCTAAACCCCTTAATTCTACGGGAGCTAAGTTGGCAGAGAACACAGTAGCCTCTCCACCAGATCAGTTGGTCTGCATCTAGGAAAGAAGTTTGGGAGCAAGAATCCTTAGAGATATAAAATTCTTAACCAGGAAAACAGAAAAAAAATCAGATGGATTTCAGGCCCACCCCGTAAGACTGAATTTGTACCTGAATTTACAGTGTCGGGCAGAAATTCTCCAGCGGTCTTGGGTCACCAAGAGCTGGGACACATCCCCCACCTGCATTTCTGAAGCTTGGAGCTTGGAGCCTATTGGGTTTGCTAACAACCACACCTGTCATCTCTACGGTTCCTGAGGGGTTAGCCACCCTCTTGGAACATAAACCCGAGTGTTCCTTTTTTTCAAAAATTAAAGCAGTTAATAGAACAAAGAAAGGAATTCTGAGGTTCCTCCCACCCCCCTGCCAAAGAATCTCATTGAACTCTGCAAACACAGGAGGCAAATAACAGAGAAACGACCTTGATCAACAGCTGGCAGTGAGGTTTAAACAAGTTTCTCTGGTCCTTTCTTCTGCTTTCCCCAGCACCAGAGTTCTAGTGACTTCCTTTCATTTCTCAGTAGGAGGAGCAGATGAATGCGGCTGGAGAGCGAGGTTTATTGGAGAAATAAATCTCTTTGCCTAAATATGAACCATGCAGAGGAAACAAAGGAACTGCTTTTTAATGACCAAGGTTTCAATGAAGCCCAGCAGCCGAAGGCAGAACCCCAATTAAGAAGAGATGGGAAATTAGTGTCCAAGAGACCACTTAAGGTTACATAAATATTTCCGGAGCACCTGCAAGGTACCAGGAATAGTTTTGATTGCTGGGGTTTTAAAGATAAGTAAGACACGCTCCCTGCCCTCTGGGGTTTGACGATGTGGGGTACAGGTGGGGTTACCAGGTGAGGTTAAAAGGAAGAGGACAGGACAGGGCGAGATGTGCTATGATCGTGGTCTGACCTTGTGCTGTGAAAATATATCTCACCAGGAGGGAATCAGGGAAAGCTTCCAGAAGAGGTGCTGTTTGATCTTGTCTTAAAAGGTGTGTAGGAGTTTGCAAGGGGGAAAAGGAGGAAGTGTTCTTCTGGGGAGAAGGAAGAGCACGTGCAGGTAGAGGAACTGGGAGGGGCAGAGCCCACGATGTTGGGTATGACAGGTGTCAATAAATACCAGATCTAGAGAAGGAGGACACTGTTTGCATGGCTTTGGGTCCAGCATGTTTGAAACATTAAGACAAAGGTTGTACCTACTTCTCTGTAAGCAGCTCATTTTCCCCCTAGCACTCCTCTCCACTATCCAGCACAATACTGGTATGGAAGACGTTCCCTAGATATTGACTGACTGATTGATCGATCTAAATATTTCTAAGTTGGCTCCCTCCACTTACTGAATCATTCATTCTTCTAGCCATTCATCCACTTACCTATTTATTTATTCCACTATTCACCCATCCATCCAACTATTTATCCGTCCATCCTTGTACCCATCCAATAAATATTTATTGCATACTCGCAGTTCAGTGTGAGTCCAGCCATGGAAAATGCAGCTACACAGGTAGGCCAGAGCCCAGTTGTGGAAGCCGCCGGTGCCATAAAGACATTTAGGCTGTATTCTGTAGCTCAGGGTTTCCCAAATTTAAGGAACACAGAATCACCTAGGGAGCTCATATTAAAATACAGATTCCGGGGCCACGGCTGCAGAAATTGTGCTTTTTCTAGGTCCAAGGTGGCCAGGAAACCTGCATTTTGATGAGCACCAATGAAGGTGGCCCACACAGTTGAGGAGTGTGTCTCAGTAAGAGCTGGGACACTGCTGAGCGGATGGGGTGCACGTCGAGGAAGGGGCACGGCTTCTGCTTGGCCATTCTCAGCTGGAGGCCTGTGGGAAATGACCTGGAAGAGGAGGGAGTGGAGACTGGATTGTCACAGAAGTACAAGAAACTCAGAGTGGCGCTCGGGGGGTGGGGGGGTGCCCACAGGCCCGCCTCTGTCGTGGCACCCTGGAGGCCTGTCTCTAGTGGACTTGCCATGCCACCTGCTGCAGTGAGACCAGGAAAAGCAGGGGGAGAGGCTGGGGCAGAGCCTGCCTGCTCGTCGGCAGCGCCTGGGGGAGGGTGGCTGTCCCAGGGGAGCCAGACCTCATTTGTGCACCGCGCCACTAATGAAGCCCGAGGCCCCAAGCCTGGGAGGGGCTGGCACCCAGGCTGGGAGCAAAGCTGGGACACAAACAAGTGGCAAAGGCAGCAATTGGCCCGCCCCAGGGCGCCGGCCGTGCTGATGCCCCACTCCGCCTGGTGACGTTGCCAGTGACGACACAGTCCCACGGTTGAGCCCCAGCTCGGGGCCTCCAGGTGACCTGGCTTCTCAGGCTGCTGCCAGCTGCTTGGCACAGGGTAGCCAGCCAGGGGAGCTGCTCTCTCAGCCAGGCCCTGTCTCTCACAGGCTCCCTGTGCCAGGCAGCAGGGTGACAGAGGTCCGGAGCCTTGGTGGTGACCAGCCCTGTTGTCTAAAGTAAGGAGTGGTGGCCAATGCAGGTGCCAGAGCCTTGCTGGTGTTGGAGGCAGAAGAAATGGCAGAAGTAAAGAGGTTCCCTTCCTTCTGAGGTGCTCCACTGACACGAGGTCACCCTGGGCCGTGTCAGGTGCAGCTACGGCAAGAGGCTGAGGAAATGCGACCCCCTCCCCCACTCCCGCCAGGGCGCCCTGGATGGCTCAGTCAGTGAAACATCTGACTCTTGATTTCAGCTCAGGTCGTGATCGCAGGGTCCTGGGATCGAGCCCCGCATGGGGCTCCCTGCTCAGCGAGGAGTCGGCTTCTCCCTCTGCCTCTGCCCCTCCCCCACCCCCACCCACTCCTGCTCTCTCTTGCTTGCTCTCTCTTGCTCACTCACTCTCAAATAAATAAATAAAACCTTAAAAAAGAAATGTGAAACCCCCAAGGCTGCCACGGCTGACCAGCCCAGCTAAAGTTAGCCCCCACACGGTGCCTTAAAGCAGAATTTCTCAACCCCTGTGTAATAGGCCCCCTTTTAAGAATATTCTGTACTCCCTTTAAAATCTTTAAGTGAATTTTGGAGATAAGATCACCACTCAACTCATAATTTCCAGAAAATATATGATGCCCTGTCTGTGATAGACAGGATGGAAGAACAGTAAATTAGAATAATACATTTCACGGCTCTACCAGGAGACATAATGAGGTAGACACCTGCGTCTCTAACTAGCACGGATGAGACAGCGGCACATATGCAAAGCCTGGCATAGGGACATTGTATCAATGACTCAAGCGCCACGAATAGAGTTGCGTTAGAGATTCGGTGGCTAAATGCGTGCTGTAGAAAATGTGAGTTTTCTGAAGTGTAGGCTAATTTTTGATAAAGTTCTGAACAAAATAAAGCACAACCCTCTCTCACTTTGCCTGGCAATGCATTCCCATAAAAAAGCATACATTTAAACTTTGCAAAAAAAAAAAAATAGCAGTACTTGGTGTTTATACATGCAATAGAATTCGGTGCTAGATTCGGATGATGATGGGTTGTTGTTTTTACCTACGAGAAGGCACAGAGGACATGAAAAAGTTGTGAGCCACAGAGGGCAGTTCATGGTGCAGGACCGTCCCCCATGAAGCCGGACTTCTCCCTGGCTCCTGCCCACTAGGTGCGATGAGGTCCCCTAACTTTTGTGACAACCCAAAGCATACAGCCACAGATTTCCAAAGTGCCCCCTAGGGGTGGTGCTGTCCCTCCGAGGACCAGAGCTGTGGACTTGACAAAGCTCTTTCTTGTACATTCGCTGATTCGTGCCTTCCAAGTGAGGGAGGCAGAGCAGAGGAGAAAACGGGCCCAGAGAGGGAATGTCGCACCTCCGTTCGTGGGGAGTTAGCAAAAGAGAGTGGACCCCGAACCTCTGAATCCAGGACTGATGAGGTGGTGGGCTGACTTGTGTTGAACTCCTGACTCCCAGTACCTCAGGAAATGTGACTGTATTTGGAGATAGGGTCTTGGAGTGGGGATTAAGTTAAATGAGATCATTAGGGCAGGCCCTAAACTAATCTGACTGGTGTCATATAGTCCTAAGAAGAGGAGATCAGGACACAGGTGCAGAGGGACGACCGTGTGAGGACACAGCTGGGAGGAGGCCATCTACAAGCCAAGAAGAGGGGCCCCAGAAGAAAGCAGCCCCACCGACACCTTGATCTCAGGTTTCTGGTCTCCAGGACCGTGACACAATACGTCTCTGTTGTATTAGCCGCCCAGTCTGTGGCTCTTTGTTATGGCAGCCTGAGCCGACTCATACAGATGGGACCTTGAAGACCGTCTAGCCTGACTGCCTGCCCCCGTGTAAATCGCCTTGGGATTGCCAGGAGCCGGTCTCCTGTCTGCTGTTCTCCACACACCAACCACAGGGCGGAAAGGAACAGACACCGCGTTTCACTCTATCAGCCGTCTGAAGTCATTCACACCCTGCCAGGGAAACTCAGAAAGAGTCTCCCTCAGGCGGGTCAATAGGGAAACATGGACAACCTCTAATTGTATCTCCAATGTTAGGGAGAACTGTGTAGTCCAGATGAGACCAAACAGGCCAATTAATTACCCAAATTACATTAATTACCCAAATCTCTGTGTTGAGGCTCCATCTGTCTGGCTAAAGGGAGACTTAGTCATCGCCTGGAGTTCTTAGAATCACCAGGTGTGCTGACTCATGTCTGGAAACTGGAATTTCTGTCCTCATATCTTGTTTGTCCTGAGGGTGGGGCAGAAAACCCGGTGCCCTGTGATGGGCAGACTCCCCAGAGAGAACCCACTACCACCCCTAGCATCCTGTTCCTCGACGCATAGGGCTCTGACCCAACCCACAGAATCCCTTCGGTCTGGGACAGCTCGGAATTGCCTTTCTAAGTAACAACGCCTTTTGTTTAATGCTTAGGCAAGGGAGTCCTGCGACAAGGCGAGCTGAGCCCCAATGTTCCAACTCCTTTCATCCCCACACACCCACGGACACTTTCTCCCAAAGCACACGGCAGTTTGGGAGATGGCCTCCATCTGGCTCCTTGACCAGTTGCTTCACTGAGCCTTCCCCTCCGACCCTGTCACCTTGGTGCCAAGGCCACGGGCAAGTTCGGAGTCCTTGCTCTCCTCTCTTGGTTTGGGAGGAGGCGAGAGTGTTCCTAGGACAGGTGGTCTTCCCTAAATCTGACCTCAGAAAAGGGCCACCCTGGTGAATCTCATGTTTGCCTAAACCTCCATAGGGTTCAGAGTGCTTGGGTCCCTTCATCTCTGAGGTCGCCAACCTCCCTGTGTCAGCTCATGCGATGACGAGGGGCCCTGGAGCAGGGGCTCTATGCAGCTCTGCGCCAGCGGCAGCCAGGCCCTCGGTCCTCCGAGACACTCACCCCCTGGGCTGCCCAGGCACCACGCTCTGCTGAGTTTCCTCTCACCCCACCAGCCACTCGGTCCCCCAACCTCTTGCTCACTTCTCGTCTCAACAACCTCTCAATGGTAGAGGGCTCCAGGACCCCTTCTCCTCTCTGTCTACACTCACTCTTTGGCTGAGATTCATGGCTTTAAATACCACGGATGCACTGGCGACTCTAAATTTATGTCTGTACCCCAGCCCCCTCCTGTAAGCTCTGGACCTGATCATGCCACGGCTCACTGCACGCAGCCGGGCACCTCTCAGCCTTGATGTGTCCACGCTGCCCTTCCGATCTTTCAGCCCACAAATCAGCTGCTCTCACCACCTTGTCTCATCTTAGTACATGTCAGCTCCGCTCATCTAGATCCTTGGAGTGGCCCTAAGTATGTGACCGTGGGCAAGGTGCTTTGACCTTCCTGTGACTCGGGCTTTTCATTTGTAAGATGTGAAAAAGAGGGGCGCTCCTGCGTGGCTTAGTCGGTTAAGCATCTGCCTTTGGCTCAAGTCATGATGCTGGGGTCCTGGGATGCGGCCCCATGTTGGGGGGGGGTTCCTGCTTAGCAGGAAGTCTGCTTCTCCCTTTCCCTCCCCCCTCCCCCCTTCTCATGCGCCCACTCTCTCTCTCAAATAAATTAATTAAATCTTTTTAAAAAAAAAGATGGGGAAAATAGTTTTTAACGCATAGGATTTTTATGAGGATTAAAGGAGTTAATATTTGCAACAGGCTTGGACCCGGGTCTGCAACAGGGTAAGTGCTACAAGTATTAGCACAGAGATCAATCTTGGGCTCCTCTTTCTCTCCCATCTCATGTCCAATATGTCAGCAAACATGTATTGCACCCACAAAATAGCATCTGATTGCTTCTCACCCCACCCCACTACGGCCCTGGTCCAAACCAATGATTTTCAGTAAATTTATAATTATGCAACCATCACTATAATTTTGTTTTGGGACATTTTCATCATGTCTTTTCTGGACATTTCATATAAATGGAATCATACACATGTGGTCTTTATGGCTGGTTTTCTTTGCCTTTGCCAGGGCTCCATCCCTAATACTAACTACAGTCATGCATGCAGTAGGTGCCTAATGAATATTTGCAGGGGGGGAATAATGTTTTTGAGGTTCTTCCATGTCATGGCAGGTATCAGTTTGTTTCTTTTTTACTGCTGAATGGTATCCTGCCATATGGACTTTGCCTGATGTTTGTAATAGCCTTCCCCCCAGGTCTCCTTATTTCTACCTGTCCCCTCATCCCCTCTATTCTGAGCACAGAAACCAGAAAAATCCCTCTAGAGCAGAGGTCAGTCCACATCCCTTACTGAAAACCCCCATGGCCCCCATCTCAGAGCAAAAGCCAAAGTCCCTACAGAAGTGGTTTAGTCTGTTCAGCCTGCCATTACAAATGCCATAGATGGGGGCTCAAAGCACAGACATTTATTTCTCACAGTTCCAGAGGCTGGAGGTCCTGAGATCAGGGTGCCCGCCTGCTCAGGTTCTGGTGAGAACCTTCTTGGCTTGCCAATGGCCGTCTTCTTGCTGTGACCTCATCCATGCAATCTCTCTCTGTCTCCCTCTTCTTATAAGGCCACCAATCTTAACAAATGAGGACCTCACCTGTATGACCTCATTTAGCCTTCATTATTTCCTAAAAACCTCATTTCCACAGATAGTCACACTGAGAGTTAGGACTTGAACTTTATGAAGGCAAGGGATTGTGTGGCTTTGCCAGGGCTCCGTCCCCAGTTCTCACCGCTCCCATGCATACAGTGGGTACCTAACCAGTATATGTGGGAGGGAAGAATGTGCGGAGCTCCTGCGAGCTCCAGGCCCTGCCCAGCCACAGTGTCCTTCCCCACCAGCACTAGGACAGACCCGAGGGTTGTAGGCGGCCACATTGCTCAGCAACAGGACCCAGTTGTGCTCACACAGGTCATTGTGAGTTTGCTCTCTTGAGGAAACAGAATAGCACCCCGGCCCCACTGTCCAGTTGGGGAGATGGGCCCCTTGCAAGGTCCCGCCCCACTTGTGTTCATCCATTCCACTACCATTCCCTGAGTATTGCCTGTGTGCCACGCATGCAATGAAGTCAGGATCTGGTCCCTGCCCTCCTCGCTGGGGAGACAGGCCCAATCCAAGGCAGCCGATCACTAGTAAAGGATGCAGAGAGTGACTAAGCCCCTGTGTGAGTGGGATCTGCTTCGTGACATAGCAATTGCGTCCCGGAGGATGGTTAATATGATTAACAGGCAGAGCAGAGGGAAAGGCATGTTAGGGAGAGGAAACTCACTGTGCGGGGGAGGAGGAGGACATTTGGGGGTGGGGGAGAGCACATAGAGGCTGAGTGGTCCTCAAACTGCTCTGCGGGGTTCTTTACAACCTCCAGAGAGACTGTCAGGAGAGATGGAGGACAGGTGCGTCTCAGAACATCTCTCTGAACCTCTTTCACATAGGGGACTTTCTCCCAAGGTTTCCTTTTAGCAAGAAATTTGAAAACTAGCCCTATCTCGTGCTGTCCAATAGAACTTTCTGCAGCTAGAGAAATGTTGTGTATCTGAGCAGTGGCCACACTGCATTTGAAATGTGGCTAGTGCCGCTGAGCAACTACAGTTTTCATTATATTTAATCTTAATTAACATACGTTGAAATGGAAATAGCCACATGTGGCTAGTGGCCACCATACTGAACCAGTGGCGAGGTGACAAGAAGCCAATGGAAATGTGTAAGTGGGACAACATGACCACAGCTGTGCCACGGAAGCAGCAGAGCCCTAAGACTGCCTTAAGAAGTAGATAAATTTGTTTCCATTTTGTTGATGAGGAAATCAAGTCTCAGAGAAGTAAACGGACTTGTTGAAGGTTTCAGAGCTAGTAAGTAGCTGAGGTGGGTCTTGAATCCAAGTCCTTCTAGCACCAAACCTGGGAGCCAAAGACACTGATGGGGCATGCCAGGGGAGCTATATAAATTCTATCATTGACAGTTATGACTGTTTTGACACCACTTGCCAAGTGAAGTACCCGTGGGCCCTAGGCTGAACACACCCCGAATTCTGCTTTAGAGATAATGAGCCACTTTGACGGTACATGAAGATCTTCTAGAAGTAGAGTTTTCTTATCAGGAAATGTTCTGCTGAAATGTCTTCCTAAGTCCATACAATTGTTTTTCTGTTTGTTTGTTTAAATCATCTGCTGTGGGGTCTTGGTTAGACGTTAAAATTCATATGCATGCACTTAGCTTTCCCTGGTAATAAAAGTCTGAGGCAAACAGTGAGTTGGACTACAATAATAACCCCTCTTGGTAGTTCACAGTCAAGCATGTCATCCACCAACATTACCGCAAACAATGAGGAAAGTTCTCGGCCCTCACATGGGGCTCTTAAAGATAATTTCCTAATGGATATTTTCTTTTTTTTCCTGGCAGGTAAAATAACAAGTTGGGAAAAGCCTTCACACTCATCCCCGAGAGATCAAGCTCTTGTTGTTCCTTGGCTGCTTTCATGTCCGGCTGACTCAGAAAGGGCTGACTGGGGAAGGGAAATGAAAGTTGCTCAGGAGAAAGCAACCATGTTCTCCACTGATCTTAACAGAATCTGGGTTTGTGTAATAGTCAGGACATGGGGGGTTATGCGGCAGTAACAAACAAGCCCCACAACTCAGTGACCTAGGGTAGCAATGGCTATTTCTCTCTCAGGCTGCACATCTGTGTAGGGTCAGCTGGGGGCTGTGCTTAACGTAGTCTTTCAGAGACTCAGACTGACAGAGTAGACTCCTTCTCCAACACCGTCAAGAGCCCCGAAGGGTTTCCACAGTGACCTAAATGCTCTGGCCTGGAAGCGAGGTGCATCACTTCCCCTCGCAACTCACTGGCCATCACTGATCATGTGGCCCCATCCAACCACCTGCGGGGGGGCAGGAGATACAATCCTGGTGGAAATACCTAGCGTTTGCCCTAATGACCACCCCAGGAGAGACCCACAGGTTTTCTCTGCATCTCTACTTCTCTTATTTTGGAATTCTACCCTCCTCTTGATTACCAGGAATAGAAAGTCAATTGAGAAGGCAGGTGTCACAAGATCATCTGAAAGTCTTAACTGAACAAACGGCCCCTGCCAAGGTTTTTCAAATCATAAGCTACTTTTTGGTGTAGACCCCCTTGAGGGAGCCGCTGAGGAGCAGTGGCTCACCAAGCTTCAGGGAAGGAGCTGGAAGGGGCCACCCTGTCATCTCAGGGATGAGGAAATCAGGGCCCACAAAGGAGTTTTCCTGAGGTTGCTTGGGCAGAGGTAGGACTAGAACCCGGCTTTCCTGGCTCATAGAACTAGAAAAAAAAGAAATTTCCCCATGGCTCACCAACTGGCATCTCTGCACAGACTCTGATCTGAAAGGAGTGGAGGGGAAGACAGAGGCTGAAGGGTAGGGGACATGAGCCCTGGACCCCACTGCCTTTCTTCAGCAGACCCTGGACAAATATTCCCTTCCTGAGTTCCCCTGATCAAGGCCTTTCCCCTCCCCTAAACCAACATCTCTGGCATGCTGTATGGCAGTTCCATTTCATATCATAAACCAATGACCCAGAAGCTTCTTCTAGCTTCCTATGACCTGAGAAAGCTGGAGCTATGTATGTCAGAGAGAGAGAGAGAGATTCAGAGACAGGCAGCAAAGGTGAACAGGATGAGCGTGGCCTACAAAGAGCACTTGATGTGAGCCTTCCATCCGCCATCCCAACATTATCTGCTCCAAAGACTACCGTATGGAACCTTCTGATTTATTTTTCCTTGTCCAGGGGCTCTCTCCTCCACTACTAGAATGTACATTCCATGAGGAGACCGACTTTAGCTGCAGTCTTGCCCGGCAAGCAGGTACGTCCCAAGCACTGGGAGACACATCGCAATGTTCGCAATAGTTCATTATTTGTTGAATGGATTTGAGGAGACATTTAAAGGTTTTAAATGCAGAGGTGACAGGATCATGTTTGTCTTTCAGAAAGATCAAAAGAGAGATATGTACAAGTGACATTTGAGCTAGTCTCCAAGATGGTAAGGGAGAAGCTGGAGAATGAGGCACGTGGAGAGCATTCCAAGCCAGGAGAATGATGGGCTGATGACAGGGAGAAGAAGACAGGTGCAATTAAGGTCCATTCATTCTCTCACTCACTCACTCACTCAGCCCACACTCTTCCCTTGGAAGTGGCAGTGAGGGTGGGGGATGGCACAAATGAGGGAACTCAGCAAACACTGTCATCCCAAAGCCCTATTGTCCACATTATGGATTCTTCCTTCTCTTGATCCAAAGACAACGTGAGGGGTCCATTTGAGCCCGGGGTCCCATTCTCCCTGCCCCCTGCACAGACATGTTATACCCTCATCACCCCCGGGGGAGAATGAGCCAAAAACAGAAACGACAGAGACTAGGCTAGCAATAAAGATGGGCTGTGAGGGAGGGTCATCAGGAAGAAGTTTTTGAACTCAAGATCAGAGTCAAGGCTGGCTAGACAAAACTATGGCACTGGAGGCTGAAACCAGACTCCGCCAGCCTGCGAATGTACATCTGGCACCCAGCCTGTGGCCCGTGGCCTCTCCACCACTCATTCATTCACTCATTCAATTCTTGCCATTCTCTTGAGTCCGTTAATCTCACTGGTCCTCAGGGAACACTTGCTTTAGGGGACCAGTTTGGGACACATGGTCTTATGATTCACAGATTTTCTTGGTCAAAGAGAATAATCACTGGGAGGTAATAGCTGGGCACTATTTTACATCATCTTCATGACTGGAGGAGGACCACCTCACAGCTTCCCAGCACTACAGCCACGTAGAGCTCATCGGGAGCCCCAGCAACTTGCCAGATCCCCAGGGAAGCCCAAGCACACCGCCACTTCTGGCCTTGGGAAGAGATAAATATGTAACACCAGGAAGGATGTGTTGCAACCTTTGCAAAGACTTTAGAACACCTACAATGAAGCCCACACCCTAATCCGTCTGTGGAAAGGCATCTTGGCTTAGTTCCGTTCCCTAAATCTGAGGCAAATGGACTTGCCTTGGGTGAACCAGAGGGAAAAGTGGTTTCAAGGTGAGGGTCTCCCAGATATGAAACAGTGGAGAGGGGGTGAGGGGGGCTGGGAAATCCAAGCCTGAATAACATGTCAAAAACAATCTAGTTATTTAAAGCTGAGGTGCAGGGAGAATCCTATAGAAGCCCTGATGACGCCCATTAACACCGAGAGAATTCATCGTGACGGTGGCTCCAGTAAACAGCAGGGGAATGAGAAGTGATTGATGAGATCATCTCTTTCAAGCATTGCCAAACACTGCCTTGGAGAACGCACTTGCATCTCCACCAGTGAAAACTGCGTGTTCAAATAATGTCACCTGTACTAAATTATCACCCTTCTGTCCAGGTGTATACAAATTGGTCTGCGGAGGCCTGGCTGGGGTGTGAGGTTGAGAGTATGTTGTAACACACGTGTCTGTGTGCAAGGTTCTCCGTCTTCACCCTCTGCCACGGCGGGTAACGCAGACAGGTAAAGCCAGGTGCGTGACGTTAAGGTCACCTTTAGAATCTCCTGCTTCCAGGCGGTTCTGCTTCGCTTGGATACCCAGCCTGAGGCCAGCTGTGGCCAGCTGTCCTATATGACCATGACATACTCCAGAAGGGTGCCTGTGCCTGCCTGTCTCTGGCCCATCTCAGCCAGGCTTCACAGAGCCTCCAGCCACTGGGGTCCCCTGCGCCTCTTGCCCAAGTCGCTGAAAGGACCACACCCAGCAGATAGTGACTCTACCTTCTGTCCCTCTCACCTGCGGATCTCCTCTTGACCCTCCTCCCCCAGCTCCTTAGGTGTGGCCTCACCGTTGACGACGGGACTGCGGAAGTCTCCACCCAAATGTTCTCTTGTCTCCAAGTCATCTCTCTACTGTTGCCAGAGTGATTTGTCCAAAGTGCAAATCAAATCACGTCCCATCCTACCTTACCTTTCAGGGACATCTCGCTGCTCCTGGATACAGATACTCCTTTGTAGGACATGGAAAATTTTCAGATTCCAACCTGCAGGGAGCCTGCATTCCACCCACGTGAAGGAACCGGTGGGTAGACAGCCCTGGGGAGCGGGGTTACATCTCCAGGCCTTTGCATATTCTGTGCCCTCCGCCTGGATGTTCCTCCAAGCCTCCTTCCTCGGTGAAGCCTCTGACTTCAGTGCCTAGAAGCAGAGCCCAAGACCGGGTTCCTGTTCAAGTGGTTTACAGGGAAGGGCATGAGGAAGGCAGGATAGGGAAGGGTCTGGATTTAGCTGGGGATGATCTTCTGTCTGAGCTTATGCAAAGCTGTGGCTCACACCCTGCACCCCGGAGCTTGCCACACGCACGGACTGGAGGCAAAGATGGTCATTGGAGGCAGTCGGTGGGGGTGGGGATGGAGGTAACCTCCCAGCTGAGGCAGCTGCCCCGGCAGAGAGCAATTCTCCGGAGAAGGGGGCATCTGCGAGGGGCTAGCAGCAGTCACTTATGGCAGCTCGGGGATGCTTGCCCTGACCTGTAAGGGGTATCGGAGAGGGCACCCCAGCATCCGCCGTGCGTGCCGCTGACTGGCGAACTTCAGTGGTTCTAAACTTCTCTGCAGAGCTACTTAGCATGCGGGCGGCAGAGCCCCAGCCCCAGAGATTCTGATTCGGGAGGTGGGGGTTGGGCTGCCAATTTGCATTTCCAACGCGTTCCCAGGTGTTGAGAGTCAGGACATTACACCTTCTCCTCCCCGCCCTCCACCTCATCACCAGGACAGAAACTACCTCATCTTCGGTGGGTTCACCCAAAACCTGCTAGATTGCACCATTAAACCAGTCATGTCATATGATGTTGCTAGTCATGGTCTGCCTCCCTTACTAGCGGAGAACCATGAAAGAACAGGTCTTGAGGTCCTGTTCCTCTTTGTGTCTACACATCCCAGCTCGGTGCCTGGCACATGGTAGATCTCAATAAATCCATTTTGAATGAATAAATGAATGCTTGCAGCAATAACGCATATATATCTTCTACTGTCCCAGGGGCCGGGACCAGGATAAGCCACTGTTTGGATGCTGCCTTGCTCCAGGAATGGAGGGAAGGAAGCTCTGATCATTTCGAGAAAACCACGTCTATGAATCTTCTCACTGTGCAGAGGTGAAGCCAAGCTGGGGAGACTGAGAATTAGAAGCTGAGCTGTGCTATGTAATAATGTTGGAGCTGGTCTTCACTGCAGAGAAGCACCTTTGAGAAAGATCAGGATATTGATTGGGAAGAGGGAAGGATGTTAGCAGTCCGGACCCCAAGAGAGCAGAGGGCAGAGGATTGTGGTCAGGGGCTCCTGGTGGGGAAAGAGGGGTGACCCTCAGCACAGGTCACACATGGACCCACACCAAGCAGCAGCAGGTTGGGGGCCAAGGAGAGAGAACGAGCCTGTGGGCTGGGGTCCTGAGATCCACTCTCAGATATTAGGTTGCTCTCTTTCCTACAATTTCATCCCTAAGTCAGAGAAGCAGAAGAGCAGGAGACAGCCTGCTTTTTGCTGGACTTTGGAGAACCATGCAGGGTGGGCAAAGAAGGAGCAGCTTGGACAGGCCAATAATGAGATGGTGAGAGATGTTCCAAGGGATGGAGTAGCTGGCTTGGGAGGGGGGTGGTGGCCAAACACCCCTGCTACCCTGGGGTGGGGGGCTTCCCAGGTCATGGGACTTTCAGTGCTAGCACTGGGAAAGCTCCAGACAAACCAGGATGAGTTGGGTGCCCTTCTAGATGGTGCAATCAGAGAAAACAAATACCCATTTGTGGAAACCATAAGCGTCCCTCTGATACCTCCCTAATACTTCGGTAGGGGAAGCAGTTAAAGCTGGCCTTCCTTCCATCCCTCAGAAAGGGGACGAGGCTAGTTGGCTGTTAAAAGGAAGGGTGCCCCTGAAGGCCACACATCTGAGAAATATATGGGGTATACTCATAATCTGCAGGAGTTTGGAAAATTCTTATCATGGCTAATGATTTTATACCGGTCTTCATCAGAGGAGAAACTAGCAAATGTGGCAGAGTGGATGAGGAATGTGCCAGGAATCATGAGACCTGTGCTCAAGTCCCAGCCCTTCCACTAACTAGCTGTGTGACCCTGGACAAGAGTCAAAATGAAGATCTGAAATATGTCCCTTAGGCAGTTTGGTGAGATTTACAGATATCTTGTAAGAATAATGCTTGAAGTGTATAAAATAAAATCAAATTTACAAGGGAAACCAATTATATTGTCATAAAATTATCAACATATTGAAAAAAAACAGTTTGTTATGCACTAACATATGTACCTCTTAATAGATGCAGTAAAGAATAAGTCCCAGCAGTGCGTATAACAACTGTAATTTCAAAGTAGTTATGAGCACAAACAGTATTTCAGGATATCTGTGATAACCATAATTTGATGTGAAAATATCTGTGATTTTTATCAGTGATGACATCACAGGTGCTACTATTGCATACATTTGTGATGTAGGAAGGAAATGCTACATTTGGGTTAGAAGTTAGTAAAAATAAAAATGCAGTTTTTTCCTTTCTATTTCTCCCTGATTTTATCCACAAACCTTATTACAGGCTGAGTTGTGTCCCCCCAGATTCCTATGTTTAAGTCCTAACCCCTGGTACCTAAGAATGTGATTGCATTTGGAGGCAAGGTCTTTTAAGAGGAAGTTAAAATGAGGTCATCGGGGTGGGCCCTAATCCAATATGGCTGATGTCCTTATCAGAAGAGAGTAGGACACAGATACACACAGAGGGAAGACCATGTAAAGACACAGGGAGAAGGTGGCCATCTGCAAGCCAAGGAGAGGGGCCTCAGAGGAAATCAACTCTGCCAACACTTCGGTCTTGGACTTCCAGTCTCCAAGACTGCGAGAAAATAAATGTCTGTTGACTGAGCTCCTCCATCTTCAGCGCTTTGCTACGGCAGCCCCAGCTGACTAATACGAGCCTCTGGGTCATAGACCCCAAGTTAAGAATTCCGGAATGGACAAGCTGTAAGGTGCCTTTGAATCTGCCCATGCTGATGGAAGACATGGGCTCTGGAGATGAACATGAAAGGGCGTAATCTTTGGGCCACTGAGAAGAAGCCAGGATGAGAAGAAGCCCCAAGTGCTCTGGGCCCTCTTCACTGACTGTGGTTGTATCCAGCATGCTGAGAAGTCTCACCAGGGCTCTCCAGGACAGCCCCTGTGTTCTTCATGGTGTGTCTGCACTTCAGCCCATGAGGCTTTAGGATCCTGAGGCCCAGTGGATGGTGCCTTCAAGAAGTGAACGAGGTTGGAGGGGTACCTCCTGTCAGGTCCTGGTGGGAGGCTGAGGTGGGTGTTCCCAGCACCAGAGGGCCTGCCCTGGGAGCACCACCGCCTCCCCCCCAGCCAGTACACATTTGCTGGGGGGGTTGGTGAGGGTGGTCCAGACTTTCTGGAATTCTGGAGGAGGCACAGGGAGTAGAAAAGAAAGAGGAGGAAGAGGGAAGAAGGAGGAGAGAAAAGGAAGATGAAGAGGGGAGTTGTTGAGATAGAAAGGAAGAAAGTAAAGGGAAGAAGGAGGAGAGGCAGGGAGCACTAGATGAGTTCAGGAGATGTGAAAGACAGAGAGAGAGGGAAGAAGAGGGAGAAGAGAGAAGGAGAGTGGGCAGACAAGGCTGTCTGAGGTCCCCTGGCCTCTCCAGCAGCTGCCAGTGACCCAGGAACATGAGAAGCAGGAGAAGGCACAAAGAGGAGGACCCTTCACGTCTCACCCAACACAGGATTCCTAAGGATTGAGCCCCAGCTCACATGCCAGCTATTGTTTGAGCAATCTGTGAGTGGACAAAAGGCCTTCCCCTGCACAGCCCCAACTCCTAACTCCAGGGAGGCAGGACAAGGACGGGTTGCCTCTCAGTCCCACCCAAGCTGTCTCCAAGACGGCTGCCTCCATTCAGGCAGGGAAGCTGCCTGACTCCACGGTTGGCCAGCAGCTCCTCCTCCCCAGAGCTCCGGCCCTCTGCCGTCTCATGGAAAATCATTGATAGGGTTTATTTTCTTGATGCTGGTTTGTTTTTCAGTCCTGTCGGCCCTGATATGCTTAATACTTCCCTGGAGAGATGTGCGAAGCCATTGCAATCTCTGAGGTAAATACCTAATTAGGATGCTTCTGAACAGAGTATTATTTACTTGGGAGAATGTATCTTGGGTCAGCGTGCAATTAGGGAGGTTATTTTCTCAAGAGAGGGTGGTGGTTCCGGCAGGCCCTATACTTAAATATGTCATTAGGTGCTGCTTAAAGCATCTGGGGTACCTGGAAGATACCCTTCATTTATTTTTAAGAAATTTGCCTATTGCAGCATTCATACAGCTTAACTGCTAGGGTGAGGAGAGCTAAATTGTGATTCTAACTCTATGGTTGAAAGAAGCAAAGCCAAACTCTGGATCACCACCCAACTAAACCAGTAGCAATTAATGATTTAGAGCCAAATAGGCCCATTGATTTAACCAAGAATCTAGTCGAGATCAAGCATGGTGCTCAATATTTTCAATTAGGGGTTCCTATTACTCACTACGTATCTGACTTTCAGCAGGAAATTACAAAGCATGACAAAAGGCAAAAGAAAATTGAAGAGACAAAGCAATCATTAGAACCAGACTCAGATATGACACCCATGTTGGATATCAGGCAGAGAATTAAAATGAATATGATTGATATGTTGAGGACTCTAGTGGAAAGAGTAGACAACATACAAGAACATATGGATAATGTGAGCAGAGAACTGGAAATTCTAAAAATGAATAAAAAAGAAAGGGGGGAAATCAGAAATATTACAACAGAATGAAGAGTGTTTTTGATGAGCTTATCAGAAGACTAACCATGGCCAAGGACAGAATCAATGAGCATGGAGATAGGTCAACAGAAATATCCCAGCTGAAATGCACAGAGAAGAAAACACAACAAAAACAGAACTGAACATCCAAGCACTGTGGGACCACATGAAAAGGTGTCTCATATGCATAACTGGAATACCAGAGGACAAGACAGAGAAAATGGAGAAGGAAGATTTTAAGTCTCAATGGCCAAAAGTTTCCAAAGCACAAATCTGGGAAGCTCAGAGAACACCACACAGAATAAATACCAAAACGAAATGACCTCACGCCTGGGCTCATCATATTCAGACTACAGAAACCCCAAGTGGAAGAAAAATATTGAAAGAAGCCAGAGGAGGGAAGATACCTTACTGGTAGAGGAACAAAGATAAGAGTTACAGTAGTATTCTCACCATAAAGAAAGCCAGCAGGAAGAGAATGCAGTGAAATATTTAAAACGGTCAAAGAAAAAATTCACCAAACCCAGGATTCTACATCTGGTGAACTTATTCTTCAAAGGCGAAAAAGATAGAAAGCTTTTCTCAAACAAACAAAAACGGAGGGAATTCATCACCAGCAGACTTGCCCTGAAAAAAAAAAATGATAAAAGAAGTTCTACAGGCAGAAAGAATATGATAAAGTTCAGAAACTTAGTTTACATGAAGAAAGGGAGAGCATCAGAGAAGGAATAAGTGAAGGTAAAATGAAATCTTTTTATTTCTTCTTATTCTTAAGTGATGTAAAAGATAACTCTGTTTAAAGCAACAACAGTGACAGTGTAATGCATGATTACAACAGATGGGTAAGGGCAATGAATGACAACGATGTCACAAGGGATGGGAAGAGAGATTGGGGGAAAAGTACCTACACTACATGCGAAATGTTACAGTATTATTTGAAAGTAGACTTACATTTTAAAAATGTATTTTGTAACCTCTAGGGTAACCATTAAAACAAAATAAGAGTTATAACTTATATGCTAAGAGCAGAGATAAAGTGGTATATTTAAAAATGCTCAATTAAAATGAGAGGAGGGAGACTTCCGATTTCTCGCCTGGCCTGTAGGAAGCATGGATGTCACCATTCTATCCTAACAAGTAAAAAGCTAAGCAAAATGACAAATCAACTCTCCTTAAGATTCGTAAGAGAAGTGAAGTCATAGAGCGAACCACAGCCCCCAAAATTGGACAGACCAACAGATAAATAAATACAGAGAACCATAACTTAATCAAAATAGAAACCCACAAGCAGCAACCTGGGAGGGAGCCAGTGCTGAGGTAGGAAAACCTGAACTGTAATTAACTAGAGGCTCAGTGTAGACAAGTCTGAGAGCTCAAAACTCCAGGGCCACCCAGTCACAGGGAGGCCCCTATACTTTTGTGTAGCTCTAGCCTTCCATGTGGGAGAAGAGAAACACCTAACATCAGCCCCCTCTAGCCATTCTGTCCCACTTAACGAGGAGAAAAAAGCCTGAGAATCTTGTGTGAAGTTTACAAGTCAAAGATATGAACTTGCTAAGACTGAGACCTAATCATGGGACTATAGAATGCTTACACACACACACACACACACACACACACACACACACACACACACACACACCTCATCACCACATTACCAACGGCCTATTTACACCAGTTCCTTTTACCCTATATATCATATCCAGCTATCAAGAAAAATTACAAGACATGCTAAAAGGCAAAAAACACAGTTTGAAGAGAGTGAGCAAGGACTACAACCAAATTCAGATATGGCAAGGATGTTGGAATTATCAGAGGAGGAAGGTAAAATATCTATCATTACTATGGTAAGGCTCCAAATGATAAAGCAGATGGCATGCAAGGACCGATGGGCAATGTAAGGAAAGAGAAGGGAATTCTAAGAACCAAAAGGAAGTGCTAGAGATCAAAAACGCTGTAACAGAAATGAAGAATGCTCCAGATGGGTGCATTAGTAGCCTGGACATGGCTGAGGAGAGGAAGAATGTGGCTGAGCTTGAAGATGCAATACAAAGCTGCCAAACTGAAAAGCAAAGAGAACAAAGACGGAAGAAAATAGAACAGAATACCCAAGGACCGTGGGACATTTACAAAAGGTGTAATATACATGTGATGCAAAGACCAGAAGGAGAAGAGAGAAGGGAATAGAAAGAAATTTCCCCAAATTAGTGAAAATTTCCCCCAAACACACAAAACCACACCTCAGAGAGCACCAAGCAGAATAAACATCGAAAAGACTACACCTAGGCAAATCATCACCAAACTATGGAAAATCAAAGAAAAAGAAAAAATCCTGGAAGAAGCCAGAGGGAAAAGGACCTTACCTATAGAAGAGAAAAGATGAGAGTTACAACGGACTTTCTCCCCAGAAACCGTGCAAATAAGAAGAGAGTGGAGTGAAATATTTAGTATTAAGAGAAAAAAAACACCAACCTAGAATTCTGTACCCTGAGAAATTATCCTCCAAAAGTGAAAGAGAAATAGACTTTTTCTTTTTCTTTTTTTGAGATTTTATTTATTTATTTGACAGAGAGAGAGACAGCCAGCGAGAGAGGGAACACAAGCAGGGGGAGTGGGAGAGGAAGAAGCAGGCTCCTAGCAGAGGAACCTGATGTGGGGCTCAATCCCAGAAAGCTGGGATCACGCCCTGAGCCGAAGGCAGACGTTTAACGACTGTGCCACCCAGGCGCCCCTAAAGACTTTTTCATACAAACAAAAATTGAGGGAATTTGTTGCCAGTAGACTTGCCTTGCAAGAAATATTAAAAGAGTGGCTGGGTGGCTCAGTCATTAAGTGTCTGCCTTTGGCTCAGGGCATGATCCCAGGGTCCTGGGATCAAGCCCCGCATCGGGCTCCCTGCTCCACTGGGAGCCTACTTCTTCCTCTCCCACTCCCCCTGCTTGTGTTCCCTCTCTCACTGGCTGTCTCTCTCTCTGTCAAATAAATGAATAAAACCTTTAAAACAAAACAAAACAAAAAGAAATGTTAAAAGAAGTTCTCCAGAGAGAAGGAAAATAATATAGGTCAGAAATTCATATCTACCTATAGAAAGGAAGACCATTGCAGAAGGAATAATCAAAGGTAAAACAAAGTATTTTTCATATTCTTAATTGATCTTACAGATAACAGTTTCAATTATGAATGCATATAAAATATATGTACATACATATATATACTTATGCATGCTTACGTATAAGTGAAATGAATGACAACAGTGATACAAAAGACAAGAGGGAGAATTTAGGGTTATTTTGTTACTATAATGTATTTGCCTTACTCATGAAGCAGTAGTGTTACAGGAATGTGAACTTGGATTAATACAACTATATCTGTAATCACTTTGAAAGCTCTTGGAATGTGAATATTGTCCAATTTCAAAAAAGTCAAATCAGCAAATGGCAACTTAATGAGGTTTTCTTGCTTAGTTCATTTAGCTTTGGTAAACCTTTTTGTTTTGTCTTTGTAAATCCATTTTAAGAATTTTTAATTTATATCTGCTACAGAACCCTCCTGCTATAACTGGGGTATGGTGGGAAGAGTCATGGAGAGATATGGAGCCTGAGGAGCAGAGAGATTAGTTGTAAATGTATAGGGCAACACACTATAAAATGTAAAAAAAAAAAAAAAAAGTACAACTGATATGCTTAAAAAGGAGAGGAAACATAATCACAGGAAATGCTCAATTAAAACCACAAATGGCAGAAAAAGAGTGGAAGACAAAAATATGAACAAAGAACAAGGACAACAAACAGAAAGTAGTAACAAATACGGTAGATATTAATACAACTATATCTGTAATCACTTTGAACGTCAATAGTCTAAATACTTCAATTAGAAGACAGAGATTATCAGGGTGGATCAAAAAACAAACGCACCTAGAGTTGTCTCCAAGAAACTCACTTTAAATATAAAGACTCATATAGATTAAACGTAAACGAATGACAAACTGTGAAGTTAAAATAATACAATGACAATCAAAACAAAACAAAAAAGTAAATGGGTGGAGAAAGATATACATTGTTAACACTAAATCAAAAGAAAGCAGGAATAGCTATACTAATTTCAGACGGAGAAGACTTCAGAGCAAGGAAAGTTATCAGGGATAAAGAGGGACATTATGTCATGATAAAGGAGTCAATTCTAGAAAAAGACATTTTGATCCTTAATGTATGTGTGCAGAACAACAGAGGATCAAAATGCGTAGGACGAAAACTGCTAGAACTGCAAGGGAACATCAGTGAATCCACTATCATAGTTGGAGACTTCAATACTCCTCTGCAGAAATAGACAGATCCAGCAGGCAGAAAATCGGTAAGGACATCGTTGAACTCAATAACACCATCAATCAACAGAAAATAATGGACACCTATGGACTACTTCATCCAACAACAGCAGAATACACATGGAACACTGACCAAGGTAGACCACATTCTGGGCCATAAAACACATATTAACAAATTTGAAAGAATAGAAATTACATAATGTCTGTTCTCAGACTACAATGGAATTAAACTAATTCTAATTAATTTCTGTTATCAGAAATTAATAACAAAGATAGCTGGAGATTTTGGAGATTAAACAACATGCTTCTAAAGAACACATGTTCAAAGAAAAAAAATCTCAAAGAAATTTTAAAATATTTTGAACTGAATATTTTAACTGCACAAAATGGAAACACAAGTTATCAAATTTGTGTATTACAGCAAAAGTGGGGCTGAAATTGAGGGAAATTTACAGCATTGAATGAATATACTAGAAAAAGAAGAAAGATCTAAAATCGATTCATTAAGCTTCCACCTTAGAAAACTAGGAAAAAGAGAACAAATTAAATTCAGAGCAAGCGGAAGAAAAGAAATAATAAACATTAGAGCAGAAATAAATTAAATTTTAAATAGGAAATCAGGAGAAAAAATCAATGAAACCAAAAGCTGGTTCTTTGAAAAGATCAATAAAATCAGTAAGTTCTATTCAGGTTGACTAAGAAATAAAGAGAGAGGACACAAATTACTAATGTCAGAAATGAAAGGACACCACTGAGGATCCCATAAACATTAAAATGAAAATAAATAAATACTAAAAAAACAACTGTATGTCCACAAATTTGATAACCCAGATGAAACAGACCAATTGCTTGGAAAACACAATCTGCTAGAACTCACACAAGAAGAAATAGACAATCTAAATAGGCCTATATCTATTAACAAAATAGAATCAATAATTAATAACCTTCCACAACAAAAAGCAGCAGGCCCAGATGGGTTCACTGGTGAATTCCACCAAATACTTAAGGAAGAAATTACGCCAATTTTTCTACAGTTTCTTCCAGAAGACAGAAGCAGAGAAAATACTTCCCAATTCATTCTATGAGGCCAGCATTACCCCAAACCAGACAAAAACATTACAGTGAAACTAGTCTGTCAACAACACTGTTGTTACAGGATCATACAAAGAAGTTCGCTGCCCTGAAAATCCTCTGTGCTTTTCCTATTCACCTCCCCCGTCCTCCACCCCACAACCACTGATCTCATTACTGTCTCCATAGTTCTTCCTTTTCCAGAATGTCATGTAGTTGGAGTCAGACATATGCATGGAACCTTTCCAGCCTGGCTTCATTCACTTTGTCATATGAATTCAAGTTTCCTCCATGTCTTTTCATGACTTGACAGCTCATTTCTTTTTAGTGCTGATTAATATTCTATCATCTGGATGGACCAGTTTATTTATTCGTTCACCTGCTGGAGGACATCCTGGTTGCTTCCAAGTCTTAGCAATTACAAATATAGCTGCTATAAACATCTCTATGTAGGTTTTTGTGTGGACACAATTTTTCATCTCTTTTGGGTAAATACCAAGGAGCACGACTGCTGGCTTCTATGATAAGAATATGTTTCGCTTTGTAAAAAACTACCACCCTGTCCTTCTAAGTGGCTGTATCATTTTGCGTTCCCACCAGCCATGAATGGGAGTCCCTGTTGCCCCCCATCCTCACCATTTGGTATCGTCAGTGTGTAGATTTTGGCTTCATTGTCATTTTTATTTGCATTTCCCCGATGACATATGGTGTGGAGTGTCCTTTTATGTGCTTATCTGCCATCTGCATATCTTCTTTTTTTTTAATCCTGTGAGACGTTATTGAACTGTTACAGCACATCATTAGTTTTCCATGTAGTGTTCCATGATTCATTGTTTGCATATCTTCTTTGGTAAGGTACCTGTTAAGGTCTTTGGCCCATTTAATTGTAACAAATGTAATACTCTGGTGAGGAGGTTGATAATGGGGAGACTATGCGTGAGGGGGGCAGGGGATCAAAATCTCTGTACCTTCCGCTTGGTTTTGCTACGAACCTGAAACTGCGCTTAGAAAACAAAGCCTCTTTTTTTTAAAAAAGAGAGGGCAATTGTTAATGGGCACAGAAATTCTATTTGGGAAGATGGAAACATGGAGATGGATGGTGGTGCCCCTGAAAACCTCTAACACGAGGAAGGTTTTGTTTGGAGAGAACATTCCCGGAGGTCGACGGTTGGAATGGCCTTACCAAAGGGCTCCTCGTCTGGGTGGAAGCAGTGAAACACAGGCCTCGGGCACGGGGCCCAGAGACGGGGCTGCTGCCACCTCCAACCTATCTGACCTCAGGTCATGGATTCGAATTCCTACGCCTCAGTTTGCTCATCTGTAAAATGGGGAGATGAACATAATGATACTGCTGACTTCTGAGGCTCGCTTGAGGCCTCAAAGAAGTCAATGGTTGTAAAGAGCTTTTACTGTGTGACTTGATAAACGGTGACTATTGTCATTTTAAATGCTTTTCTTATTTGATCTTTTCAGGCCAGGTCTGTAATTATTTCTTGCAGGAAACAGGAGCAACTTTGGTGCAGGCAAGTGGCCCCTCCCCAGGGTAGCCTGCAGGGCCCTTACCCTCCTCCCACTCCCCTGTTTGTCCCGGTCACCTTGATGGCCCAGGGAGTCTGACTCAAGACAGCCGGGTAGGGCCTGGGCCTCTCTCAGTAATGTGACCCAGAGACCCGCAATCTCAGTCCATCGGTGAGAATGGCCTGGATTTGTACCATCGCCAGGGCTCAAGGCCTGAGTCCACTGACATCCAGGAAAGCCAGAAGTCACCCGGGAGCAGAAGTTATAGGGGATCAGGGGACAATGTGGGGTCAGGTTTGGGGGGGCTCAGGTAGAACAGAGGGGAGAGGCAGAGAAAAAGATGGGGATGGGTCCCATGAGGTCCCACCACACTTCCCCAACTTCAATTCCATCAGATTCCCTCACCCCTTTCAGTAAAACACCTTCACACTTGAGTTTTTTAAATGGGTTTCTGTTTCTTACAACCGAGATAGCCCTGACTGAAACCTTGATTTGCAGACCTATTTCACCCACCAGACTAGGACACACCCTTGCATTTCTATCCCCCAGCATGTTTCTGGCTCAGTAACTGCTTGTGCAGGAGTGCAGGAGCGAATGGACGACTCCGAGACAGGCCTGTCCAGGCCCTCCTCCCTGCCCCACCTTGCTAATGTCCCTGCATCCAGCTTCAGCCGCTCCCCTCCCCCCGACTGACGTGGCCCTTTGGTCCGACATGTCGCAGGACCCCAAGAGGCCAGCGGAGAATTTAATTAAATTGCAGAGCCTGGAGATCCCACTCACATAGAGGTGGGAAGAGAGAGGTTGCTGATAGCCAAAACGTCATCCCAGAAGCCATGGTTAGCCCCAGGGAAGCTGGCTGTTTCCAGGGGAGGGGAAGGGCAGGTGCTTCTTAATGCGGTGGCCCTGTGTTCCGGGCATCCACGTGGGCTTTCCCACCGAGTCTTCGAACCTGTGGCCTGGGGTCCTGAACCCATTGGCCCTCAGAGCCACGCCTCCCCTTTCCTGCTCTGCTCCAGACAGCCACGCGGGCTGGCCCCTGTGGGCTGCGTTTCCCAGCAAGCTGCCAGCGAGGTTGGGCCAAGGGAGACAATGGCGGGAGATTGGAAGGTGGGATGAAAGCAATAAGCAAGGCTATTTCTCCTCCTCCCTCCTTGTTCAGGTAGCATCCTGGCAACGGCTGTGTCTTCTGTGGTTCCAGCCTCAGCCCAGTGACACTGTCACCTCCCTGCCCGCGGTTGTCTTCCTGCTCATTTCCGCACTGCCTCACCTTACCCCTTTGGCTTTCCGGCGCTGTGATCTCCTGTGTAACAAATGCCCTGCACTAAGGTCACTCCATTCTTAAATCCTCCAGGAGCTTCAGCTCCCCCGGCCTAACCCAGTATGACCTCTGCGCCACAGCGTGAAAACAGAACCACAGGGCTAAGTAACTTGTCACAGGTTGAACGGCTTATAAGTGAAGACACTGGATCTGAACCCAGTTTTGATTCTGAGGCCATGTTCTCCCACTGCCCTTGAACATCCCTCTACCTGCTGGGAACACTGGCCTCGGTCCCACCTGTTCCTGTGGCTGTCTTGGGAAGGTCTCGCAGCCCTCCCTGGACGACAGACTCCAGGAGCTCTGGCCGTGGCTGCTGGGCTCCCTGTTAAAGTCAGACATGTGGCCCCAGCCCCTGGACGCTCTACTGCTAATGTTGGAAAGCGCTGGCCCTGCTCTTCTCCTGGAAACCGCGAGAACGGACTGTTCCGAGACTTTAAAAGCTGCTTTTGTTGACTCGTTTTATCATCCTCTCAAAGAACTTCTATCCTAAGGATCTGTAATCCTCTCACTACCCAAGTAAGATGTGCTAGCTTTTTCTAGAGTGTTTCCTGCCCCTGCCTCCGCTCCAGCAAGGGACTGGACGTTTTCTGTTTGATAGTCTAGTAAATGGTCTAGATCTCTGATGCCCACAGTGTGGTCTGCTGACTGCCAGCATCACCTGAGAGCCTGTTGGAAATGCAGAATCCCAGGCCCCACCCCAGCCACGCTGAAGCAGGAGGTGCGTTTTAACAAGGTCGAGATTCCCAGATAATTCCTAGGCTCGTTCAAGTTGAAGAAGTCCTGCCCTAGATGCTTCAATAAATATCTAGTAGACATCTATTACGTGTGACTTCCTAACAGGAATACATACCTCGTGGAAACGCAGTAAGAATTAAATGAATTAATACATTAGAACAGTGCAGCACAGGATAAATGCTGTGTGTTTGAGTATAATAATCACTATTAGTGGAACTATTTGCTGGACCTCAAGTCAAGCACTAGGGGGCCCAAAGATTAATAGATGAACAGGAGCCCTGCCTCAAGGAGCTCTCAGGCTGTCGTGAGGTGTGCATATAACCCAACAACTGATTGAATTAGCCTGTACTCTAATGGTTACACACCAAGCTGTGGGGCCTCCGGTTTGGACAGTACCCTGTGATTTACCAACAAAATCCATATAGTATATTACTTGAGCAGAAAGCAGCTTTATAAACTACCATGGCCCTTATTTCCCCATGTTTGAGCTCAGAGGGGCAATGTCCAAGGTCACACAGGGACTCGAATCCAAATCTTTTCTTAAAAAAAAAGATTTTATTTATTTATCTTAGAAAGAGAGAAATAGTACACGTGCGAGCGGGGGCAGGGGCAGAGGGAGAGAGAGAATCTCAAGCAGACTCCATGCTGGGTGTGGAGCCTGACGTGGGGCTCGATCCCATGACCCTGAGATCATGACCTGAGCTGAAATCAAGACTCAGACACTTGACTGACTGAGCCACCCAGACGGCCCTTGAATCCAAATCTTTTACCTCCAAATCCAGTGTTCTTTCCTGTACCCAACCTGGCCTCTTCAAAAGAGGAGGCACTGGGTGCCAGCAGGTCTTGGAAGGTTCAAGGTGGAGGGAGAGCTGCAACCGAGGAGTGATATCAGGTCACGCTGGGCTGGCTCCTCACTTTGTACTCGTTGTCGGAGAAGAACAGTGATCAGGCTCGGAATCGAGAAGTTACAGACAAGTGGAAATGAAGCTCAGGCAATCGACGGGGGTGCAGGATCACTCTCTCGGGTTGGGGGCTTTGGGGGAAAGTACAGCAATGTGCACACTGCCCCTCTAACATTCACATTTTAAAGAGCTGGTCTCAGGCTCCTTCTGGAAGCCCAGCTGAGGGAGCTGTGTCTCCCCGTCGCTCTGTCCCACCAGCAGCTCAAGATTAGCACATGGAGTCTTTGAAGCAGGCTCTTCCAGTGGTGGCTGAATACAGCAGTTCTCAAAGTGTGTGCCCCGGACCAACGTGTGGATGCCGCTGTGGCATCACCTAGGAAATTGTTAGAAATGAAAATCCTCCAAGCCGCCTTGGAACTAGGAGGCAAAAGCTGGGGGTGAGGCCAGCCTTAGGTGTTAACAAGTCCCCCAGACGATTCTGAGCATGAGAACCACAGATAGTGCTGTCCAAAAGAGCTTTTTGCAATGGTGGAAATGTTCTCTCTGGGCTGTCCAATATGGAAAGCACTAGCCGCATGTGGGTACCGGGCACGGGAAACTTGGCTGGTGCAGCCGAGGAACTGGATTTTAAGTTTTATTTACTTTTAATCAATTTAAATAGCACATGTGACCACTGGCTGCCCCAGTGGACAGCACAGGTCCAGAGGACAGTTTCCCTATCCCCAGTTTACTTGGTCACACGACTCCCCAGCCAGGTGGCAGGTGGGTTGTCTGAGAGGCACAGGGAAAGAAGATGTCAGGAAGGAGATGCTTTGTTGCCGGGCCCAGGGAGAAGCCAGGTCCTGCTGAAGCTCAGCTGAGACCGTGCAGGCATGGACATTCCCTAGAAACCCTGCTCCACTTGTCCACGAAGGTGACACAGGTAGGCTTAGGCCACATCCTCAGGGAGAGGTGCTGAAATGGACAGATGGGGACAAACAGGGCAGTGTTGGGTGGCAGTCGGGAGGGCTCATTGACTCATAAGCTAATGATTCACGTAGACTAGAAAAAGAAGGGAAGTCAGCCAAAGAAGACGGGCATGAATTAAAGCAGGACAGATTCTGGTCAGACCCAGGAAGGACTGCTCGTCAGGGTGGCTGGGACAAGTCACGCTGTCAGAACCTGGGAGCCTCCATCCTGCATGGGATGTGTGGGGTGGTGAGAGGGTCCCTGCATCCTGACTCCTGTTTCACTGACCAGATAAGTGACCATGAACCTGGGCCTTGACCTCGCTGGCCTCTTTTTCGGAAACAGAGGAACCAAGAGGCAGAATGCTGATTGGAGGGGACGGAACAGCAAGGTGATTAAGAGCTGAGGCTTCTGGAGCTAGCCAGACATGGGTGTGACACTCAGAGTGGCCTCAGCTGCAGGGCCCCGTGTAAGGCACTTGACATTCCTATGCTTTAATTTCCTCATCTGTAAAGGAAGTCTGCTAACAATAGAGATGTCGTAAACACTACGTGGGTACAAACAGAGCACAGTGCTGGGCATGTAACGGGAGTACAATGACAATTTAAAAGCTTGCAAAATGCTCTAAAGCTTTTATGCAAACTCACTCATTTACTCCTTACAACAACCCAAGGAAGCAGTCCTGTTTCTTTTCAGATGAGGATAGAGAGCTTATGTAACTTGCCTAAGGTCACCTACCCAGTGGGTAGCTGAGCCGGGATACAAACCCAGCAGCCTAGCTCCACAATCCATGTTCCCAAAAGCTCTTCTAAAGTGCCTCCCCAGGGTCGCCTGGGTGGCTCTGTAGGTTAAGCGTCGGACTCGGTTTTGGCTCAGGTCCTGATCTCAGGGTTGTGAGATCGAGTCCCATGTCAGGTTCTGCACTTGGTGCACAGTCGGCTTGAGACTCTCTCTCCCTCTGCCCCTGCACTCTCTCTCTCTCTCAAATAAATAAATCTTAAAAAAAATAAATAAAGTGCCTCCGTTCACACTCACTTTTTGTTAGTATAGTAAACAGGACGGCATATCAAGAACCTCCCACCCCCAGTGTTCCCATCTGTGCAATAAGGGTGTGGACTACTTGGGGGCGCCTGGGTGGCACAGCGGTTGAGCGTCTGCCTTCGGCTCAGGACGTGATCCCGGCGTTATGGGATCGAGCCCCACGTCAGGCTTCTCCACTGTGAGCCTGCTTCTTCCTCTCCCACTCCCCCTGCTTGTGTTCCCTCTCTCGCTGGCTGTCTCTCTCTGTCAAATAAATAAATAAAATCTTAAAAAAAAAAAAAAGGGGGGGTGTGGACTACTTGGATCTCAGAGCCTCAGGAGCCATGACAGTCTCCAGGAAGAAGCAACCCAACTTTTTGTTC
This sequence comes from Ursus americanus, assembly GCF_024610735.1. Lineage (NCBI taxonomy): Eukaryota > Metazoa > Chordata > Mammalia > Carnivora > Ursidae > Ursus > Ursus americanus. Next base: position 34,358,788 of record NC_142152.1, on the reverse strand, counting down.
TGTGCAGTTTAAACCCATCTTCGCCTGGTGGTCAGAGGGAGATGGGAAGTCCCTAGAGGATCCTTCCAGGTCCTAAACCTTTTAAAGGATGACCTCACCCCAAGCACTCAGAAGGGTCTCGTGGGAAGTGCCAAGAGAGTAAGGCTGGACCTAAGGTCCCAGTCCTGACTTGGCAGGGTCAGCTTAGGCAAGCCGTGCCCTTCCCTGGCCCTCCTCACAGCCCATCTTCCCTATGGCTCTGGCTGGGCGTTCCCCCTCCCAGCCCCCGGGGTGAGAGTTGACTGGTCCAGTCATATAACTCCACCCCCCATTGGTGATTGGCTGATCCCTGAGTCCAGGACTCTTCCTGGCCAATGAGGGGGACTCACCAAGGAGCTGCTAAGCAAGGATTTCCTCCCTCTCAGCACAGCCCCACAGGAGAGTCTGCCTTCACAGAGCACTGTAGGGATGCCTGGACCTGCTGTGGCCACTTTGTGGCCATGAGGAGTAGTGGAAAGAATCACAGAGAAGCCGGGACCTAGTGTTAGGGAGTGCCTGAGTTAACCAGCCTGCAGCTAGCAGGACTACTTTTCAAAGAGATAATGAACTTGTTGCTGTCGAAGTCCTTTTTGGTCCAGCAGTCTCTTTCTTGCAGTCAAATGCGTTCTAAATTACACTTTTAGTGTCCTCATTTGTCAAATGAAGATAATACCACCAGGTTCCTGTGAGGATAAAATAAGATGAAAGGTGTGAAAATGCCCAAAGCCTCCAAGAGTGCCTGCCTCCATCAGTGGCCCGGACGCTAACAGCTTTAAAGGTGTGCGTGGAAGGAAGGGGGGTGTTGTTGGTCCTCCTGTAACCCACTGATGGATGATTTAACACCCAGGCGTTTTTCTATTGGGGGGGAAGAAGCCCCCACAATTGTGTGGACTTTCCTTAATGCTTGATTTGTTCGCTTACATCTAACCAACAGAACGCAGAAAATCCATTTTTCTCCATTATAAATATGATAAATTCAATGTCTGTAAACAATTTAAAAGCCAGTTGCAGACGGTGCATCTGAATTTTTGGATACTTCGAATCCCTCACACAGCAGACAAAACACTCAGAGGCACAATGGTTGTACGACTTACTACGGTGCCCGTACTTAACGCTCATTCGCCAACAGACAAGCCATGGCCTGAACTCGTTATCTTATACTTGATCTATCACCTTGCCAGGATTATTGTTACATTTATTTCTTGATTACATTTTTATATCATCCTACGGTTTCAGTAATATTTTATCCCTTCCAGGGGGGTCATTCATCTTAACAAAGACTTGCCAAAAAAACAGAGGACACTTTTCTTGGACAAGCTGAGGACACAGAATGGGGCTATTGGCTCATCGATTCTTGGCCGGGACATGGACCCGCGTGCACAATTTAAAGTGAGTCAACATGAGTCCCAGGCCTGTAGGTGGGGTCTCTTTTTATAAAAAGAAAACTTTGACTTGTGATGACTTGGGAATTTTAAGTGTATGTCTTTTTAGGGATTTTTTTTTTTTAAGTTTTCAAATGTGGTGTCTTCGCCGAGATGATGTAATGGGACGAATACTTCACCTGAGAGATATTCTTCCACCAGATCCATCATTGTCATCTGACCACGAGAAAAACATCTGACAAATCCAAACCTAGGGACACTTTACAAAATACGTGACCGCACTCCTCAAGACTGTCAGGTGATGCAAAACAGGGAAAGTCAGAGACACTGCCGCAGACCAGGGGAGGCTAAGGAGACACGACGTCTGTGTGGAACACGGTCGCCAGGATGGGTTCCAGAACAGGAAAAGGATGTTAGTAGAAAAACTGATAAAATCTGAATAAGGTCTGGAGTCTACTTACTAGTAAGATACCAATGTCGATCTCTTGGTCTTGACGTATGGTAAGTGATCAGGTAGTGTTTGGACTTAAAGTTTCAGCCGACGAAGAGGACTTAGTTCTGGAAATCGTGCCCACAGTTAACAATATGTATTATGCTCTTCAAAATGTGTTAAGAGGGTAGATCTCATGTTAAATGTTTTTACCAAACAAACAACAAAAAAGGGGGGGCTATAAAGATCCTTTGGGAGGTGTTGGGTATGTCTATTACCTTTATTGTGGTGTATTTCTATTTTTCTATATTATCTATATTTCTAATTGTTGGCATACTTCTAACCCCATCAAATTGTACATGCTAAATATATACAGTTCTTTGTATATTAATTATACTTTAATTAAAGCTTTTTAAAAAAGAAGTCAACAATTAGAAGAACTGGGTACGAGACGTCTCTGTGACTGGTTGGACCTCAGAGCCTCAGTATCTGACAGATTATCTTTGTGACCTTTCTCAAAATCTAAACTTATCCCAAATGAGTTTATTTTTAAAAACAGTGCCTTAGCCAGGGCTCCCCGAGAAGCAGACTCAGAGACAAGGATAGGAGCGGAAGTAGTTTCTTAGGGAGGTGATTTCTAGGAATCGCCTGGCAGGCAGGAGGTGGGGACGTGAGACTGGAAAGGGAATGATCCAGAGCGGCCGTGCTGGCAAGCAAGTTCCCGTCGTGGGCCAACCGGGACAGTTCTGCCCAGAAAGATGGGAGACGGTGTAGATCATACCCCAGAGTTACTCCAAGTGGGAAGCAGGGCAGCTAGAATACCCATCCAGCGTTCCCTGCAGATTTTGGTTGAGGGCTGTCCTGGAGCTGGACACTTTCAGGCTGCCCTGGGGGAGCCAAGCAGGCTCCCATGGCCACAGACAGCTCTTGGGTAAAGAGCTGCACAGCTTGGAGTCAGACAGGTGAGGGGACAACGTGCCCCCCCCCCCGGGGGGGAGACAGACAGGACACAGATGGCACCTGCCATGCTCGGCTTCTTTCCCAGAACTGCTTCTACCTTTAAATGTTTCTGGGCTAAGACATCTAACCCATTACCCTCTTAGGATGTGTTGATCTGGTGCGACAATATTATTTGCAACTGATGCAGTAATCTGTATTCAAATTTTATTATAATTAACATAAGGCCACCTAAAACTTGCATCTCCGGCTTGATGAGGGATTGAATCAGCAAAGCGAGCTCCTCTCCGGAGAGCATCTGCTAGGAGCGTCTTGTTGCGCTTTCTCCCTGCTTCTTGTGTGTCCTGTGCCAGTCAGCTTTGGGTCCCCTCTGCCTGGGTTTTATGTGACCACGGTGCTCATCGACCCTTCCTGCCCTTGCTAGCGTGTCTGTTGATTCTGAGATTATTTGGTTTATTCGCAGTTGCCAGTGTTTGTTCTCCCCTGCTTATGCAGATAGAAACAATGACCTAATCTGTCAGATACCAGCCAGGAAAACGGAGGTCACTTCAGTAGTTTCCATGGAGGGAATTTATCAAAGATTCTTCAGCTAAGAAGCCAGCAGAGGACGGGTGACGTAACCAAGATGAGCAACAAGAAAGAACTGCTGGAAATTTTGGGGCCGGTGGGACAAAAAAAGGGAGAGTGAAGGGGGGTCTGGGTGGCTCCGTTGGTTGAGCAACTGCCTTCGGCTCAGGTCATGATCCCAGCAAGCCCGGCTTTGGGCTCCCGGCTCAGTGGGGAGCCTGCTTCTCCCTCTCCCGCTCCCCCTGCACGTGAGCGCTCTCTCTCTGTGTCAAATAAATAAATAAAACCTTTTTTAAAAAAAAAAAAAAGGAGAAAGTGCTACTGGAGCTAGAGGCCTAGGGGCCCCAGAAGAAGCTGGTACCGTGGTGGGTCAGCAGCTGTGGCATTGGAGGTGATGTGGGGAGGGGATGTAACCAGGGTCAGGCACTGCTGGAGACAGAGAAGAGTAGGGAGAGATGCCCTGGCTCCTCTCCTCTTCCTCTCAGCTTCCCTCCCACTGGCCAGGCCCTGCCAGCAGCCCAGAAAGGCAGCCTGTAGGAGGTGGTCCCTGTGTCATGAAGAACAGAGAAGGGTCAGGAGGGAATCTGAGGCTCACAGGCAAACCTCCTGTCCTTAGAACCAGCCACCCACCTTACGGAAGAAACAAAGTACTGTATGCGTTAACACTCCCTTACTGACTAGAAGAGAAAGTAACTGTATCCATTAGTCATCTTCCTCTGATCATTCAACTACCCTTTTGTACGTTAGGTGAATTTTTCTCATTTGCATGTCACTACGAATTCACAGCCTTTCATGAATGCTCCCATTAATGGCCTTATTAAATGGTCAAATTGTCACCCTGTCCATGTGAGCCCTTCTAGGATGCCCTTGGCATCCTTGAAAGCATTTTTCCTGACTGGCAACAAGATGATCCAAAACTTTCTGTCCTAATCCCACCCACCCCCAGACATGGAATCAGCCATTTTCCAAAAAGTCCCAACTCTGTGGGCAAAGAACAAGGGTTTAAGATAAAAATCTGGCTACAAGGAGTTGACCCTGAATAGTGACCAACCTGGGAACATTCCTTTCTGAGATTATGAGTTTATCTTGATAGTTCCAATTCAACACAATGTCTTGTGGAACCTCGCCTTTTGAAAGTAACCTATTGTTGTCCATGACTGAGATTTCTCACAGACCCAGCTGGACCAAAGTGCCTTGAGGAAGAGTCAGGGGAGTGCTGGCTTCAGAAAGGACTAAAGCACAAGCCATGCCCCTGAAACATTGTGACCCAAGGACATGCTTACTGCCAGCCGGGCACTGTTCTGAGCACTCCCCCAGCAAGATCTCACTCGGTCGTCCCGACCCTCGGCAAGTAGGGTCATCATCCCCGTTTTATATCTAAGAAAACAGACTACAGAGGGTAAAGTGCCCATGGTCCCACCAGATGTAACCTGCAGAGCCATGCTCTTCACCCCCACACCACACGGCCAGGCTGGGTGGTCCTGGGTCCCCACACAAACCACCTCCCCTCCCATGGCCACATCTCTGCACCTGCTGCCTGCTGGCCCTCCTTTGCTTGGGATGCTTCCTTGACCTTCAGGTTCCAGCTTGAACCTTCCTCCTCTGTTCTCTTGCTCCTTGTACATCTCAACACACATTGGAGTCATGTACGTGCGTGTGTGTGTGCATGTCCCATTACACCGTGAGCCCCTCCAGGACAGATTCTGCATTTCATTCATCATTCATCCTGCACAGCACCTGGCAAGTAGCAGATACTCAAGTCAGACTTAATGCAGGAAGAAAGAGGGCACCCTGGATCTTGGGTAGCTCAAGGAAACGCTTCTAACGCTTGGCACGAGCTGAGGGATCACCCCTCCCCCGCACTCATTTCCTATTTATTAAATGGGGGTCCCCCCAACCCGCATCTTAAATATACACCAATATTAGACGGCTGCTTCTCTTTAAATGCATGAGTCTTTATCTGCTATGGAAAACAGCCTCATTTGCTCCTGTCTTCGAGGCTTCAGGTAACAATCTGAGAGATCAGTGAGGAGAAAGGAAATAGGGTCAAGACTACGGACTCTGCAGTCTCCTTTCAGGGGTCTGAGGGCTTATGAGAAATCTCCACAAGTAAGCGGTGCTCTTGCTAGCTGGCATTGGATCGCTCCCCCCCCCCAGTCACACACACACACACACACACACACACACACACACACACACAGCCTGGGTAACCAATGGTTACTAAAAAAAGCCCCCATGCAGCCACATTCCCCACAATGAGAAATCCTCTGATGATACACGGGGCACAAGCAAGTTTCTTCCGAAGCGTTTGGCGTGCATTGCTCTGGAACCGCCTGGGTGCACGGGAGCCCAGGTGCGCGCACCGACGCCCAGCGCGGGGCCGTGGAGCATCGCAGGCAGGATTCCTCAGATGGAAACTCTGTGAGCATTTGGGCAGCGCCCGGATGGGGTGGCCGAGCCCGCCTTAATGAATGCATAATTAGCGCTGCGTTGTTCTGCCAATGGCCAGCGTTCAAGTCCTTGAAAACAATCTGTTCCCTGAAATAGGTTAAAACCCTCTCCACCGCCTCTGTTACCTCGCTTACACTATTGACTCAGCCACAATGCCTATACGTGTGAAGAAAAATCCCCGAAGAAATTATTAGTGTTGGCATAGCAACAATATGCTAATTGTGTCTTCCCTAAAGCAGGCCAGCAGGACCTCTACCTGGTGCTGGTCCAGTTACTGTGCACTTCAGGAAAGAATAAAACTGCATTCCTTTGAATGCATGCCGTATTCCAGACCCTCCTCCCCTCCCCACCCCCAGTTTAACCCAAGTTAATAAGGTTTAGGTGCAGTTAATGCTTCCATGTTAAAACAGAACACCCACGGAGGCTCAGTCCACAAACTCTTCTTGATGTCAGGCCATTGAGGAGAAAAGAGGTCATTGTCTTTCCCATATTCCTTTGTCCTCCACCCCAGAATCTCCCTGCACCTCTGAAGTCTAACTAACCAACTGAGGAAGGCTGCTGAGAAGCATGGTGAGGGGGACAGCTTTGAACAGTTACTGTGTTTGGGTCTGCAAATAATAGGGGAGCCGAGTCAAACTGAATTGAACTGGAGAGAAGATTGGCAAGGGCATACAAAGACATCCAGACAGGGTGGGCTTCAGGCTGCAACATTTTGTGCTCAAGGACTCAGGTTCTTTCCAGATTTCTGTTCGCCCATCCCGAGCCCTGAACTCCTTCCAAGTCTGCACCCCTGTGGTCATGGCTACTAACGTTCAGCAAAGGGGGAGAAGACTAGAGACAGACAGACAGACAGACACCCACACACAGAGACAGAGAGAATGGATCTGGCTTCTCACCCCTCCACAAAAGGTAGGACATTTTCCCAGAGACCTTCAGCAAATCACTTCTTGTGTCTCATTGGCAGAATCAGGTCATGTCCATTCCAGACCCAGTAAGTAGCAGAGTAAATGGGATTCTTCCCAAATGCCTCAGGCTCACCCTGTGAGTTAAAGTTAATTTTTCAAACTGAAGTTCTACTCAGCTCCATGGGAGGGGTGGGATGGACATTGGGGATGCCGCCACAATGTCTGCTATTACAGCAGTGGTAAGTACTACTAGGATACGGGTCAACACCCCTAGCCTGTGAGTTAGCATTACTAGGACATGGGTAAGCACTTCTAGAATATGGGTACTATACATTCTGTCACCACTGTCTCACCTTAACCACCCTCAAGCTTGGGCTCATTCACAAGGGACCTACCTCGAAAGGCAACCAGAAGTGGAAGATGGGGTCCAGTAATCCTCCTTTCATTTGGGAATGGGGTACATGCTCTGTAGTGCATCATTCTTTAATCCTCTGTTGTGACGTGTGACTCTCAGCAGGTGCACTGGGCTCTGACCACGGCCAGCAGGAGCTGCTTTCTGGAGTCTGGGCAGATTGTGGACAGAGGAGCTCCCACAATGGCAGAGCGGAGGCCATTTCTTCACTCAAGTCCCCTTTATCTTGAACCTTTTTATCTGTGAAATACCCGCATGGAAGGAGTATAATATTATGCAAATAAAGAAACACCCATCAGCCACAGACCGTTCATACAAGAACCTGGGTGATTAAAACAGCAATGGCGGTCCCTGCCCAGTTTCCAATGTTTCACTAACCTTTATAATTTGAGCCTCAGAGCAACACTGGGAAGCAGGTAAGAAAACTATATTATCCCCATTTAATAAGGGGCGAGGCTTAGGTGCTTAAGTAATATGCTTAAGCACTGGTGGACCTCAGATCTCGCAAAGGACTTGTATCCCAAAATACAAAAGAACTCTTAAAGCTCAACGGTAAGAAAAGCAACAACCAACTTTTAAAAATGACAAAGAGCTTGAGTGGACACTTCACCAAAGAGGCCATAAGAATAGCAAATACATGCATCAAAAGATGGTTCGACATCATTAGCCATGAAGAAAACACAAATCAAACCCACAAATACCAATGCACACCCACTAGGACGGCTACGACGAAAAAGACAATACCAAGTGCTCCCAAGGATACCGAGCAACTAGGACATTTCTGGTGGGGATGCAAAAATGGTACAGCTGCTCCGGAAAATGGTTTAGCAATCTCTTATAAAGCTAGATATGACCTTCCATAGGACCCAGCAATCTCCCGCCAGGATATTTACATTAGGAAAGTGAAAACTTATGCTCACATGAAAACCTGTACACAAATGCAAATGGCAGTTTTATTTGTGAAAGCCCCACCCTGGAAACACCCAGATGGTCCTCACAGGTGAAGAATCAAGGTGATGGAATACTACGCAGCTGTAAAAAAGAATGAGCTGTTGATGACGAAGACTTGGATGAAGCTCGACAACAGTGTGCTGCGTGAGGGAAGCCAGCCTCAAAGAGTTACAGACTGTACGGTTCCATGTACCTGATGTTCTCAAACAGGCAAACCTGTAGTGCTTGGCAATCAGGTCGTCGGCTGCCGGGTCTTCTGGATGGAGGAGAGGGATGGCCATGAAAGGAGGTCTTCTGGGGCACTGGAACTGTTCTGTCCCCCAGTTGCGGTGGCCATCCTAGAAATGTATACATGTGTTAACATTTAGAGCCCTGGACACGGAAAGGAAAATGAGCCAAATGTTACTGTATGATCGTTTTTTAAATAAAACTTTTTTTTAAAGATTTTATTTATTTATTTGGCAGAGATAGAGACAGCCAGCAACAGAGGGAACACAAGCAGGGGGAGTGGGAGAGGAAGAAGCAGGCTCATAGCAGAGGAGCCTGACGTGGGGCTCGATCTCACAACGCCAGGATCACGCCCTGAGCTGAAGGCAGACACTTTAACGACTGAGCCACCCAGGCGCCCCTTAAATAAAACTTTTTAAAGAATCAGTGGCTTGTAGACCAGTTCAACTCCTTGTCCACTGCTGTCTCTACCACAGCGCACAGCCTGAATCAGCTCGGGGCTTTGCTCACGGCACAGGCCCCAGGCCCTCGCTCAAAGCCTTGTCTTGTGCAGAACATTCTAACAACTTTGCTCTCCGTTTTCCCAGCTCATGGAAGCAAGACATTAGAAGGAGAAGGAATGGAGCTGCTGAAAGCAAACACACTGCCATCACCAGCAAGCTACAGCTGCTCGTTAAAAAGGAGGCCGAAAACCACACGATGCAAACCTACACATTCAAAACATGGTCGCGTCTGGGGCCACGTTGGTCAAGGACTAACAGTCCCCAAACACACAGCCACATGTCAGCCCTGATTCCCGATGAGGAGCCTGAATCCCAAGAGAAAGGCCATTCTAGGCTCTTGGCTCTCCCTGTGCAGCAGCAGAAAGGAGTCAGGAGGGTAGGCCCATCGTGGGTACTCCTCTCGTGGGCAACCCCTTATTTGGGACAAGAATTTGGACATGGGGATTCGGACACCCAGGACAGCTGTCAACGGCCAGCATCTGCCTCCAGTACGGCCTTGTTGCTGTCTCACACTCCCATCACCAGTGACCATCACACCTAACATTTACTGAGCCCCTACTGTATGCCAGACACGCTCTTAAGAGCTTCAAATGGATTGGTCCATGCATTATCCCAACAGCCCTATGAAAAGGAACCATAGGGGCGCCTGGGTGGCACCGTCGTTAAGCATCTGTCTTAGGCTCAGGGCGTGATCCCAGCATTCTGGGATCGAGCCCCACATCAGGCTCCTCTGCTAGGAGCCTGCTTCTTCCTCTCCCACTCCCCCTGCTTGTGTTCCTTCTCTCGCTGGCTGTCTCTCTGTCAAATAAATAAATAAAATCTTAAAAAAAAAAAAAAGAAAGAAAAGAAAAGGAACCATAATAAATCCAACTTTCCAGGTACGGAAAGTGAAGTCAGAGAGGGCAAGTGACTTGCTTGAGGCCATACATCCAGCAGGTGGTGGAGGCAAGACTGTCTAGGTCCACAGCCTCCCCCACAACCACGGTGCCCCATGCCTCGAAGAGTGCACCCTGACATGGAAGAGAGCACAAAGGAAATTGACTTCAGAGCTGAAATAGAAGAGAAGAGAAAGTAAGGTTGATTAAGGAATTGGTTCTTCCTTAGGACCCTGCTGGGCAAGACCCCAAGCTCAGAGGATCGGCTGCCATTCATCTATCCTGCCTCGCCTGGGGGGTGGTCCCCAAAGGAAGACGATGCCACAGAGGCACCTACCCGATGGGGACTAAATACGCCCCGTGATTTGGGTTGAGACTGAGAGATCTCGGGGCTGCCATGCCAGCTTCGAACCATCTGTTCCAATAATCCATTATGGCCCTCTGAGGTCTGACTTGTCCCAAATAGTCCCTGGGTTTCCTGGGTTACCTACTCCCCACCTCCACCCTTTGCTGACCTGAATCTGGGCAATGCTGACGCAAAGATTCTCATTATTATTAGACTCATGGGTAGTTAGAATGACTTTTGTTGTTTTGATTTTTTTTTTTTGTAAAGCAGGAAATCACATCTCAGCCAATTGTAAGGATTCAGCTTGTTAAATGAATTGAACAGGGGAAAAGAAGAATAAAAAACATTCCCAAACAAACGGAATGAACGGGCCAAGTCAAGAGATGGCTTCCTTCCACATCTCCGCAAAATTCGAGAAGTGGGCTTCTCCTGGCTTGAGATCGAGGGACTGGGGAGTCGCCATCACCCCTGTTCCCCCACTTCCTCCTCCCTCCTCACTTCAGGCTGGATTGTATTTGCCACCAAAGATGCCTGAGGAGTCTGGGGGGTCAGGCACAGTCAGGTGAGCTAGGGAGTGGTGGGCTGGCTAGGGAGTCTACAGCCCTCCTTCCTTCCTGGAATTTCAAGTTAAGGCCCTGGAAGGGCGTTGCTCTGGAGAGGCCCTGAGATGGCAGAAGAGGGAGGCCGAGGTGTAGACAGTAAGGCCCAGAGGGGGCTCAGGGAAGTTCCCCAAGCCAGCATTCTGAAGGAAAATGCTTCTGAGCTTGCTGTCGTTCCCTTTGGGATAAGCTCTCTTTCTCCTGGGAATTTGAATCTTCAGCGCACAGGGATTAAAGGCAGCAGAGAGGAACTGTCCCACAACACCTCCCTAACGAGATGTTCTGTGCGTTCCTGAGATGTTCCGATTAGCCTCTCCCTGTCCAGTTCATGACCCACCTAGAACCCAACAAAGCAGAGGCCGGTCCCTCCTCTCCCTTCTTCCTTAGAAATAAAACCTGGAGATTCTTGGGTGTGTAATGTACTCAGCTTCAAAGCACCAACTTGCCTGGGAAATGCACTTTTTTTTTTTATACCTTCTTATCAGCATTCTGGAAACTGACCTCTAGATACAAATCTGTTCATAACTACTTATGTAGAATTTTCCCCACTCTGGCTCAGCCCTCTGCGTTTCAGTCCAGACCTAACAGGTGGAAGGAGTTGACCACCTGTGCATATAAAAGAAGGAGAGAGCGCTGACTAATTTTTATTGAACCCTGTGTGCTTGGAACCATACCAGACTATGTATTCTAAGAATAGCTACACCGTGATGAATACAGTCTATGTGCCAAGCACTTTGCTTGTTGTGAGAGTTCCAGTTTGATTCTAAGAAGATTCAGATGTGCCTGGACATGTCAGAAATATCAGTGGGGGGGACGCCTGGGTGGCTCAGTGGGTTAAGCGTCTGCCTTTGCCTCAGGTCATGATCCCAGAGTCCTGGGATCGAGTCCCACATCGGGGTCCTTGCTCAGTGGGGAGTCTGCTTCTCCCTCTGCCTCTGCTGCTTCCCCTGCCTGTGCTCTCTCTGACAAACAAATAAAATCTATCTATCTATCATCTATCATCTATCTATCTATCTATCTATCTATCTATCTATCTATCTATGGGGAAGACCCCATCAGAAGTCTCTGCACTGAGGACTAACAGATCTCCTGAGAGGGAATTTACTCCAACAGACAAAGGGAAAGTACCTGGCCTGAGTGTGACACTGTCCATTAGGATTAGTTTTAGCTGAATATAGCAAGGAAAAAACAACCCTTAAAATGACTATAGCTTAAACAAGATTCAAGTTTATTTTTCGTTCATACAAAAGGATTCAGAACCAATGGTCCAATACTGGCATGGAGATTCTGTGGTGTCATTAGGGACACAGACTTCAATCTTTCTGTTCCACCATTCAGGGACATAGCTTCCATCTTCAAGCTGTCCTCCTGGTCCAAGATGGCTGTTGCAGCTCCAGCCATCACAATTCTGGCTGGTTGGCTGAAAGAAAGAGGGAAGAGGGTAACAAGGGACATGCTTCCAGCTGTGTCAGTTCTCTAGGCAGCCTTCCCTATCTGTGGCACTTCTGCTTACAACCTGTTGTCCAGAACTCGGTCATATGGACAGATCAAGTTCCAAGGGAGGCCAAGAAATCTCTTTTAATCCAGGTGGCAAGGGGCCCAGCTGGAAATCAGTATTTACTTCCTAAGGAGAAAAGGAGAAGATGGATTTCTGGATAGGCAGTGAGGAACCTCAGCTGGGAAGCCTGACCTCGGCTCTGCCTCCAGCCCTGCCTTGTGGCTGTATGATCCGGTCTCAGGAAAATAGGAGCCTGCAAGGAAACTGAGAGATAGGGACCTAAGGAATGCTAAGTCTGGATCCCTCCCACTGGAGAGTAACATTTGAGAGGGAAGAAGAGCTCTCCTTATGATTTCCCCAAACCGTAGCTCAGTTTTGAAAGGGCTCAACGAGGGACAGCGGCCAAGGCGCCTGGCAGGGCAGCCCCAGAGCATAGGGGCAGCTGACTTCTTGGTAAGCGCATGTGCAGGGCATCCCCTAAATGCCTCCACAAACACGTGAGGCAGGGGGAGGTGGGGTTTCCCCGTCAACAAGAATTCGTGAAACAGGTTACCAGTGTCGAAGGGACCCTATTCATACTCAAGACTAGCAAGACCATGAGAATCCCATTATTCATATGTCAATCCTCACAACCGACTTGGAGCTATGTGGGATTATTCCCGTTCCAACAGTGGAGGAAAGGGAGGCATGGCCAGGTGAAGTAACAGGCCCAAGGTCACACAGCTGGTAAATGGCAGAACTGTGATGAAAACCAGGTGGTTCATCTCAACAGCCCTGTTCTTTTTCCATTCCACACTCTGTCATGACTTCTCCCTGCTGAGAAGTGTCTGGGCCTGGAAGAGGGAGAATGAAATGGGACAACGAGAAAACCTGGAAGACGTATGTGACTTGTTTCTGCCCAATATCCTCTCTTTTGGGCAAGGAAGCTGCTGCCGTCCATGTATCTGATGGGGTGTCCACCTGGAGGCCCACTTCTCTGATGACCCAAGGGGCAGCTAAGGCAAACTTAAATTCAGGCTCTCTTTCTCCTGGGATTTGAATCTTCAATGGACATGCACAGGAATTAAAGGCAGCAGAGAGGAATTATCCCACAACGCCTCCCTAATGAGATGTTCTGTGTTCCTGAAATGTTCAGATTAGCCCTGGTTCCCTGTTCAGTTCATGACCCACCTAGAACCCAACAAAGCAGAGGCCAGTTCCTTCTCTCCCTTCTTCCTTAGGAACACAACCTGGAGTTTATTGGGTGTGTAATGTACTCAGCTTTAAAGGCAGTAACTTGCCTGCAAGATGCACTTTGTGTCCCTTCTTCCTCCTTGTTTCTACCTGGAATGCTGGCATGACGGCTGGAGCTACAGTGATCACATTACCACCATAAAGTGAAATTGAGGATGGAAACCAGCCCTAAGAATAGTGGAGAGAAAGGCAGAAGGAGCCTGGATTTCTGAGGAGTTTGTGAAACTGCCATACCATCCCTGGATTACCTACCCTCCCTCACATTTTGGTCAGAAAAAAAACAGTCCTCCATCTATATATGGGCCAGTACTATTTCAAATCTCAGTCATTAGCAGCCAGAAGAAATCCTAAGCAATTCACCCATGTTCTTGTTTAAATTAGAGACAGAAACTTTGCTTCCAATTAAAGATGAGACAGACCCCTTGGGATTAAAGAAAGTTAACGAGCAGCCCAAGGAACAAAAGGCAACCCTCAAAAACTACTAAGGTAGCTCTCCAGACTAGTACTTCCGCCGTGGTCCCCGTCCTGCTGAATCCCTCCACTGGCAGGTGGGAGACTAAGCAAGTGAACAAGAATCCCCAGATCTTGTAGCTGCGGAGAAAAGTATATGCATGTGACGGTCCAAGATGGAATCTTTAGAACTCTGCTCACTGAGACTGGTTCTAGGAGACCATAATTATGCACCAGTCTGTAAATCAGCAGACCAGATTTAAGCTCTCGCCCTGTTGCTCCTTCTACAATTTTTACTCCCTTAACCTCTCTGAGCCTCAGCGTCCTCATCTGTACAATGGACAGGAAGGGAAATCCAACCGCAGAGGATCGTTGAGGGTTTCAAATTGATGGCTATAGAAATGCTTTGTAAACCACAATGCTTTTTACACATCATTGCTATTAGTCTTTATGGAGTTTTAGCCATAGGAAGCTAAAGATAGCCCAGGAACTCAGACGATACTCAAATCGGTTGTGTTGCAAAAGGAGGACTTAAGTTCCAAATGACCCTCTTGCTTTTGAAACCCAACTGACCCTTAAATGGGCGAAGGCCCGTGATGCTGTGTGTCGCTGTCCAGCAGCTGCATGTGCTAATGTACATTTAACCATTTAAACAACTTTCAAGGCAGTGACGTTCATGCACAGCTGGTCCTCTTTGGAGGTGGCCAAGATGCAAAGGTTTTATAAATTAATGGTTAGATTAAATTAGGACCAACACCAAAATATTTTAGTTTTCCTTGTTCTGCACATTCCTCCCAGGATGCAAATGGCCAAAACCCATGTACAATTAGTTTTTGCAAGTTGATATAGAAAGTTTGGCTCCAAGCTTTTTAATTTTTTTTAAGATTTATTTACTTGAGAGACAGAGAGAGAGCACAGAGGGAGAAGGAGAGGGAGAACCCCACTGAGCAGGGAGCCCGATGCAAGCCTCGAACCCAGGACCCTGGGATCATGACCTGAGCTGAAAGCAGATGCTTAACCGACTGAGCCACCCAGGTGCCCCAGCGTTTCTACTTTTAAAGAGAGTCCTTTGCATTTGCAAATCTACAATCTCCAAGGTGCTTTTGGACCCAGTGGGTCATCCAGACTCACAGTGATCTGTTGTATGGTTTTTCCCATATTACAGATGAGCAGATTACTTCAAAAGAATCGTGAACATGATATGATTTGCCCAGCATCGCCCAGTTAGTAGGCACTAGAAGTGTAAACCTGAGGCAGCTCTGCTTCTCTTTACATCCCCATGAAAAGGTGCAGGGCTGGGGGTGTGATGTTGACAACGTCCCCTGTTTGGGCTATAGCTAGAATTTAAAAGGCAAAAGATTAAGGTGGTCATGGAGACAGCGCTGTCACACTTCAGTTTGCTGAAGGATCACCTGAGGAAACTGTAGGCATAAGTCTGGGCAGGGTCAAGGAATATGCATGTGAAATTGTTCTAGAATTCTAGCTACTCCAAGTGTGCTCCTGAGCCCGACGACATCAGCTTGTTAGAAATGCAAATCCTCAGGGGCGCCTGGGTGGCACAGCGGTTAAGCGTCTGCCTTCAGCTCAGGGCGTGATCCCGGCGTTATGGGATTGAGCCCCACGTCAGGCTCCTCCGCTATGAGCCTGCTTCTTCCTCTCCCACTCCCCCTGCTGTGTTCCCTCTCTCGCTGGCTGTCTCTATCTCTTTCAAATAAATAAAATCTTAAAAAAAAAAAAAAGAAATGCAAATCCTCAAGAACCAACCCAGGGCTCCTGTACAAAAATCTGCATTTCAACAGGCTCCCCAAGTGATTTTCCTGCACATTAAATGTTAAGAAGCCCTGCTCTGGGTGTTTCAGACCCAGCCCTTCTAGATCTTACTTTCCTCAACAGCGTCCTGGGGGTGGGAGTGCTCTTCTGATTTGGATAATTTACTCAATTCCATGAAAACAGTGAGTCAAACAACTAAAAGAGCTGACCACCTGAAAACATTTTCATTGGTGTGAGAGCAGCAAGCAGACTCTCGGAGGCAGACTGGGACTCTTTCTTTTCTTTTTAAAATTTATTTATTTGCCAGAGACAGAGAGAGCACAAGAAGGGGGAGCGGCAGTCAGAGGGAGAAGCAGGCTCCCTGCTCAGCAAGGAGCCCGACGCAGAACTCAATCCCAGGACTCCAGGATCAGGACCCGAGCGGAAGGCAGACACTTAACCAACTGAGCCACCCAGGCATCCCCTGGGAACGCTTTCTTAAGGACAAACGCATGTGAAGGTCCTTGCAAACGTTCTCTTTCATCTGCTCAGCAACTCTGCACAGTGAGAGGCATTGTCGCAGTTTCGTAGATGGGAAAGCTGGATTCCAGAGAATGGGAGTGACTTACCCACCATCACACTGTAAGGGGCAGAATCACACTCAAACCCAACACTATGTGACCCTCTGTGGTAGGGCCCTTCTGGTACCCCCGTTTCAGTCATTCTGCAACAGCGGGTTCTAAGTCTGGTCCCCAGACCTGCAGCATCAGCAGCACCTGGAAACGTATTTGAAATGCAAGTTCTGGGGCCCTATCCCCCCATCTAGTGAATCAGAAAGTCTGGGAATGGAGCCCAGCTCGCAGTGGCTTCAGCTTTCCAGGTGATTCCAATAGATGCGCAAGCTTATGCCGCAGATCCAAGCCTGAGGAGATATGGGAGAGGAGGAGGTCGTGGCCACCAGGTGTGACCGGGAGCCCATGGCACTCAAAACTATTCCAGCCTTCCATGCCAGCTGAAATTCCAGCACAGATGTCCCTCCCTTAACATGATGCTGGGGGACCTTGACACTCACAGGGCGGTAACTAAGAACAGCCCCCCGTACCTGGGAGCTTGTTAGAAATGCAGAATTCAGGGCCGCACAGCCCACGACATCAGCACGCGCATGTTGGAAAGATTCAGCTGTGCTTAGAGCCTGAGAAATACTGTAGTCGAGTGAGGCTCTAGGTTGAGAATCTTCATTCCTGAGTATAAATTCCAACTGCACCACTTTCTTTGACCTCCCAGCCCGCCTAGTTCCTAACTCAGCAGGGAAAACCTTCAGAACCTCTGGGATGTGTGCCAGAGTTCTCTCCGAGAAGCTGAGACAGGGGAGTCTCAGCCAGCTTTTAACTTATGTTGGGACCCTGCCCTTCACCCTGAGAGACATCCTGGGCCTATGACATTACCCTGAAGGTTTCCTGTGAGCAGACAAAGCCAAGAAACAGCAAGGAAAGATTACAGCGCCTGAAACAGAGAGGCTGCAGGGGTGGGGGAAGGTGAGGACAGGAGGGGTGGGCAGGAGTCTGAGAAAACAGAGCGAAGGGGGAGGGGCAGAAAGGAGGAACTTGGTGTCTTAGAAGAGTAAGTCTGCACACACCAGGCTAGTACATCACCCTGGGCAACTGCTACGACGCTGAGCCCATTCTTACGACTTGGTTAGGGTTCTGCCTCAGTTTCCCACTTGGCCTTCCAGCCCCCTGCCTGATGCCCATCGTGAGCCTGATGACCGGTCTGCTCCCTACCCCACCCATGGCCGTCCACAGCTGCTCTTGGCTTCCTCCTCTTCCCATTGTTCACTAGATCCCGTTTGCCTTACAGCCAAGACCATCTGAAGTATAACTAGATCTTACAGAAATAAGAAGCCTGGAGAGGGATCTGGCACTTAATCTGGCAGATGGGGGGGAAAGGCTGACATAGATTTCAGAAATAGCTGAGAAAAACCTCCCAAGAGATCACGGAGAAGAGAATGGAACGAGAGAAGCTCAATACTGGGGGTAAAACCATATGTACTTCAGGGAAATCTAATATGCACGTGTCTGGGGCTTTTAAATCACCAGAATACTTTTTGGTGACAGCCATTTGATATCCAGGAAGCCTTTGGTTATATTTTAGTAGGCTTCATTAAGCCCTTTATTTTCAACATCAGGAAATTGTGTTCTGCCAAGAAGAGATTACTCGGACGTCAGATTAAAGACTTGAAGATGCCAGAAAAATTCTAAAGTGGCCCAACCCAGTGTGGGACCCACCGGTACCCAGCCTTGAACTTCTCTCTGGGTTTTTCTCTGTTTCCTTTCTGAATCCGGGTGTTAGTCAACTTGGGCTGCCATCATGCCAGGATACCACAGACTGGGTGGCTTGAACAGCAGATATGCATTTTCTCACAGTTCTGGACACTGGAAGTCCAAGGTCTAGGTGCTGGTGGGGGTTGTTTCTGGTGAGGTCTTGCTTCCTGTCAGCCACCCTCTTGCTGTATCTCCACGGGGTCTTTCCTCTGTCTGTGCCCTGAGAGAAAAGAGCTCTGGTGTCTCTTCCTCTTATAAAGACACCAGTCCTACTGAATTCGGGCCCTCCCATGTCACCTTCCTTTACCTTAATCACCTCCATAAAGACCCTATCTCCAAATACATCAGGTTGGAAGTCAGGGCTTCATCCTATGGATCTGGGGAGGGGAGACACAGCTCAGTCCATAACACTAGGGTTGAGAAGCTAGGCTCCAGTCAGTCCAAGATGGTGCAATGAAGCACAGCTGGTATTGGTGGGTCGCCCCCAAAAGGCCACAACCCCTAAGAGCAGGGATGAGCACCCTCACCTTCGGGCCTCAGTTTCCTCCTTTGTAAGGAATGAAGTGGGACAAAGCCCTGTTGTAGTACTAGGACCCTAGATACTGATTCTGACTCTGCCACTGTCCAGCTGAGTGTCTTTGGACAAGCATGGCTTTCCTATGACCCGTTTTGTCCATATGGAAGAAGAGGTGTCAACTCAAAAACAAACATAAAACCCCCACGACCCAATTTTAAAATGGGCAAGAGACTTGAATAGATATTTCTCCAAAGAAGATATACAGCTGGCCAATAAGCACATGAAAAGATGCTCAATATCACTTATCATTAGGGGCACGCAAATCAAAACCACAGTGAGAGGCCACGTCACGCCCATTAGGACGGCTACCATCAAAAGAACAGTGGGGCGCCTGGGTGGCTCAGTTGGTTAAGCGTCCAGCTCTTGGCTTCAGCTCAGGTCCTGATCTCAGGGGCTGGGATCAAGCCCCGTGTCAGGCTCTGTCCTCAGCATGGAGTCTGCTTGAGATTCTCTCTCTCCCTCTCCCTCTTCCCCTCCCACTCGTGCTCTCTCTCTCTCAAATAAATAAATTAATTTAAAAAAAAACAGAAATCAACAAGTGTTGGCAAGGATGTGGGGAAGTTGGAGCCCTTGTGCACTGTTGGTAGAAATGTAAAATGGCACAGCCAGTGTGGAAAACAGTCCGGTGATTCTTCAAAAAAGTTAAATATAGAATTACCATGTGATCCAGCAATCCCACTTCCGGGTATCTACCCGAAAGAAGCAAAAGCAGGGACTCAGATATTTGTACATGGACGTGCATAGCGGCATTTGCAAAAAAAGTGGAAACAACCCAAATGTTCATTGACGGATGCATGGATAAACAAAACGCGGTATATACAGACAATGAAATATTATGCAGCCTTAACAAGGAAGGAAATCTTGTCCTATGCTACAACACCTTGAGGATGTTATGCTAAGTGAAATAAGCCAGTCGCAAAAGAACCAATACTGTATGCTTCCACTTCTATGCGGTCCCTAGAGTAGTCAAGCTCATAAAAGCAGAAAGAAGAATGTTGGTTGCCAGGGGCTGGGAGGAGGGTGGAATGGGGGGACCTGGTGTTTAATGGGGACAGAGTTCCGGTTTGGGAAGGATGAGAAAGTTCTGGAGATGGAAAATAAAGAGGGGTCATGGGTCTAAGTCTAGGTGGTCATGTAGCTCTGAAATTCTATGCCTTTTGGTGCTAACAGAGCATAAGAGGAGATCCCTGTTTTCCTTCACCTAATGGCAAAGTCAAATCCTCCCTCTTTCCAGCCTGTGCTTCCCAGACCCGTATGGGGAAGAAATACCTGATGAGAATCTATGGATTTAGCCAGTCTCTAGTCTTCCTGGGGTGTGGGGGTGGGGGGTTGTGGAGGCCCCCGGAGTAACTTGCCCTTTCGGGCAGTTTGGGGCAAGAATTTTGTGATCCTTGGAGAGTTAAAATTCTATAAAAATTCTTAAAAACCGGGGTTCTTGTCCTTGTGGGTGAGTCCTGCTTATTTTATTTCTGAGCTGGGCAAGGCTGCTGGTGCATAGATTCAGGAAAACCCAACTTGGAGCCCATCTGTTCAGTATTTGGAGCAAAATCATGGGAAGTACTCAGGCTGAAAATTGGTTTGGGGTTTTGGCGGGTGTCTCCAAAAACAACATCCTTCAGCCACCGTGCAGGTGAGTGTAGTAGCTTAAAGCACACTGCCCCGTGAAAACACACCACATACCATCTTTTGCTTTCCTGATCTTTGGGCATTCTAATTTCAGATGTCTGCCCTTCAAATGTGAGCAGTGGTTGTCAGTTTAAATACCAGACTCTTGATTCAGGGTATCCTTAAAGGACCAGAGGGGTTTGCAGCAATCCAAAGGAATGACTCCAAACCTGGGTGCCCACCCCTGCTGCTGGTGATTCCATGGAAATCCCTGCCAGAATACACCTGAAGCGGGTTGGGTGTGATGTCTGCAGGTTCAAGCCCATGCCCCGCACCGCCCCCTCCCCATCCCCTTCAAACCTCAGGGCTGAGGCTGGGCTGATCTCCAGAAGCCTATGTGCCATTCAAGGGTGAGGATACCTGTCTTGTTCACCCCCTATCCCCAGCTTGGGAGGAAACCAGAAGCTCAGTAAATATCTACTGAGTTTAATTGAATGTCATCTGGGGGGGGGGGGGGTAGCGAACGGAGCATACAGGTCAAAATGTTAATTCTAAACAAGCCAATTGAAACACAAATCTTCGTCTTCTCAGCTAAGTACACAAAGAACAAACACTCCAGACTGGTTCCTTGTGCTAAATTTTTTTTAAAAGATTTTATTTATTTATGCGACAGGATAGAGACAGAAAGTGAGAGAGGGAACACAGCAGGGGAGTGGAAGAGGAAGAAGCAGGCTCCCAGCGGAGGAGCCCGATGTGGGACTCGATCCCAGGACCCTGGGATCACGCCCTGAGCCGAAGGCAGGCGCTTAACCGCTGCGCTACCCAGGTGCCCCTCAACACCCAAATTTTAAACCCTAAAATCACTGGATTCTTTCTGATCTAGGATTATTAATCCTGAAAAACAAAGGCAATTATAATGAGTGGTTGGTGATTCACTTTCTTCATTCGCGTTTACCCCCTTTAGCTGGTTTCCTCTTTCTACTAAATGACAAACTCAGAGCAGGGGATCTCTACGCGGCCCAAACAGACCTGCCAACCCCACGTGAGACAGTAAGACCTGGATCTGGGTTCACCCGCCGGCCCACCTTATCCCTAAATATTGAAAGCGCTAGGTCCCCCTCTAGGTATGTTTCTGAACGAGCTCCTGTGTTCATCAACTTGAGTAAAATCCTTGCGTTTTGTATGTCACTTTGCACCTTCCAAAGCATTTTGATATGTATCTATACCGCTTTATTCTCACAACCACCTAGTGAAATCAAAAGGATCCCCATTTTGCAGAAGACTGAAGCATGGGGAGATCATATGATCCGCTCGTTTGAATTAAGAGCATGGATTGGACCCTAATTCCTTCCCTACTTTCTGACTGCATCATTTCTGATTTTAATGCACATTTATAAGCTTAAAAGTTAGTAATGCCCTGCCAGTTTTTAAAAATAATTTGCTCTCCATGCTTTGGGCACACAGTTTCAGTGCAAACACCCAGGATGCCTTCCAAGGGAAATCACTTCTCTTGTGGGGTGAGAGCCTCCTTCTGAGTTAGCGAGCTTCTTAGACTCCATGCTGTCTACCTCTTTGGTTGCTAAGCACAGAACCCATTTCAGGAGTTGGGAGACTTAGGGTCTGAATTCACAGAAATGGGAACTTAGGACCCGCCAAAGAGCTGGTCCTCAGGAATTACAGGGGGCAATGGATGGTCCTGGGTCCAAAGTGGCCCAGGGTCTGCAGCAGCAGACGTCTGTAGAACTTCGCCCTGGTCTAGAACTTTCCTATTAATGAGACGCAGCTCTCAGGGAGACAGCTCAGGGTGCTTCTTTCTGCCTGGCCTTCGCCTGCCTGATGCTTTCTGCTGCTCAGAGGGTGTGGAGCTGATGAAGTTAACACATTAAGTGAAATTCCAATAGAGTCAAAATGTGCCCTTGAAAACTCTCGAAGTCTCCTGGAGACTTCAGCGGCTGTGTGAGGCCACAACCCCATCTAATTACGTGCAGAATGTAGGGGGTACAATCCTTGCTGAACTTTTTCTCTGGCACTGTCCTTTAAACCTTCCCTGTAGGGGGTGTCCTTCTCCTGTCCCCAGAGGGACACTTGGGAAGTCCCTTGATTTTTAATTAAGGTAAAATTCACATAACATAAAATTACTCAATAACCATTTAAAGTGAACAATTCAGTGGCGTTTCGTACATTCACTCTGTTGTGCAACCACTCCCTCTACCTAGTTCCTAGACATTTTCAGCACCCCCAGAAGGAAACCCCCTCCCCAGCAGCAGTCACTCCCCATATGCCCCTCCACCCCCCCTGCCCCCCCGCCCCCGGCAACCACCAGTCTACTTTCTGTCCCTATGCATTTACCTCTTCTGGGTAATTCATTTAGAGGGAATCCTACAAAATGTGACCTTTGTGTCTGGTTTCTTTCCCTTAGGATAAACATTCTCGAGGTTTGTTCTTTTCCTCACCCCCTGATTTTTGCCCATTCTTTGCTTTCAAAAAGTCCTACAGCAAATCTCTTTGCAAACATGGGCTCAGTTCAGAAATTCAACTCTCAGGGAGCCTGCTTGGGATTCTATCTCAAGCTCTCCCTCTGCCCCTCCCCACCCCCGCTCACGCTCTCTCTCTCTCAAAAAAAAAAATAATAATAATAATAAAAACAATTAAAAAAAAAGATTCTCAAAATAAAAATAACATACATCTGTATCTGCATATATCTGTGTGAAATTTTAAAAGTATTTACACTAATTATGTGAACATTTAAAAAACATTAGAAGAATAATTATTATGGGTACACAGTCGAGTACTTGAATCCATTTCGTAGCTATATCTAATAGCGTATCACATTCTTTGGAAGAATATGCTTCGTTTTGTTTTATTTTTTCAGTTTGGGCTCATTATTTGTAGATTTTCATAACATAGCCTGAAACTGTCTTCAAAGTTGCATTTACTTGTTAATAAATTTGAAACTGTTGATAGCTTCAAAGACCCCTCTACAGACCATGATATTTTTAATTGAGAAAATGTTCTTTGCAGGTGCTGAGATGCCTGGTGAGCTCAAAGGAAACTCTGTTAAATGAAGGATAGCCTCATTTCTTTTTTTTTAAGATTTTATTTATTTATTTATTTATTTATTTGAGAGAGAGAAACAAAGAAGACTCCACGCCGAGCTCAGAGCCTGATGCAAGGCTCGATCTCAGGACCCTGAGATCATGACCTGAGCCAGAATCAAGAGTCAGATGCTCAACCCACTGAGCCACCCAGGTACCCCAATGATAGCCTCATTTCTAACGTATTTCACATTATAGTGTGTAATATTTCAGCCCAAATATTTTCACAGGCACTGGCTCTTTGCCCCCTTTCGGACTACTTTTCTTTGGTGAGTACCGATACCAGATGAAAAAGCATCAGAGAAGAGATCTCTATTTACGACTCTTTCGAATGTTTTGCCAAACTTCGATCATCGGCCTTTCCTATTCCACTCTGGTATAGAATATAAATGTATATAGTTCAAAAGAGAAGCTCCATCCAAAGTATCTGGCTGGAGCTGAGCGTCCCCCAGCAGAGGGGTAGGTTATGCTATGGGCGCTCTCATCCTTGACTTTGCCCAGTTCCTCCCTCCCTTTTTCAGAGGCAAGTTTCCATCCTTCCTGTTTGCAAGCTTTGCTTTCAGTCATTGCAATTTGTGAAAATGTTTTAAAAGCTGACGTTCATTTTAGTGTCCCATTCACTGAGTATTTTGATTAATATTTCCAACCGATTTTTGGCAAAAATATGGGGGACTCCTTTTAAAAAGAGAAAACAAAACGAAAGAAAACTTGGTACCATTGGAAGACTCCAGCTGTTGTACGAAACAGTCTGCAAAACCCCAGGCATTTTCACGTCTGGTGAATGACTCGCAGCAAAGAAAGGGAACGTGGGCTACTATGCAGAAGTATTTTTTAATACATCAGCTTTATTACAGCTACTCTGAGTTTGCATGCAAATATATGTAATTTTTAATGACCACAGCTCCTATGTCAGCTGGTAGAATGTCACAGCTGGTCTGGATGAATTAGAAAGTACACGTGCATCACAACCAACTCCAAGGTCACCGCTATTTGAAGGTTTAGTAAAAACACCATTTCAATCATGAAGCCGTGTTTCACCAAAACGTATATTTGTAGAGGCCACAAAAACAATTCCATCTAAAGTGCCAGATATTTTAACTAAATTTATGGTAGCGTTTACACTAATTTTGGATGTTTTACCTTTGGCAGGATGCTATGAATTGGTTGAAAAAAATCAAATCTCCGTCAGATCCACTTAAACTTCAGATGACACTGATACCAAATTGGCATCATTTAACCATTGGCAAAGTCCTGTTTCTGCCAACAGAGCCCACACATTAACAGTTACCACTTCTAACTTAGAATCAAAAATGAACACAATTAATTTTTTATCGTGACAAAATGCACATAACATAAAAATGACCATTTTGACCCTTGGTAAGGGTATAGTTCGGTGGCATTAAGAACATTCGCGTTGCTGTGCAACTCCCCAGAACTTTTTCGTCATCTCACACTGAGTCCCATCTCTCTCTCCCTCCAGCTTCTGGTAACCCCCGCTCCACTTTCTTTCCCTATGAACGTAACTATTCCAGACATGCGTGTAAATACGATCATGCAGCATCTGTCTGTGTCTGGCTAATTTCACGCCGCATGATGCCCACAAGGTTCGTCCGTATGTAGCATGGTACTACAGGTGTTGTGGACAACACTGCCGTGAACGTGGACGTCCAAGTATCTGTTCAAGTCCCTGATTTCAGTTCTTTGGGGTTGATCCCCAGAAGATCTTATGGCAATTCTATGTTCAACTTTCTTGAGGAACTGCCATACCGTTTTCCACAGGGGCTGTATGATGTTATATGCCCGTCAACGAAGCACAAGGGCTCCAGTTTCTCTACCGCCTTGTCAACACTTGTTATTTTCTGGGCATTTTGTTGTTGTTGTTATTTACAACGTGGCGCTTGAATTCATGACTCTGAGACTAAGACCTGAGCTGAAACCAAGAGTCGGACGCTTAACCGACTGAGCCACCCAGGTACCCCTCTTGTGTGTTTTGATAGTAGCCATCCTAATGGGTATGAAGCGGTATCTCATTGTGGTTTTGATTTGTATTTCTCTAATGATCGGTGACATCAAGCATCTTGTACATGTACCTTTTGGCCATGTGTGTATCTTCTTTACCCCCAAAATGAGCAAGATTGATTTTAAAGGACAGTCATTTGATGTGAACAAACAGTCATGGTTCACAGAGTGTATGTAACTGTCATTTTCTGTAGCTGCGGATGGTAAGTCATCCTCCTGGGAATCATCTCCTAAAAATAATCACTACCTTTTGCAGTGGATCGTGATGCTTCTTCCACAGATTTATGCCTTCTGGTTTTCACGTGGGCGGTGACTACAGCCCCCACCTGTCTGGTAAACAACATTTTGTGCTAGGTGTTTGTTCACCATCAACTTGCTCGAGAAACAGAAATGAGGGGCTTCCGTTTTCATCAAATATGCATGCAAATTTCTGAGCGCATGATGGCTAGATGGGTACATTGAAAAAACATAAAACATCACCAAACAATACAGTGAATAAATAGAGTCACACCATAGAAGGGACAACCACTGGAGCAAAAGACTCTGACTTCTCTCTATACGCTCCAGGGTAGGGCTGCTCAGCTTTACTTCCCACACATATTTTCCGACACCTAATCTACCCCTACTGTCCCTGACCTGCGATCTCCCGCATGTCCAGCAGACACCATCGCTTGGCAGCCTGATGGCTTCGAGCCTTTGGCAGGATGCACAGGCTACTAATACAGCCCATGGGCACAACTGGCTGGCGGATCAGAGGCGTCAAATCCTTTCTCCTACCGCCACACAAGCCTGACAGCAGCTCACTTCCCCCAGTCACTCATGGCAGAGCTCACTTTATTTCTTCGCCAGAGCCCCACACGCTGTGCTTGAAAGAAAGGTGCTGGTTAAGTGGTGCACCAGGAAAAGAGAGATGCCGCTAGGAAACTTCTGGGTTGAACCACATGTGTCACATGCCGTCAGAGGAGACCCAGGTGGAAGCTAGACGTGCCAAGCGGAAATTCACCAGAGCCAGGCAGTTCCATGAATGGAACCATTACTATAACATACTTTGTTTAAAAATGTTCTACCAAGGCAGGTCTCTTGCCTTAAAGATTTCCCAGGCAGGAATAAAATGCCAGTCCACTGTGCTCCCCAACCACATGACCACAAAAAAGAAGTGACGGGGAATTTGTTCTTTGGAGATCTAGTGCGCCTCACTGTTGGGCGCTAGGAAGCCAGTCAAGGCTCTACTAAGAGGGCGAGCTGCGGAGTTAGACATCCTGGGTGCCCAGCCCGCCCTCCTATTAGCAGCTGTGTGACCCTGGATAAGTCGCTTAACTGCTCTTGTTCTTCGCCTGTGCGATGATGATGGGGTAGTTGCCTGATAGCATATAGGCTTGCCAAAACAAATTTTTAGTAAAAGTGTGTCCCAAACGTAACCAGACATCCTGAATTTTTAAATGCTTAATCTGGCAACTCCGTTGGGGTTGCAGTTAGCACAGTGCCTGGCGGATGGTGGCTCATGAAGAGTTAGCTTGGTTGGTGCTGCTGCTGGGACTGTGGCTCTGAGGAACAGAAACCTTCCTACAGAGGGAAAGGGGACTGCGGTGTGGGGGACAGAGCTGCTCCCTCTGTTTCGCAGGTGCCTAGTGACTCCTACCCCTTGACTCTCTCAGAGGCCACGTAGACCCTCACAGTCAGTTTCTCTCGGACCCATCCTTCTGTGGGCTTGGCTTCATGCCGATGACGGACCTGACACAGCCTCCAGCCTGAAGCCTACATGACCTAGTAGATGCAATTCTATCTTTATTCGGGTGGCTCCAGGAGCAGACCCTGACAAAAGGATTCTGGGAACGTAGTCTATGTGGGAGGTATCCCACAGACATGGGGCGGTTGGGGGTGGTGGGGAGGAAGTGAGACAGAGAAGAAAGAAGTCAATAAAGGAAGAAGTCACTATCGAGCAAGTTACCACCACAGGCAGCTGAACCTCAATCTTTCTGGAAAAGTCTGGAAAACAGAGTTATCCCGACTGAGGGCTAGGAAGGCTGAGCATTTATCCACTGGGTCTGTTCATCCTGTCGACAGCTGCTTCTGGGGGCATTAGCTCTCTGGCACTTCTGGCTTGCCTTACGCACGGGCTAAGCATGCTCCCCCTGCCTGAATAAAGTTCTCAGCTGCAGATGACAAGTGTGCCCGAGAGGCCACCTTGAGTGTGTAGAGATGAGGGTGGAAGGGACATGCGAGGGTCACCGTCAGCGTCTCCTGCAAGCACCCACCCCAGTGGAGGAATCTCTACCTCTTAGTCCAAACTCTCAAGGGACAGCACCTGATGGGTTACTTTCTAGCCAATGGGCTGGTTGGTGTGGGTCAGGTGGTGACCGTCATCCAGGCATCCAACACCAGATGGTCAGAGCCTGGGAAAGCGTTGTGGCCCATTCCTTCAGCAGAGGCATGGGCTGGGTAGTTATCACAGAAACGGGCTCAAGGCGGGGAAAGCACTCCGTACACAGCCATCTCATTCTGATAGTGATGTGTGTGCTCACAGGAGAAGGGAAAACCTGTCTCGTGAACCTGCCCCCTCCGGGTCAGGAGCCTCCCAGGCCAGGCCCAATCCGTCTATGAGGCTCCTTCCCCAGGTCAGGGTTGTGCTCACCAGCTTCATGTCTTCTCCTTTTTTTTTTTTTAATGATTTTTTATTATATTATGTTAGTCACCATACAGTACATCCCCGGTTTCCGATGTAAAGTTCGATGATTCATTAGTTGTGTATAACACCCAGTGCACCATGCAATACGTGCCCTCCTTACTACCCATCACCAGCCTATCCCGTTCCCCCACCACCCTCCCCTCTGAGGCCCTCAGTTTGTTTCTCATAGTCCATAGTCTGTCATGTTTCATTCCCCCTTCTGATTACCCCCCCTTTCTTTATCCCTTTCTTCCCCTACTGATCACCCTAGTTCTTATGTTCCATAGATGAGAGAAATCATATGATAATTGTCTTTCTCTGCTTGACTTATTTCACTTAGCATTATCTCCTCCAGTGCCGTCCATGTTGCAGCAAATGTTGAGAACTCGTTCTTTCTGATAGCTGAGTAATATTCCATTGTATATATGGACCACATCTTCTTAGTCCAGTCATCTGTTGAAGGGCATCTCGGCTCCTTCCATGATTTAGCTATTGTGGACAATGCTGCTATGAACATTGGGGTGCATATGGCCCTTCTCTTCACTACGTCTGTATCTTTGGGGTAAACACCCAGTAGCACAATGGCTGGGTCATAGGGTAGCTCAATTTTTAACTTTTTAAGGGACCTCCACACTGTTTTCCAGAGTGGCTGTACCAACTTGCATTCCCACCAACAATGTAGGAGGGATCCCCTTTCTCCACATCCTCTCCAACA
Source organism: Ursus americanus (assembly GCF_024610735.1). Taxonomy (NCBI): domain Eukaryota; kingdom Metazoa; phylum Chordata; class Mammalia; order Carnivora; family Ursidae; genus Ursus; species Ursus americanus. The sequence continues at coordinate 34,330,237 of NC_142152.1, read as the reverse complement.
ATCGTCATTTCTTGCCTTGTCTATTTTTGCCATTCTAACTGGCGTAAGGTGGTATCTCAGTGTGCTTTTGATTTGAATTTCCCTGATGGCTAATGATTTTGAACATTTTTTCATGTGTCTGTTAGCCATTTGTATGTCTTCATTGGAAAAGTGTCTGTTCCTATCTTCTGCCCATTTTTTGATTTGTTTATTTGTTTCTCGTGTATTGAGTTTGAGAAGTTCTTTGTAGATCTTGGATACCAGTCCTTTATCTGTAGTGTCATTTGCAAATATATTCTCCCATTCCGTGGGCTGCCTCTTAGTTTCTTTGACTGTTTCCTTGGCTGTGCAGAAGCTTTTTATCTTGATGAAGTCCCACAGGTTCATTTTATCTTTTGTTTCTCCTTTTCTAGGCTGAATCCACATCCTCAGTTTCTTCAGCTCTTCTTGGTCGTGTGCTTGTGTTTTCATTTGGTCAGAAGAACCATCAGTCCAAAGAAGCAGATGTGAGTGAGGAAGGCCGAGGCAGGAGGCTCGACTCCCTCGTGTTCTGACTTGGGCCGTGAGGATGCAGGATGGCTGACAAAGCCAGCTGGAAGGGAACCGAGAGTCTGGAGGCCTGGTCTTCATCTGAACCGTCTGGTTCCAAATGTCTCAGAAGCCAGACGGTGCCGCGCTCTGCTGTCTCTGGGAAAAGCCGCTCGGCAGGGAGGTGAGGAACCTGTTCTCGGCCACCAGCGCCAAGCCAGCTGTCCCGGAAACTGAAGGAAACCGTCCTCCTGGTGGCTGGGGGTGTGCCACTGCCAACAGGAACCCAGGAGGGCAAAGGAGCTGGCTCTGCGAAGAGAACATCTTCCTGAGATGGGCCTGTAACTAGGCCAATTCTCTTACTAGGACCTCTTCATCAGAGAGAGAACGTTTTCACCAGGGACACAAACTGGTATTCGATAAATACCAAAATGGGAAAAAACAAATGAGAACTAGACCAAAAGGAACACAAACACCCACCTGGGCTAGTAATTTCCTCTGTCTTGAAAGACAGAGCTTTCTGGGCTCAGTGGGTCCAATTCACCCTGGCCCTTCCAAGGATTGAGTCCAGCCAGTGACTCAATGCGGCTCAACATGGCTTCTTCACTCCTTAGTGGCTTCTGTCACCGTCAGAGCTGGCTCTAGCTTTGGTTAAGGTGACCGGCTTTATTTGTTTCCTGGGACGGCCATCACAAATGACCAAAAACCGAGTGGCATGACGCAACAGAATTTATTTCCTCACAGTTCTGGAGGCCAGAAGTCCGAAATCAAGATGTCGGCAGGGTCCCTCTCCCTCCAACAGCTCTAAAGATTCCTCGCTCTTCCAGCTTTAGGTGGCTGTCGGTGTTCCCTGCCTCGTTGGCACATGGTCACATCCCTCCAACCTCTGCCTCCATTTTCCCACGGTCTTCTCTCCTGTGCATCTGGGTCTCCTCTCCTGTCTCATGAGGACACTTGCCATCAGATTTTGAGGTCTCCCTGTTAGTCCAGGGTGATGGCGTCTCAAGGCCCTTAACCACATCTACAAAGACTTTTTTCCCAAGTGAGGTCACATGCACAAGCTCCCGGGATTTGTACAGACATAATCATTTTGGAGGCCACTATTCAACCCATGACACCATCTAATTTAAAAGTCCTGGAAATTTTGTTTGTGAAGTACTTTTTTTTTTTTTAATGTGGGGGAGAAGCAGAGGAAGAGGGAGAGAGAGGATCTTAAGCAGGCTCCATGCCCAGTGCAGAGCCCCACACGGGGCTCGACCTCCCAACCGTGAGATCATGACCTGAGCCGACATCAAGAGTCGGACGCTTAACCAACTGGGTGAGCTAGAATCTGGGGAGCTAGAATCGGGAATCAGGGGGTCTGGAGGCCCATGTTCTCTCTGAGGTTCTGGGTAGAATCCTTCCTGCCCCCTCCCAGTTTCCGGTGGCGGCCGTGGCCTCGTGGCAGTCCGTGGCTTGCAGCTGTGTCCTTCCAGTCTCTCCTCTGTCATCACATGGCCCTCTCCTCTTTACGTCTCTAAGGACACCAGTCATACTGGATAAAGGGCCCACATTGCTCCCCCTCATCAACTTACATCTGCCATGACCCTATTTCCAAATAAGGTCACGTTTGGAGGTCCTAGAGGTTAGGACTTGGACATGTATCTGGAGGGGGACGCAAATCAGCCCACTGGCCAGAAGTAAAGGTAGGCTGGCACCTGGGGCCTGATGGCATCCTGGCAGCACGGCTCAGGACCACAAGCGTGCTGTCTGCGGCAGTCCTACAGCCCAGGCCATCTCCGCCAGACTCCGGGTGGGATTGTAAAGGGAACTGCCGACCTGGAACCTTCTCTCAGGGCAAGGAGGATGAAGACAGCACCGGCGGATCCCAGCTGCCCTGGTCTGGAGGTGCTGGGGGCTCAGTTCCATCCCCAGCCGCCTGGCCTGTTTCCCTCAGAATAGACAGACCATCCTTACCGAGTTCCTGAATCTTCCTCTCTACTGACCCTTAGGGCTCGCAGTCCACGGGCATGGAGCTGAGCACCTGCTGTTTCTTTACAACATCCGTCCACTGGTTCATAATGGAAGTCGGAGCACATCCCACCTCTGCCCGCGGCCCCAGTGGCTCCTGTCTCCTCTCTCCTGCCTTTCAGGCCTCTGCTCAGCAAGTACATGGTAAGGGAGCCCGGTCCTGGCCGTCCTCTGCCACAGCAGTGCCACCTACAGCGTCCGACGCTTTCTTTGTTCCTGGATGTTGCCCCGGTGCCTAGAACAGTTCCTGGTAAATACGAGGCAGGATGCATTCCCTCATCGAATGCTGAGCACGGGCGTAGAGCGTGTCAGGCTCTGTCTCGGCGTGCAAGCCCAGTCGTCATTCCTCGTTCCTGGCCTGGCTTGTCTCTCCTCACCTGCCTCTGGCTCGCTGCTGCCCACACTCTCTGGCCTGCATTCACCCTGCGTTGCCACCCCAGAGTGCCAGGCTTCCAGAACCCCCCAGCAGGAGCTCCGCCTGCCATCTGCGGCTTCCCGGGGCTGGACGGACAGAGAGGACGCACGGACCCCTTCTGTGTGGCGTGATTGCAGGCGAGCCTCTCCTGACTGCTCCCCGCTGCTGTTTGAGGCTGAGCTGTTGGAAGCCAAAGTTTCTGGGTTGGCTCATTTTTAAACAATGATACGGTTTACACATTCAGCACTCCTGCACAGAGCCCTTGGCAACCGCTCGGGCTGGCTTCCTTCCAGCTCCCTGATAAACTGGCTTCGGAGTCAACCTCTTTCACCACGAGCTTAGCAGAATCTCACCTTCAAAACTCGCTTCATCGGAATGTGGCAAGACAGTGTCTGCGGAGGTGTCAGGGGGTTCCTCTGCGTGACCTCTCGGGCAGAAGTTTCTGGAGTTGACCAGACAGGCTCTTGCAACTTTTTCTCAGCGTTCTGGAAAGGTAGCTATAAACATATGAAAAAAAAAGAAAAATAAATCCGCGCATGCAAAAGAACCTCATTTCAGCAGGCACGTCGCTTCCGCTGCTGTCAGGGTCTGTATCTGCTAAAGCCCTGAAGGCGGCAAGTCCCCCAGAGGGACTTGACACGCGGGCTGCAGGGACCTATCTGAAGCCTCTCTGAAGTGAGTTGGACATTCAGTAGGTCGGTACAACACAGGTGTCAATATGGCGGGCGGTGGGTGTTTCTGGTGCCTTCTACGGGTGGGCCAGGACACTCAGTATGGCACCTCCTCACACTTCCATGGTTCCAAGAGACAGAGGGAAAAAGAGCTCGGAGTATTCATTGGTCTGCTGTTGAAGGACATTGCTTTGGTTAGCACGTGGAGTTTTTGTGTCCTGTTTGGCTGAGGCAAGAAGACGAAAGGGAAGAAGTGACTGGAGGCAACTAAAATAAGGAGACATGAGGGCCCACAGGGTGGAACTGAGGAGCCCTTCTGCCCCTAAAACCAGGGGGTGTGGTGTGCTGCCTGCTGCCCTCGCGGTACAGAGCGTGAGGCACCCCAGTGCTGGTGATGTACCCCCACGGGACCTCGGAGAGCCCGGGGAAATTCCTGGCATGCAGCCCCCAATGTTGGGTGCAATGCAACCCTTTTGATCCTTTAGATAGAAATCTCCCCCCATGCCTCCCCAACTCCAAAGACCACAACGATTTTGCAGAAGGACCCTTGAGAGACTGAGGTTTGCCTAGTAGGGGTGTCATTTCTTTAGGAAAGTTGTAGACTCCAGGTTTGACATCATTCGTACCCGAGATCTTCTCAGCCAGTCAGAACACAGTCTCATGTGAGGCTCCCCGCCACCACATTACACCATCACCCTGCATCAGCGCCCCTCCCGCAGCAGCTCAGGGTGCCCCAGAGGCGGCTCCTGCACTCATGAGTGGTCCCTTAAGGGCCTGCTGCCTGTGAAGCCATTCTTGCACACTCCGGGAGGGTGGGGATGGGAAGGGGCAGCTGAGAGAGGCTCCAAGCCGGTGTCCTTGTCCTTCCCGGGGCCCTTGCAGAACTCCTCCAGCCCACAAACTCCCTACTAGTCATTCTCGGTTCTGCCCATTGGTTCTTCACACTTGCTGAGACGTAGGTAAATCACAGCCGCAGGCACACAGATTTTCAGCTTCCATGTGTCTCTTGGTTATCTTAAGCCGATGTTTTGACACTGGATTAGAAGTGCCTGCAACGTGTGGGGAGCCAGGAGGCAAGTGAGGTGGCTCAGAGCTCCCAGGCTGTTTATAGCCTCGGCCTGTGCCCTGTCCATCCACCCTGCACCCCCACTGTGTCCTACTCTTGATCCTCCCGGCTAAGACCCTATGGTTTGGGCCCTGGGTTCCTATCCTCTTTGCCTCTTATACTTGGCACTACCTTCTCTGGCCTTGACCTTGGCTTCCATTCGAGAATTTTCTGGCTTACACCCAACACACCCTGGATGTGCTGTCTTTAGCAGATGCTCCTCCCAGCTCAACATGGTCTCGGCAGCCTCTTATTCCAGAAATGTCCCTCACCTCCACCCTGCACCCTGCTGTGATGATACTCAGGCTGGACTCCACAGGTAAAAACAGAAAATGCTCTTAAACTTAGCAACTTGGAGGGCGCCTGGGTGAATCTGTTGGTTAAACGTCTGCCTTCTGCTCAGGTCATGATCCTGGGATCGAGTCCTGCATCAGGCTCCTGGCTCAGCAGGGAGTCAGCTTCTCCCTCTGACCCTCTCCCCTCTCATGCTCTTTCTCTCTCTCTCTCTCAAATAAATAAATAAAATCTTTTTTAAAAAATTAGCAACTTGGGCTCTAGCAGAAGGGGGAAACTGAGGCAGGCGTTCTAGAAAGCTTAGCTATACCTCCTGAGGTTGAAGAGTATGGGGGGCAAATGGGTGGATGCATGGTGTATCTGGATGTAGCTTTAGTGTGATCTCAAATGCAAACGTCTCAAGAGAGACGTTCATGGTCCAGTTTAATTGGATGAATGGACTAGGAGGGGGTGGGGGCTGGTTCTAGACCTGCCTGTGGTGGTTAGGCCAGGGGAAGGACTCAGTAGTGGGTGCCAAAGAAAGGCCCTCTGATACTCAGTAAAGAGCAGGGCACTGAGGGGAGCAGTGATTGACAACCAATAGTCCGGGTAAAGCGAGGGCATAGGGACCATTGTGATGTTAAGAATCCAGGTGAGGAGGGCAGGTGGTATACTGGGCAGGGTACAAGGAACACAGGTCTAGTGAGTATACCTAAGGATGGAGATTGAGCTTTTAAATGGTGAGTTTCACAGAGTTAAGCACGGAATGCTTCAAGGTGTCCTGCTCGATGGTCGCCAAACTTCAGTGTCTTTGGCCCAGGCCGCTAACATAAATGTACTGGGGAGAGGTGGGAATTATGCCGGCTGCAGAGGGCATAGCTGTGGTGGCCATCGATGTTATTGCCCATTAGTGCTGGCCCTGCTTTCCAGGATCTCACATCCCCACCTCCTCTGAAGTTAAGAAAGTCATAAGAGTGGCTCTGGACTGTAAAACCCAAAGGGCATGTGTCCTTCCAGGAGGAAGCGTTAAGAACCAGCGAGCTGCTCCCTTTCTTCACCGCTACAATGAGCTTGCAAGCACATGTCCAGCTGCGCCTCCACCAGCCCGAGTCCCTGCGTGGACACGTGAGCAGAACCGTCTGCTGACACATCCTTGGACACGTAGCGTGGACAAGCAATAAACTCTAATTGTGTTAAACCATGAAGTTTGGGGGGGTTGTCACTGCAGTATAACCTCACCTGGTCTAATGGGACCCTCACTCTGTGATGAGTGTCTGTGATGATAATCAAAGGGTTTTCCTTCATCAGGAACTCTCAAGAGTTTCTGGGTCCTTGTCAGCTGTACAGGGTTAAAAGAAAACCACCAAGAGGCAACACCACCGTGCCTGAGCGTGAAACCATAGTCATCACCAGCCTCATCGAGGGGCACTCAGAGGTGGCCACCTAGTGACTCGTGGCCCTCGGAACAGAAGCCAGCCCGGTGCAGGCAGGAGCAGGGATGACAGGGAGCCTTGGCTGCATGGCGGCCCCATAGGGATAAGTCACAGCGCAATTCGCAATCCCTTAAAGGGGAAAATGACGCTGGGCTTGATTCTAACTCATGTCACTCTCCCAGGAGAGAATTCATCCCAAATGGATCTGTCGGGCTAGGAGGGAGCCTGAGGTTTACAGGGATGAAGCAGCAGACCCGAGAGGCCACCTCACCATGTCCCTGTTTCTTCATTGGCAAAATGGCACAACTCTTATCCACCAAGTGCCCCTCTGGACTAGACACTGTGCCAGGCCCTGGGGTTACAGAGATGATCATGTCACCGTGTCTGTCCTCAAGGATCGCGCGGTCCTGCACAGTGCCCCTCAAAGTGCTGGGCTGCAGGAGGGCAAGGAGCTTGTGCCCGAACGGAAATCAATTCTCATCACTAGGGACACTGTCTAGATCACCTGACTTTTTAATTTTTTTTTCTAAGATTTTTTTTATTTATTTGAGAGAGAAAGAGTGAGCACAAGTGGAGGGAGGGGCAGGGGGAGAGGGAGAAGGCTTCCCACTGAGCAGGGAGCCTGACAACGTGGGGCTCGATCCCAGGACCCAGAGATCATGACCTGAGCCGAAGGCAGACGCTTAACCAACTAAGCCACCCAGGTGCCCCTCAACTGACTTTTTTATAGCAAGACGTACTCACTGAAGAAAGCAGGGAGCTGGTTTACAGATTCGCTATTGTGAATGGCAACAGTCTGTGCCACTCATCTATTCCCACTATTGACTCACTGATATAATGAGTATCGTCCAATAGTGTTGCCTAGTAGTTTCGAGACTAATCTAAAGGGGTTAGAAGAAGTGAAACGTTCTGCTGGCAGAGCAATAGCAGAAGCTGTTGGTGCCCCCTCTCCGTGTCCCGTTGGCACTCACCATTCCGGGGTGCACTGCCTGTCTCCCCCCAGCAAGCTCCTGCGATGTTCCACCTGAGGGCTTTCTCTAAGGGCCAGCGCCAGGGGAGAGCAGAAGTGCTGAGAGCCGATGCCCCGGGTGTGCCCTCGGTCCATGAAAAGGATGTGGAGGATAAATAGCCCAGCTTTTTGCCCCTTGGGTGGGACAATCCTGAATGCATGCTCTATGCTCTGTCTCAGAGGTCCCCAACAAGACTGCACCCCAGTCACCCACAGTGGTGACCTGCTCGCGAGGAAACCCTCTCTGGGCTCTGTCCCCTCCTTCTCTTCACCTGCCCATGCTTCCTGAGATCATGTCCCAATTAAACTACGGGCACTCATATTCTCGTCTCAGGACCTGCTGCTGGGGGAGCCCTATGTAAGACATGGTTAGCTAATAACCCCAGTAACCAAACCGTGGAACTTGGGCTTGATAAGCACTTTGGAGGTGCTAAGAAAAAGCTTTCTTAGAGCCGTTGCTATATCCAGAAATCTTTCCACGCTTCCTGTTACCACCTCACTGCTCAGATTTGCCCACTCCAAGTGTAAGGCTCATATTTGATTAACATTAAGGAAGCAATGGAGTAAGATGGAGAAAGAATGCAGGCTCTGGACTCCAAAACAGAACTCTTGATTTTTGCCCCAACCTCCTTCCCTCGAATGAGCCAGCCCTGTCTGTCCAGCCGCCCAAGCCCTAACCCTAACGCTGAGAGTCGGCCCTGCCTCCTCCCTTCTCGGTACTCTGCACAAACGATCCATTGGTAAGGCCTATTTTTTATGCCTTGGGAACCTGGTCAGAATCCACTTAGCCCTCTCCAGGCCACCCCTTAATTCCAAGCCACCATCACCATTCTCCAGGGTCACACCAATGGCCTCCCGTCTGGTCCTTCTTCCACCATCTTACTCCTTACAATCCAATTTCCACAAAACATCCAGAGAGACCTAAGAAAACTATAAATGGGATTATGCCATCCCCTGCTTAAAACCTTTGCATGACTCCTCATCCCAATTGAAAAGATATCCAGATCCACCACCATGGCCTACAAGGCCCTACAGGAGGTGATTCCTGCCTGTCTCCAAACTTAGCTTCCTCCATTCCTCACTGATCTCCAGTCAATGGCCTCTGTTCAGTTCCTACAATGTCTCCAGCTCTTTGCTGCCCCAGGGACTTTGCACTTCCTGCTCTATCTGCCTGGAAAGCCCTTCCCTGATCTTCACATGGCAGTGGCAGCTCTTTGCATCTGTCAAGGTCTAGTTCAAGTATGACTCCTCTACCAGGCCTTCACCAGTCACCCTAACTAAAATGTTCCCTTAGCTATTATTACTAATCTAAAATACCTTGCTTACCTGTTTACATTTTCCTGCCAGCCTCTTCTCCTGGAATAACCCCCAGGAAAGCCCCAATTTATGTCTCCTTTGCACTGCATCCCCAGACCTTGGAGAGTGCGTAACATCTAGTTAGTGCTCAATACATTTTTTTCTTTTTTTTTCCCTAAGATTTTATTTCTTTATTTAGAGAGGCAGGAGGAAGAGAGGGAGAGAGAGAGAATCTTCAAGCAGACTCCATGCTGAGCGCAGAGCCTGACGTGGGGCTTGATCTCACAACCCTGAGATCATGACCTGAGCCAAAATCAAGAGTCAGATCCTTAACCTAATGAGCCACTCAGGCACCCCTCGATACGCTTCTTTAAGTCACAATAGCTTAGAGTCCTGCCTCTGGCGTTTAATATGTGACCTTGTGCACATAAGCCTGTTTCCTAATGTAAAATAGGGATGATACAATAATTACCTTATAAAGCTCCTGACATGGTCTTACACACTGGGGAATCTGGCAAATGCTGGTCTATTTCCATGTCCATCAGAATACTTTGAGCTGGACAGAACCAAACACCTCACTACGAGAGAATTCAACAATAAGGGGCTTCATTATCTCCCATACTTAAAACACCTGAATTAGGGATGTCCTCAGTGGGCCATCAGGGTCCCAGACTCTTCTTCGTCTTTCTGTGCAGCCTTCCACAGCATAATAGCTTGGTCCTGGGCTTGTCCCTGTGGTCACCAGATGGCTGCCACAATTCCCACATCACATGTGACAACACATGACAACATCGGGCCGGAGGAGAAGAGCATTTCCACCCATGCCTCTCCTTCTACTGGGGAGGAAAAGCTTTCCCGGAAGACCCCAGTGAACTCCTCTTCTCATCAGTCCCATTGGCCAGGACTGGAGCAAAGGAGAATGGGGAGTCTCCCGTCTGGCCGTGCCGGCCTCTTTGGGGTGGGAGGGGGTGGCAAACAGTTGGGGGAATGTGCATCCAGTTGGTCCCCCCCATCTTCCTTCTCTTTCCTCTCTGCTCCCCTTGCCTTGCCTTCTCCTGACGTGCCCTCTCAGGCTGGGTTGGTTTTGAATTAGGGAGTCCACACATTTCTCTCAGCTGTGTCATTCCCTGTTTGAAAAGAAAGGCCTGCAGGTGCTAGCCGGTGGGAGCGTGGGTGTTTTGAAGCTGAGACTGAGGGTGTGGGGCAGGGGGTGTGGGGGGTGGTGTCAGGAAGAAGTAGGTAGAAAGAGATCCAGATATTGCTGCAGGAGGAAGAGGACCATGCTGATCACCCTGGAGGAGAAAACAAAGCCTGAGCCCAGAGGCAGGTGAGAGCCTGGGCAGACTTGAACAAAGCCCAGGGAACCAGGGAAGCAGGCAGAAGGGAATAGAGGGCTTTTGTTGCCAAACCTCAAATGGATCTCTACTTTTCTTTTCTTTTTTTTTTTTTAAGATTTTATTTATTCATTCGACAGAGAGAGAGACAGCCAGCAAGAGAGGGAACACAAGCAGGGGGAGTGGGAGAGGAAGAAGCAGGCTTCCAGCGGAGGAGCCCGATTTGGGGCTCGATCCCAGAACGCCGGGATCACGCCCTGAGCCGAAGGCAGACGCTTAATGACTGCGCTACCCAGGCGTCCCGGATCTCTACTTTTCTTCCTCAAGCTGCCCTAACTTTCCTGTCCTCTGTCCTGTTCTGTCTGGATACTCATGCTTCTCAAAGCTCCCGGCTCCTGGTGCTCCAGTCTTGGGGGGATGCAGGGAGGGAGCGTCCCCACCCCCTGCTCCTCTTCCTCTTCTCTGGGCCCTGTCTGCTCCTAAGCCAGAAAAGGACATTCCCAACTGCAGACACAACATGTGCCGAAGGATTCAGGCAGGACCTCCGTGTAGGCAGGGCTGAGAGGAGCAGCTGAGCCGTGGGGAAGGCCAGAGCTCTCCACCCTCGCGATGGCAGAATGTCGAGTACAGCAGGCAGGAGTGGGTCCACTGTTCTAACCCATTCCAGCCTTTTTTTGGTTCTGAATTCTGCGAGCAGCATTTAGTTACCACCTCCAGACCTGCCCTGTAATAATTAAGACATTGGCCTTGGCTAATAAGGATTGGAAACCCAACTTGTATATTTACCAGCTAAAGGGGATATTTGTCATTCCTTTTGGCCTCTAGAATCCAAACCCCTTTATTGTATGGTGAATCCTCCACGTAGAAATGTGGATCCTCTCTCCTACTGTAGAAGTGGAAAACGCCAGAAGCTCCCAGTCCCCACCCCCCTTGCTGCTAAGGCACAGGCACATGACCCAGGCCCCACATAGTCCATCATTGCGTCCCCAGATTAAGTCCCTCTCTGCTTGAAAACCTGGTGCTTTCTATTCTTCTGACTGGGCACTCATAGATGCTGGCTAAGTCCAGTGTCCAGTAGGACTATGAGCATTTTTCATGGCTGCACAGTTCTCTGACCCTCCCAATGACTTTTTTTTTAGTTTTATTGTGATATTTCTTTTTCAGCTTTATTGAGATGTAATTGACATAACATTATGTAAGTTTAAGGTGTACAACGTGATGACTTGATACACTTATTTTTTAGTTAATGCATTCCTGACATAATTACAATTTGTTTGCCGCTGTTGGTGGTACGGCGAGAACACTAAAGCTACGGTGTCTCAGCAGACACTGTATACAGTACGATATTGTTAACTGCAGTCTGCATGCTATACGTTAGACCCCTGGGAGTCACTCATCCTAGAACTGAAAGTTTGTACCCTTTGACCAACCTCTCCTCATTCCTCCCACCCCCTGGTTAACCACCATTCTCTGTTTCTGTGAGTTTGATGTTTTTAGATCCCACATATAGGCGAGGTTATACAATATTTGTCTTTCTCTGTCTGACTTATTTCACTTAGCATGATGCTTTGGAGGTCGCAAATGGCAGGATTTCCTTTTTATGTCTGTATAACATACTGTGTGTGTGTGTGTGTGTGTGTGTGTGTGTGTGTGTGTGACTGTGAGTGAGTGAGCGAGATATCCCATTCTTTATCCATGCATCTGTTAATGGACACTTACATTGTTTCCATATCTTGGCTATTGTGAATAATGCTGCAATGAACATGGGAGTGCAGATCTCTCTTTGAGATAATTTCATCTTCTTCAGATATATACCTAGAAGTGGAATTGCTGGATCATATGGTGGTTGTATTTTTAATTTTTTAACAACCTCCATACTTTTTGTTGTGGCCGCACCAGTTTACATTCCCACCAACAGTGCACCAGGCTTCCTTTTCTCCACATCCTCGCCCACACTTGTTATTTCTTGTCATTTCGATACTAGCCATCCTGACAGGTGTGAGGTGATAGCTCCCTGTGGTTTCGCTTTGCATTTCCCCGATGATGAGGGATGTGGAGCCCATGTTCAGGAACCCTTGGCCATTTGTATTGGGGTATATTTTATACGTGGAGATATTCACCCTTTTTAAGTGTAAAGCTCTAATAAATTTTGGCAAAATTATACGGTTGCATAACCATGCCCACAATCAAGATATGGAACATTTCCATCATACCAAAAAAGTTCCCAGGCACCCCTTGTGGTCAATCCCCTCCCCCACCTCCACACCCTGGCAATGCCATATAAATGGAATCATGCCTTGTGCTGCCTTTTGAATCTGGTTTCTTTTACTTAGCATAATGCTGTTAAGAGTCCTTCGCATTGCTACATTACAAGTAGTTCGTTCCTTCTACTGCTGAGTCATATTCTATTTATTGGACGCATCAGAATTTAATTCACCAGTTGGTAGACATTTGGGGCGTTTTCTGTTAGAGGTGATGATGAATAAAGCTGCTATAAACGTTCACAATTGGGTTATTGTGTGGCCCTATGTCCTCATTTATTTTGGGTAAATACCAAGGAGTCGAATTACCGAAGCCTATGGTAAACCTATGTATAACTTCATCAGAGACCGTCAAACTGTCCTCCAAAGTGGTCGCCCCACTTGGCATTTCCAATGACGTATGAGAGTTCCAGTTGCTCCACATCTTCATCAGCATTTGATATTGTCAGGTTTTTAAAATATGAGCCATTTTATTAGGTGCGTGGGAGTGTCTTGTGGTTTTAATTTCCACGGGTTTAATTAGAAATGCTGTTGAGCATCTGTTTGTGTGATTATTTACCATTTGTATACCTTGTTCGATGAAGTATCTGTTCAAATCTTTTGCAGATTTTTTTGGATTATTATTGAGTTTGGAGAATTCTTTGTGTGTTCTGATTACCAGCTTTATCAGTTTTGTGCGTTGCAGACATTTTCGCCCTGTCTGTTGTCTGTCTTTTTATTTTTGTGTCTTTCAAAGAGCAGAAGTTTTTAATTTTGATGAAATTCATTTTATAGCTTTTTTTCTTTTATGATGCAGGCTTTTTATGGCCGACCTCAAAGTATCAGATTCTCTCCTGTTTTCTTCTAGAAGTCTTATAATTATAGCGTTGACATTTAGGTCTATAACCCATTTCAAATTAACTTTTGTGTATGGTCTGATTGAGGGGTTTGGGGTGTGGGGTTTTTTGTTTGTTCAGTTTGGTTTTGTTCTCTCTTCTCGCACGTAGATATCCAATAGCGCCATTTGTTGAAGACTATCCTTTCTCCATTGAATTGCTTGACACCCATGTAAGAAAACCAATTTCTGTATGGGTCTGGATCTGGATTCTGTTTTCTGTTCCATTGCTCTATGTGCCTATCCTTTCCCCAGTACCACACTGTATTGGTTGCCACAGCTACAAAGTAAATCTTAAAATCTGACAGTACGAGTCCTACAATTTTGTTCTTCTTTATCAAAATTTTTTTGGCTAACTGAGGTCCTTTGGTTTTCTATATTAATATTAAAATCAGCTTTTCAGTTTCTCCAAAGAAGCCTGCTGAGATTTTGATTAGGATTACATTGAATCTGGAGATCAATTTAGGGAGAAGTGGCATCTTGACAATATTTCATCTTCTGATCCATGAACACAATATATGTCATTTATTTAAACCTTCTTTGACTTTTTTCATCAATGTTTTATAGTTTTTAGCTCACAAATCTTACACATTATTTATCCCAAAGCATTTCATGTTTTTGGTACTACAGTAAATGGTACCTTTAAAAAAATTTTCCATTTCCCTTTGTGTATTGCCAGCATATAAAGATACAATCAAATATATGAATTAACTTTAGTTCATTGACCTTGTACCCTCCATTCCTGCTAAAGTCACTTGCTAGATAATGGCATCTTTGTAAATTCTTTGGACTTTTCTATGTAGATAACACTATTATCTACAGTTTTATTTCTTCCTTACCATTATGCCTTTTATTGCTTTTTCTGGCCTTATTGCACTGACTAGGATATTGAGAAGGAGTGATGAGAGCAGACATCCTTGCCTTTCCCCCAATCTTTGGGGGAAAGTGTGGAGCATCTCACCCTTAAATATGATGGTAGCTATGGTTTTTTGTGGCTGCTTTTTGTTATGGTGAGGAAGTTCCTATTTATCCCTGGTTCGCTGAGTGTCTTTTTATCATGAATAGATGCCCAATGACCTTTTAATACATTTCTTTTTTTGCTTAAATCAGCTAGAGTTGGTTTCTGTTGCAAATAGGTGCCCTGACTGATATACTACCTTGCAACACTGGGCAAGTTCCTAACCTCATCTGAACAGGATCTAAACAGAAGCCTGGTGATGAAAATTTAAGCACTTTTAATCGCCCCACCCTAAGAAAATAACCACAGTAAACTTCAAGGCTATCCACAGTGCTGTAGACAAACCTTGAGTTTATTATTTTTCTCCCTCCCCATCCTCAGTAACCTTGTTTCTTATATGTAATTATATAAATAATATATATTCATTGTAAAAACCTGAACAATTCATTAAAATGTAAAGAAGAGGGTGAAGGTCCACCCAGACATCACTGTCCTGAGATCACCACCGTTAACAATTTGATAATTACCTTTCAAGTCCTTCTTTATGCGAGCTCACACATACACCCATGATTTCCCACAACCAAACATACAGAGCATACATGCTGTTTTATCATGGGCATGCCACCACCTCCCCTCCTCTCTCCCATCAGAACCACCGACCCCTCACCACCACATCTCTGATGGGTCATGGGATTGACTGGGCTCAGCCGGGCAGTTCTCACATGGGATCTCTCACGTACTTGCCACCATATGTTGGCTGGAGCTGTGGTCGTCAGAATGCCCATGTGGCTGGAAGTCCTACTTGTCATGGCCAGCAGTTGATGAGCTAACAGCTAGGAGCTCCGCAGGGGCTGTTGGTTGGAACTCCTTCGGCTGCTCCAAGCAAGAAACCCAAGTTCTGAGAAGGAGCAGTCTAAGAGTTCCAAAACACCCAGGTGGGACCTCTCATGCCTGAGCTTCAGGAGTCCCGGAGGCCACTCCACCATGTTCTGTTGGTCAAGCAAGTCAGTAAGGCAAGCTTGGATTCAGAGTATGGGGAATTAGACTTACCTTTCCATCGGAGAATTAGCAAAGAATTCATTGCCGTCTTTAACTTACCACATTTATTAAACAGTAAACATATGTTGAGAACCTACTACATTCCAGGTGCTGTTATAAGTGCTGGGGATACAGACGTGACAAGACAAAGTTCCTGAGCTTATGGAAATTACTTTATTGTGTGTGGACATAGACAACAAACAAGGGAGCAAATAAAACTCAACAAAAATATTTTAATTCATTGAATCAATACATTAAATGCTATCTGTCTGAAGTCCTGGGAGCCTGCCCTGCACTGCGCTTGTGGCCCTGTTGCCCTTGTGCCTTCCACGTCAGGTGCTGCTTTTCCAGTCTGTGTCTGCAGGGGATAGATCACCCCATCTCCGCCATCTCTAAGGGCCACATGGGGAGCAACATCTAGCAGGGATCACACAGCCCAGTGATGAAAAACAGGAGGGTTTCGAAGCCACAATGTGGGTTCAAATCCCCGCTCCACCAACCTGCTCACTGTGTGACCTTGGCAGGTAACTTAATTTCTCTGCTCCTCAGTTTTCCCATCTACAAACTGAGGAACTGGGGCCAATAATAGAACCACTTCCTAGGGTTGCAGTGAGAACTAACATTTGTGAGCCGCTGGCAACAGCCCCAGGCACACAGTAGGTGCTTTATCCGTGTTTGCTGAATGAATGGACAGCTCCTCGAGCCTCTGACAACCTGAGTCAGCCCTTCTGCTGCAGGTGGTCCAGCCACCAGGTGGAGACCCGGAGCAGCCACCCCCCTGCCCACAGGCCAGCCTCCACCAGTGCGTGCCGGAGCCAAGCTGAGGTGGGGTCCGCAGAGCTCGTTCCCCAAGTCAGCCTCTATGGCGGTGATGAGCTGGCCTGTCCCACCTGCCATCTCAGGAGAACTAAACAGACCTTCCCCTCCGGGGCTGCAACCATGCCGGCTCACTCGTGAGCACAGCCTGGGAAGGCAGACGGGCTCCAGGAGCACAGGAGCAGAACTCGTGAGTAATTAATGGCTCACAGCGTGGGCTGACCTTCCCATGGAGCTTCATGGTGCACCGTCCGAACCCCAGCCCCACGGCTGTGCAGCCCGAGACTTGCTGGCCTGTGAAGCAGCGGTACCGGCACCCACCCTTCCAGGTGCTTTGTGCGGCTGACAGGCTGTGGGCTCAGAGGCTGGCCACTCTGCTGTTAAGCCAAGTGGCTTAGCTCGTGTGCCGTCCAGCCCCCGGCAAGTAGGCTAAGGCCAGCCTGGGAAGATTATGTGCCGGGAATTAGAGCAGGAGGGAGCAGGCTTAGGGCAGCCTTCCAGCGGGGGCGGCTCATCTGTAGCTGCCATCTGCGAAGGACGGGGGCCACCTGTAGCCGAGAGCGAGCACTGACCGGGGGAAGAAACTGCCAGGGGAGGCACCCTCACAGCCCTGGACGGGTGCACCCTGCTCCCCACCTCCCCCGCCCGCAGGACCGCCGACCAGCAACACCAGTTCTGCAGAGGATGGGCAAGTTCCGGCTGGGAATGAGGAGGCCCGAGTGCTCCCCACCCTGTCACTCACAGTGGGGCCTGGGCGAGCCACCGTCCCTTTCTGGGCCTCCTTTTCCTCACCTGTCAGATGAGCGTGCTGGGCCAACGGACCTGTCAGGCCCACCGACCTCTTCTAGAGATTCCACCTTTCAGAGGGGGGTGTGCAGGAGCAAAGACCCATTTGGGATTCCTACTGGGTTCGAAGGCAATAGTGTGGAAGGAGAATTGTCACCTGTGGGGGGACGATTCGGGCTCAACATGGAAGGAAGGGAACGGTCGATGTGACTGACACACAGGACTGTCCCAGGGCAACACCTTCCTCCCAGAGACCTGGAACGACCTAACTAAACGGACTTCTAAGGGTAAATTATATAATCCCCATAAAATGGATAAAATCAGAATTATTCAGATGCTTTAAATAACACGAATAGTGTTTATCGAACATTTATTCACCAGACGTTGTTCTTTGTGTTTTACAATTGTTACCTCACATAATCCTCACAATAATATAAACTGGATAATATTAGAAGCCCCAACTTACAGATGGAGAAACTGAGGGGCAGCAATGTCCAAGGCTAACCTTACAATCTGGCTTCGGAGCCCACAGGCTAACATTCCCCAGTTCCACCTCAGAGTAGCCAGAATGGCTCTTAGGCCAGAGTAAGCCTTGGCCACAGCCTCTCGGAGGTGGGGACTGTTTACCTGGAGCCCACCTCGATCACCTCTTCGGGGGTAAGAGTCCTCTTCACCAAGTAGGGCAGAGAGTCTGAGCTTCGGACTCCCTAGCTTGTCCAGTTGGAAAGCCTCGGGTTCCCCAGTGTCCTGGGCCAGCTCTGCTAGACCCACAGCTCAGCTGCTTGCTGCCCGCAGCCTGGAACCCAGGCCACCATGCTCCCCCTCTCACCACCCCCATTCCAGCAGAGTCAGGCTGTGGGGGGTCCCCAACCCTTCACTCCCCGTGTCACACACAGGCCTGGTCTGACTCCAGGATCCTTACCCCACCTCCAGCATCACCTCCCTCAAGATCCAGTAGCTCAAGGGCCAGTACCAGGCTTGCCACAGGAAGACGGCATGAGCAGGGAGACCCCAAGTCCTGCGCAGTATGGGGGCCCAGGGGTTTGGGGAAGAGATCGTGGTGTGTTCAGGTCCTCAGGCTGGTTCCCCTACTTAAAACTGACTTCAAGTAGGTCATGGCCTTCACCTGATCACCAGGACCTAGAGGCCTGAAAAACAGATGGATTGATGGAAGGACAAGTGATTTCAGGGATCTGTCCTGAGGAGGAGCCCCGTGCTGCTTCTAGGGCCCCGCCTCCCTGGAGGTGTGTAAGGAGAGGACGCAGGAGGGCCACCCTTGCAGACAGAGCCGCCGGAGATCAGTAGCTGGTTGTGGAGTTGCAGACGTTCTCGTGCTGGGGATCTTATTGCCGTGAACTCGATGGCAGACAGGAGGGCTGGTCACTGGGCAGCGGGCATGGCGAGGGAGCAATGCTGGAACGGCAAGGATGGAAGGCAGGAACAGCCCCAGTGAGGGAAGACGAGGAGGGTGGAGGCCCCCCAAATCCTAACCCTCCTACTTATCAGCTGAGTGGTCCCTGCCCCAAGGAAGGCACCTCTGAGGAGGATCCGCGATGAGATGCTGAGAAACAACACACTTGGCAACTCGTGAGGCACCCTATGAATTTGTTTCCTGGTATTATAAGTAAAAACACAACCCCGGGCTGCTATATGGGGCCCATCTCAGCACACGATCACATGCAAAAGAAACCCCAAAACCAACCAGAGAGGGGTTTACATCTTTAATCTCTTGGGGCACCTGGCTGACTCAGTCAGAAGAGTGTGTGACTCTCCATCTCAGGGTCGTGAGTTCGAACCCCACGTTGGGCGTTGAGATTACTTAAAAATGTTTTTAAAAAATTTAAATCTTTAGGGGCATCTGGGTGGCTCAGTCGTTAAGCGTCTGCCTTCGGCTCAGGGCGTGATCCCGGCGTTATGGGATCAAGCCCCACATCGGGCTCCTCTGCTATGAGCCTGCTTCTTCCTCTCCCACTCCCCCTGCTGTGTTCCCTCTCTCGCTGGCTGTCTCTCTCTCTGTGTCAAATAAATAAATAAAATCTTTAAAAAAAATTGAAATCTTTAATCTCTTGAAAAATTCCAAAAAGGGGTTCAATGTGTCTCTTATTTGTCCTGTATGATGCAAGTTGTATCTGTCACTCTTTTCTCTTTCCGTGAATTCCCAAAACTTTAAAGAAAGAACGGAAAAGAAAAGCTCCCAGCCCAATGGCCTTTCTCCTTTGTCTCAGTCCCTCTCATTTCAGGATCTGCCCTTTTTCTCTTGCATGCAGATTTCTGCCCTTGCAAATAACTCAATCAACATTTTCTTTACCCTTAAAAATTTTGCAGTTCTATGCCCCATCGTAATTGGCACAGAACCACCAGGCCCAGAAGCCTCCCCCATAGCAAAGCATCCTTTCTCATGGGGGAGGGGGGAGCCTGTGAATAATTTTTGTTTCTGGCATATAAATAATCACCAGTGATCTCTTGACCTATCATACAGCAACTGTCGGATTCATGATTGTCAAGTAAATATAATGGAAAGTCTAAGTTCTGGTGACTTAGGTGTTATTATAGACATACGGACATATGACCAGATTCCCTCCCAGACCAAAAAAGGAGCTGCCACGTGTCCAGGACCTTACAAGATGTAGCGTGTTATAGGAAAATCTAGTCTTGCTGTTGTTGTTCTCAATGCTAAAATACTGTTTTGAGAAGATACATCAGCCCAAAAAAATAATCAGCTGATGCTAATTTGGGAGGCTTATAAAGATTGCCTGACAGAAACCAAAAAAAGAGCCAAAGACATTTATCACAGATTTAACAGATATAGTCGTTAAGGGGAAGGGTCTGCGATGTTGTTTTTAAAAAAAAAAAAGAGAGAGAGAGAGAGAGAAAACTTTTTAAAGACCACTAAGAAGCAATGTATCTCGTTTAGCCCGGCTGGACACCGGCCTGGCCCCCACCAAGCTCTGGCCATCTGAAGGCTTCTCTTCACCCATCCTGGGGGCTTTCAGATCCAGTTCAACACCACGCTGGGAAATGAGCTCAACCAGAGAGGCTCCACTGAGGTCCTGCAGTCCCTGTGCTCCCTCTCTGTTGGGGAGGGGGGTGAAACAGTGCCCCCCCCCCAAGATGTCCATGTCCTACTCCCCGGAGCCTGTGAGTGCAGTACCTCCCATGGGAAGTAGGACATCACAGGTGAGATTAAGGACCCTGAGAAGGGGAGATTATCCTGGATTATCCAGGTGGGCCCAGGGCATCCTAAAGGTCCTCGTAAGAGAGAAGCAGGAGGTCAGGGAAGAGACGACAGCGGAGGCAGAGGCTGGAGTGACACAGTGTCACTCTGGACCATAGGCCAGGGAATACAGCCGCTTCTAGAAGCTGAAAAAGGGAAGGAAAGGGATTTTTTCCCCTTGAGCCTCCGGAAGGAAAGCAGCCTGCTGACACCTTGATTTTAGTGTGGTGAGAGCTTGTGGAAACTCTGACCTCCGGAACGCTAACAAGCGGTGTTATTTTAAGCCAAACAAGAGCAACGCAGTAGTCCTTATGGTGTGGAGGTCATGAATAGGTATCCACAAGAGGAACTGTTCCCCAAGTCTCCCGTGACCGTGTCAGGCACAGTTTCAAAGAGCCTGCGTCTCTCGCAGCGCGGGCCAAGGCAGTGAGCAGTTGGGGGACTCAGAAGAGAGAGAACAGGGACCCCTTGCCAACCTTGAATACCGTGCTCCGTGAAACCTGAGAGTGGAGAAAAAGCAAATTTATTAGTATAACCTTTGAGATAATATGTGACTTTAGATGTATGAGGGCACGTTTAAAAAATAAATCTTATCGGGGCTCCGGGTCGGCTCAGACAGTTGAGTGACTGACTCTTGATTTTGGCTCCTGTCATGATCTCAGGGTTGTGAGATTGGGCCCCGCGCTCAGCAAGGAGTCTGCTCGACAGTCTGTCTCTCCCTCCACGCACATGCTCTCTTTCTCCCTCAAATAAATCTTTTTTTTTTAAGATTTTATTTATTTATTCGACACAGATAGAGACAGCCAGCAAGAGAGGGAACACAAGCAGGGGGAGTGGGAGAGGAAGAAGCAGGCTCATAGCGGAGGAGCCTGATGTGGGGCTCGATCCCAGAACGCCGGGATCACGCCCTGAGCCGAAGGCAGACGCTTAACGACTGTGCCACCCAGGCGCCCCTCAGATAAATCTTTTTTAAGAGAATAAATATTATAAACCCTTGACTATTTCTCTACAAATTTATATATTCAAGTTGGCCAAAAACATTGGCTTTTGGCCGGTGAGTTGGTTAGTTTCGTTTGGGGGATGCGTTAACTCTTTTCACTGGGAAAATGGGGAATTGCTTTATGTTTCGAGTTGTGTGTATGAACTGGGCACATACAGCCGCAGCAGGAACAGAAGTAAAGGCCTAGAGTTTGTTTTAATCTGAAGGGAACTAAAACATGCACTTGCCTGCAGTGTCAGGACGATGAACCCACCAGAACGCAGCAGACTTCTAGTGTGGGAGGTCGTTGCCTTACGCAGGCCGGTGTCTCCTCGTATTTGTTCTCTGGGCTGTGACTTGAAGGGCGGTAGTGGGAGCAGTCAAGACGGACAAGGCCCAGGTTAGCTTCTTAACACTGTCACGGGAAGCATGAGGTCGTGAATTCCTTCTCGAGATCTTTAGGAGGCGCGTTGGAGTGGTGGAAGGGGTCCGTTCAGCTAGCATTGTCCTTTTCTGTCAGAGATTTACTCTAGAGAGAAATGTCCTGGCTTGACATAAAAGCCCAGGCTTTCCCCAGGGTCCTTCAGAGATGGAGCGAGAAGAGCAGAGTTGGAGAGGCCAGAGGGGGGGCCCAACCCAGCTCCCCGTGTCCTGCCTGTCCCCTGCCTTCATGTGTGTAATCCATGACGTTCTCTCTCCTGGGATTCAGTGTCTAAAGAATTTTCCAGATCAGTGTGCCTGGGTGGCTCAGTTGGTTGAAGGTCTGCCTTCAGCTCAGGTCATGATCCTGGGGTCCTGGGATTGAGTCCCACATCAGGCTCCCTGATCGGTGGGGAGTCTGCTTCTCCCTCTGCCTCTCTCCCCTGCTTGTGCTCTCTCTCTCTCTCTCAGAAATTAATAAATGAAATCTTTGAAAAAAAATTTTCCAGATCAAGCATCAGCAAATTCTAATCCAACCTAAACCCTATGTCCATCCAGTAATTCATTTTCCCTGTAACAGTCAGAAACCGTTAAAAACCCGAACTCAACGTGCTGTCCTCCCCACACGGTCTACTTCGTGCTTCTCTTATAAGAAAAGAAAAAAAAAATTTTAAGGAATTTGGCGCTGTATTTTGGGGGAGGGGGGATCTCTGACTTGGCGACATTCCTGCTCTACTTAGAACCCCCCGAAGAATCATGATTTGCGAGCACAGTTTAGTTGGTACAAGTACATGGTGTTTTGATTTTCAGGGGCTTGCCTGTCTGTCTGTCCTGTTCGATCCCCCCCATCAACACTGCCAGGTAAGCAGGGCAGGTACTGTCTGTGGTTTGCAGATCAGAGAAGTGGAGGTTTAGAGGGAAATGAAAGCCAACACACATTTGTGTGGCTCTCACAATCGTTTGGTCCTGTGTGGCAGGCACGCTTTAGTCTGAACTCTTGTATTCCTAATGTCAGAAAAAAACAGCTCAAACTAGCTTAAACAAGTAAACCAAAAAAGGGAATTCATTGGTTTGTATAAGAAGTTCAAGGGGTCGGTTCAGAGGGCCCCAAACAATGTCATCCGTGTGCATGCTTCCCCCCACCCCACCTCCCTTTATCCCCTGCCCCCCCCAACCCCTTCTGCCTCCATC
Source organism: Ursus americanus (assembly GCF_024610735.1). NCBI lineage: Eukaryota > Metazoa > Chordata > Mammalia > Carnivora > Ursidae > Ursus > Ursus americanus. Next base: position 34,307,647 of record NC_142152.1, on the reverse strand, counting down.
TTCAGCTTGCTTCTGTGGTGGCATCCTTCTCAGACAGGCTGTCCCCCAAGAAGTGGCAAAGAGGCAAAGATGACAGCACCCACAGGGTGAGATCCTACCAGTTAGCCGCCTGGTAGAAAGCATGGTCCTTTCCCACCAGCCTTTCTGCAGAAGTCCGGAGCTGGGCCTCTCTAGCCTGGCCTGAGTCTCAGTCCCCACCCTGAGCCAGTCACTGTGGCTGGGGGCATCGGTCATTCCCCTCCCGGACAAATGACACGAGAGCCGAGAAGGGATGGGTGGGTCTCCAAAGGCAATCCAGACGCTGTTACTAGCAGAAGGTGGAATCGCTGGGTGGGCGAACACTGTGCGAGCCTATGACATGCACCATTCTCATGATGCGGGTGAGGCACTGGAAGCGGAGAGGTGTGCGTGGTCCTGGGTCCAGAGCCAGACCTGCCTCCAGGTCACATGGCCCGTTTGCACGGGTGTGTGGATCCACTGGCAAGCCTTCAAGCGGCAGAGCTGACCCCAGTCCACCTGCTGCTCAGCTCTAAGCTCCCTCTCGCCGTCAGGAATGCCAGCTTCCTCATCTCACAGAGCTTTGCACCATTAGCTCATCCCCACCCCGGAGCTCCATAAAGCAGCACCTTCCATTTAGGAAAGATATATTCTTGGGGACACAGTAGATCCATGGTCAACCTCCTCATGTCCTTCCTTTTGATTTTCTGGGAGGCGAAGGAAAGCCATGTAGGCCCCAGCCTCCATTTCTCCTTCTGAGGTTGGCCCTGCCCTACCCTGGCTACCCTGATGATGCTCGCTCACGTCTGCCATCCGTCTTTCTGTCCGCCACCCTGCCTTTGGGCATCTGTCTGTTCTGATCTATTTAAGAGACTGCTGTGTCTATGTTCTTAAACATGTATAAGGTCCTTAAAGGAAAAATGCCAGCAACTGAGCCTTATTTCTTCTCTCCCCCCGAGTGACCAGTTCAGCACTCTGCACACAGTTAGCCTTCACTAAAAAAGTGATTTGCGGGGTGCCTGGGGGACTGAGTTGGTTAAGTGTCAGGCTCTTGATCTCAGCTCAGGTCTTGGCCTCAGGGTTGTGAGCTCAAACCCCAGCTGGAACCTACTTTAAAAAAATAATTTGCTACTGATTTGCACTAGACCCATTTTGGGGGTGACTTGAGGGTTAACATTCAGTAGACTAAGAGGAGACACGGTGTATGGTGGAGGCATTACTCAGTCCCATTTCTAAATTTTCTGATCACAGATTGTTCTAGAAGCCATAGATTGTTCCAGGATAGGAGAAATTCCATAAGCATTACATAGGGTATGAATTGCTCCTAGGGTTATTTTTCTAATCAAAGCATCTTTCACTTGCTTTGCAGTGAATTTTTTAGAATGTCATTTCTCCCAATGGTGTCCTGTCTTAGTTCCTCACAATTAAAAAAAAATCTCCTCTTTTACATTTCTCTTTTCATTCTTTGGGATACTCATTTTGCTACAGATAGATACAGATGAATTAATATATTTCATTTCCCTCACATTTTAATGCATCTTCTTTAGATTCTATCCCCTACTTCAGGCTGAGAACAGGGAGTTAGATTACCCAGCGCATTAAAGATTTATCACCTCCGTCACTCTTTATAGGACTTTTCTTATTTCTAAGGAATAACTGATTTGCTTAGGTTATTTTGCAGAAGAAAGGGGAATTACCATTTTCTGAAGCCCTGCAAGAATTTTCAAAAATCCGTAGGATGGCGAGTTTTTAATAACTTCAACTAATTACCCTTTTTAAGATTAGATGTTAGGTCAAAGCCTTTAGGTTTACCCCCATTGAAAATGACTAATAAAACCAACTTATGGACAAAATGTGGTTTCGATACCAAGATACCTCCAGGGGACAGCCATTTGTACAAGATTTCCCCCAGTTCAGGCTGGAGGAGATCTATAGTAAATCCATCCAGCAAAAGAGTGCTGGTTGCAAGTGTTAAAATTATGAGAGCAGTTTTCGCCTTTGCTGAGAGCAGTGAGCTGAATTAATGTAGTATTTGTTTTCTACCCACTGGGTTATAATGGTAATGAGGAAGGGGAGGGCCATGTGGAGGATGACAGCTATAGGGACCCAGAAAGGCATTCATATGCCAGGTCCTGCTTTTATTACCTATTCCCCACAGTGTTTTGGATGTAAAAAATAGAATGCGTACCCTAAGCGCCACATGGATGATAGAATCATGATGTGGAAGAGGGTCTCATCACCCCACCCCAGGACCATTTTACAGGTAAATGAGGAGCAGGGAGGACTAGAGATTTGGCCAAGGTTTTGTAGAAAGTGACAGTTTCAAGCCTTCCAAATCTCCAGTGTTCTTTCTATACCGAGACACTCCTCTGTTCCCACTCATCATACTCGTCATCCGCTTTGGGCAGCCGAACTGGGGAGAAGACCCAAACACAAGCACCGAACGAAGAGCACGTGTTCTTAAACGTCTCACTCGAAACCATATTGAACATCGGAACTTGTCCAGACTTTACGATGTTTTAAAGGGCAGTGGATCGTATATTGGCAATGAGATGAGCACTGATCGCACGACACTGTGAGGCCTCCAAAGACAGGGGTCCTCTTGGGCCAGGGTAGACAAGAGGAGAGCAACGAAAGCCAAAGGCAGAGATGCCTAGGGGGAGGGGGGACGCTTCCTGGCCTCCCTGCTCTGTCCCCCTCCCCCCACCTCCTCTCATGCCTCTCCGAAGCTCTGTTGCACACGGCACCACCGAAGCTCTGTTGCACACGGCACCACCGAGGGTGGCTGAGAGGGAGGAGGTGAGAATTTTCAGGTGACATTTTCAGATAACAGTTTCCTTTCAGACTAATTACTCATTGAGGCAAAATACAAACATTAGTAAAACTCGTAAACTAAACACTGGGGGAAAAGTTCATCTTTAAGGCAGACCTGGGTTAGAAGCTTCCCTCAGCCCTTTGTCTATGTAGTTTCACAAAAATGGCATCACACCTTCCATATCGCTCTGAAACGGGTTGTCATTTTAATATAACACAAACATCTTTCCAGGTCAGTATGTAGTGTCAACCTATCGATCAAAATTATTTTTTAAGATTTTATTTATTTAAGAGAGAAAGAGTGTGGTGGGGTGGGGAGAAGCAGAAGGAGAGGGAGAGAGAATCTGAAGCAGACTTCACAGCGAGCGCAGAGCTGGATGGGGGGGGTGCCTCTATCTCATGACTGTGAGATCATGACCTGAGCAAAAGCCAAGAGTCACAACTGAGCCACACAGGTGCCCCTCAATCAGAATTATTTTTTAAAACAGGTGTTAACCCTTCCACAGCATGGCTACACTGTGATCAACTATTCCCTATTCATGTGAATGTTCAGTCAGGTTGACTATGGCAAAAAATGTACTGATGAAGTGCCTAGCCCAGGAGCACCTGGGTGGTTCAGTCTGTTAAGTATTCGACTCCTGATTTTGGCTCAGGTCATGATCTCAGGGTCGTGAGACTGAGCCCTCATCATCTCCGCGCTCAACACGGTGTCTGCTTGAGATTCTCTCTCCCTCTCCCTCTGCCCCTCCCACTCATATGCTCTCTCTCTCTCTCAATCTCTCTCTCAAAGAAACAAATAAATCTTTAAGGGCGCCTGGGTGGCTCAGTTGGTTAAGTATCAGTCTCTTGATTTGGCTCAGGTCACAGTCTGGTGAGATCAAGCCATGTGCTGGCCTTCAGTTTCAGCAAGGAGTCTACCTGAGGTTCTCTCTCCCTCTGCCCCTCTCCCCCATGTGCGTGCACCTGCTCGCTCTCTATCTCTCTCTAACATAAATAAATAACTCTTTAAAAAATAAAAATAAAATGCCTAGCCCAGTTCTGTGGTGTAGGGAATCCATGTGTCCGGGTCCCTATCTTCCTTACTTCTTGGTGCCTTTGTGGTCAGAAAGGGAGTTAGAATTCAAGTTAGAGTTAGCAGCTCCAAAGACCTGCTAATCATTTTGTCCATCTCTGCCTGCTGAGGTCATGGGTTTTCCTTGGTTTCTGAATTTGCATTTGACCCTGATCCTTTCCCCACTTTATCTCGAAGGTGGAGATTTCAAAATGTGAAATCTGTCTGGAGAGACTCTACCAGTAGCAGAAATATGCTTCCAAAGTGGAACGGGGAAGGAGCGTGCTGCCGTGAAGCATTTACAACAGGGAAAACATCACATGATCCCCGGTTCCACACTAAGATGCCCACTGTTTCTATTTTGAAATGGTGGTGAGGAAAGCAAGTTGAAGCCCTGGGAATATCCAGATCCTGGAGTTTCATCGACGGTCAGAGAGGCATGGAGTTTTCCTTCTCCAAAAGATGGGAAATAGACTTGGTTTATGAACATCTTGACATCCATGAATGTTCTCTATTCAGTCCATGCAGCTGACTCCTTCCTCTTTCCTGAACGCCTACTTGTGGCCGCACTGGGTTAGGTCTGCAGTGGTAGTCACTCTTTAATCTGTCTTGGTCGAAGACTGTGGACTTTGGAAGAATTCTCAAATCTGGCTGCATATCCTGGCAACAGCTCCTAATTACTAGCAATCGACCCCTGGAGAATGACGTGGTCGAGCGGGCAGAGACTGCGCTGGGAGGATTCAGCACAAGTAACACAAGGCGAGGAAGTGTGGGATACCTAGAAAGCATTCACTAGGAGTCCTCTTCCACTTGGATCAGCAACGAAACAGAAACAGAGATCCTTTCCCTCCCTGGTGCGTTAAATAGTGCATAGCATACTCTCTCACTGCAATGTATTTGTTGCCCTTCATCAATTTCCGTAGGATTACCAATAGAAATTAATCCTTTCTGACTACTTGAGAGATAAATATGCTAATACTGGCCCCCTTTTTAGGAAACTGAAGTCACAGAATGAAGAACTCACCTTGGGATGGCTGCTGGCGGATGACGTCTGTGGGTGAGTTTTGTACACTAGTCACAATGTTTTTTCCCCACTGTGAAACCCGTTTTGATGATTACTGGTAATAAGGTAATGAGAATGATGGTTCTAACAAATCTTTTTTGAAAATATGTTCTGGGGCTCCTGGGTGGCACAGCGGTTAAGCGTCTGCCTTCAGCTCAGGGCGTGATCCCAGCGTTCTGGGATCGAGTCCCACATCGGGCTCCTCCGCTATGAGCCTGCTTATTCCTCTCCCGCTCCCCCTGCTTGTGTTCCCTCTCTCGCTGGCTGTCTCTATCTCTGTCAAATAAATAAATAAAATCTTTAAAAAGAAAAGAAAGAAAATATGTTCTGGCCTCCCTTGGGTTGGTCAGTGTTGACTGTGATCTCACAAAATTTGAGAGAGAGAAAATGTAAAAAAAGAACGGGGGCGCCTGGAGGGTTCAGTCAGTTAAGCATCTGACTTCAGCTCAGGTCGTGATCTCGGGGTCCTGGGTTCGAGCCCCCAGTCAGGCTCCCTGCTCAGCAGGTAGTCTGCTTGTCCCTTTCCCTCGGCCCCTCCCCACCCTGCTTGTGTGCTCTCTCACTCTCTCTCAAATAAATAAAATCTTCAAAAAAAAAAGGAAAAAAAGAACGGAACTAGACAGTATTATGCTAAGCGAAATAAGCCAGTCAGAAAAAGACAAATACCACATGATTTCACTCATATGTGGAATTTAAGAAACAGAACAGATGAACATGGGGGGAAAAGGAAAAGAGATGCAAACCAGAAAGCAGACTCTTAACCCTCTTAACTGAGGGTTGCTGGAGGGAGGTGGGTGGGGGCATGGGCTAGATGGGTGATGAGGACTGAGGAGGGCACTAGTGGTGATGAGCACTGGGTGTTGTAAGGGATGAATGACCACATTCTACACCTGAAACCAATATTTCACTGTATGTTAATGGAGGAAAAAAGGCAGCAAGAAAAAATTTAAAAATTAACATACAATTCACATAGAAGATCATTCTCATATAAGATGCTGGCACGGAAGCAAATTCTCGGACCCGTTATGTTTGGGGGTTGGTGATGGGCACTGATGTAATTTAGTGGTTCAATGTTAAAGGACTAACTCCTCTTTTTCAAAGAGGCTTTACCGCACATGGGGAACCTAAAGCCAGGGGTCGCTACCAGGAAGCTGAGGAACGTACCTGACGGTCAGCTTCCTGGACGTTTAGTGTGATCCTCAGCTCATTTCTTTGTAAGGTACCCTTTCTCCAAAAGTAAGCCCCACTGCACACTCCAACCTATATCCTTAGCTCCTATTTGCTATGGTTACAAGGCTATTCAACAAACTGGTTACTCTACTAGGGATCTAACTCAGATATTACTGTCCTTAAAATGTGGTATTTTGTAACAGTGGCTCTTTGCCATTATACGTGAGTATTAATATCACCATGATGCATGACTTTATGAATAAATCTGTCTGCATTTCAGATTACAGAGAAAAATTGGAAACCATCCAACAATTGGGAAGAGCTTAACAAACAATGATACAGCCATAGGATAGAGTATTTATAGCCATTAAAAGATATTTATAAACATGGGGACATTTTCTCTAAAGGCACAATGAAAACTTACATACCAATTACATAAACATTTCATTAAAAAAAAAAAGATGGAAGGAGGCCAAAATGATAAAAGTACTACATTTAGTAAAAGATTTTTTCCTGTTTCTCTGTCTTTTCTATACCCTCTAAATCTTCTATAGTATGCATGTTACTTTTCACAGAGAAAAGTTAAAAGGGGGGGAATGTCTACCAAACGAAGGGCTCTAAACAGGGTCTTACCAATAGAATGAAGCAGAATCACCATCTTTATTTTGAACAGTCTATTAGCAATTAGTCCTCTAGGCTATTAGGAATATGGCCCTAATTCATTACCCTTTTTGGCAGCCATCTTTATATTCAGTTTATAGTACAATAAAGTGCTTTTTTAAACCTAGAATTCTAGGGTTTTTTTCTCTCCATTATATATTTATTTATGCCACTGGTTTAGAAAGACAGGTGAAACTCCACTTCCTCAGATTTTGCCTATAGTCCAAATTGTCAGGATCCCTGTAGGTACCAGTTTTCTGTCTTCTCATACAAGAGCTAGTTCTTCCAGTGGCAGGTCATTTGCAAATTTTCTGAACCTGCTCCCCATATCCTCAACCAGAAAATTTATTAAAATATCCAGTTAAGATGAGGATAGTGTGCTAATTCAGGCTAGCACATATCCATTGAAGAGCCTCTGCAAATAGCTTCGGAAGGGTTAGAAACCCACTTGACCAGGGGCACGTGGTGGCACAGTCGGTTACGTGTCTGCTTTCAGCTCAGGTCAGGATCCCAGCGTCCTGGGATTGAGCCCCGTGTCAGGCTCCCTGCTTGGCCAGGAGTCTGCTTCTCCCTCTCCCTCTGCCCGTCCGCCTGCTTGTGCTGTCTCTCAAGTAAATAAATAAAATCCTAGAAAAAAAAGAAAAAAGAAAGAAACCCACTTGACTTAAATCCTAACCCAATGCCCATATCTCCCTCTGGTAAGTGTTAGCATTTTGGAATTAATATATAAGCATTCCTGGATAAATGTGTTCCAAGATTTTCATGCTCATTTTTTACCAAGGGATGCCTGTTTTCTGTAATTCTATGGGAAATAGCATAAAATCAGCAATAAAGACAAGATTCAGTATCTCTAGATTAATGCATTATCACTTTGACCAACCCAGAAAGTTTTGCTGCGCTTAAATTATCTTAGTAAATGTCTAAAGAATAAAAATGTCTTAGCTCAGGGCACCTGGGTGGCTTAGTCAGTTGAGCGTCTGCCTTTGGCTCAGGTCATGATTCCGGAGTCCTGGAATCAAGCCTCGTGTCCAGCTCCCTGCTCAGAGGGGAGTCTGCTTCTCCCTCTGCCCCTCTCCCAAACCCCCCACTCATGTGTGCGCTCTCTCTTTCTCTCAGATAGATAAATAAATAAAATCTTTTAAAAATGTCTTAGATCTACATTAGCTCATACGGTATAAATCGTACTATTATTTAGAAGAAACTGTAAAATATTAGAAGTTAAAGGATTCTTGTCTAGAAGCTAAAAGGGTAAATATCAGAGGACCTTTCTGTAGATGAAGCGACATGGTAACCCGATTCACTATTGATCAGGTGTGGGACTATGAATAAGCCATTTAGGAACTGCCTCCCCCAGAGCCAGCTTCTGTATTTGTAAAAACAGAGGGGAGACGAGCATTTAGGGTTGGAATAAATAAGGCAATCTATGTGAAAGTAGCACTAAGTAATTGTTAACGTACTGATGTGCTTACGACGTGCCAGACACTCCAAGTGCTTCGCATGGTTCATAGCATTTAATCCTCATGCAACCCTTAGAAATAGTACCATTCCCATTCCTATAGGGGCTCAGAGACTTTGCAGGTTTGGCTCTGGACAACCACGATAAAATGAATATTGCAATAAAGCAAGTCAAATGAATGTTTTGGTTTCCCAGTGCCTATAAAAGTTAGGTTTATACCAAACCGTAGTCTACGAAGTGTGCAATAGCTTTGTGCCTTAAAAAGCAATGTACTACCTTAATTTTAAAAATACTTTATGGCTAAAAAATGGTACCCATCACCTGAGCTTTCAGCAAGTTGTAACCTTTTTGCTGGTGGAGGGTCTTGCCTTGGTGTTGGTGGCCCCTGGCTGATCAGGGCGGGGGTTGCTCAAGGTGGCCGTGGCCATTTCTTAAAGAAAGACAACAATGGAGTTTGGCACATTGATTGACTCCTCCTTTCAGCTGAGCACTTAAGAGGCCATTGGTGGTTTATTTAACCAGCCTAATTTCAATACTGTGGTGTCTCAGGGAATAGGGAGGCCCAAGGGCAAGGAGAGAGATGGGGGAGCCAGTGGAGCAGTCAAACCACACATATGCTATATTAAGTTCGCCGTCCTACATGGTGCCCCAGAAGAATTACAATAGTAACATCGGAGATCACTGATCGCACGTCACCATAACAAATTTAATAGAAAAGTTTGAAATACTGTGAGAATTCCTAAAATGTGACAGAGAGACACGAAGTGAGCAAATGCTGTTGGAAAAACAGCTCCAAGACTTGCTCGACCCCGGGTTGCCAAGAATCTTCATTGTGTAAAAAACACAGTAACTGCAAAGTACAACAAAGGGAAGCACAAGAAAATGAGGGTGCCTGTGTATTTTAAGTGTTCAGATACAAGGTTACCAGCCCAGTCCCCAAAGGAAGCGGTGCCCTGGGCATCGGAAGCCCTTGACTTCAGAGCCTGTGCTCCAAACATCTTCGCAGAATGGCTATTGTGTCCTGCCTCCCAGTATCCACTCTTCCACCTTGTGGTAACAGCCCTTTAGATTCTTGTGGTGAAGCGTCCCTATCTGTGTCTCACCTTGGTGAGCCTGACAACCAAGGGGCCCATCTCTAGCCATAGAGTCTGCTTGTAACAAAAGCCGGGCCAGTGATGGATTTCCCTCATGACTTGGTCTGGTGAGTGGCTGACTCCTTCCCTTGGGTGACTTTCAAGACTGTTGGGTCAGTTGCCTGGATCCCCAGAGCTACTTGGGGGTTTTGTCCCAATAAACTCTGTTTTTTCTTTCTTTTCTTTTTCTTTTTTTTTTTTTAAGATTTTATTTATTTATTCGATAGAGAGACAGCCAGCGAGAGAGGGAACACAAGCAGGGGGAGTGGGAGAGGAAGAAGCAGGCTCATAGCTGAGGAGCCTGATGTGGGGCTCGATCCCATAACGCCGGGATCACGCCCTGAGCCGAAGGCAGATGCTTAACCGCTGTGCCACCCAGGCGCCCCTGTTTTTTCTTTCTTAAGTTAGCCGGAGAGTTTTTTTTGCTCAAAACTAAAGAACTCTGTTAATATATCAAAACCAGTACAAACTGTAACGCCTGTTATGTGTGAGAGCTGGAGGACTGTGGCCAGACCAGAAGCTTCAGTTTCCTTATCTGTAAAATGGGGTAGTAACAGCCCGTGCTGCCCACCATCATGATGATTAAACGGGACAATGCATGTAAAGTACTTGCCGCAGTATTTGGTACATAGAAAACACTCAGCGTCAGCTCCTCTTGCTAGGTTGCTCAGTTATTTTTTTTTTGTTAAAAAAAAAAAGTCCTTGAGCAATTATTCCCATTAGGTGAACCAAATCTCTCAAACGGAAATAATTATGGCCATAGACTCCATTTCCCCACAGGTAGGAATAAGTACTAATAATGATTATGCAGGCTCCCACGTTTGTTACATAACTGGACTCCATCCCGAGCTTCCTGAGCAATCATTTGTCCAGGGGCACGATAGGGTTCCTCCCACTACAAACTGGGAAGATTGAAGTACAACTGACTGTTTCACAAAAGAACCCCTCAGCACTCAGTATAACGAACTGGGTCCTGACGCTCCCAAAATGTAACCGTGAGGGGGGCGGATGATCCAAATGACGAACCGACAGGCAAAGCTCTCTCTGTAAGGACGGCTATCGAGTCGTATCAAAACGGAGCTGAGGATCTCTAACCGTGAACGTGTTTCAGCTTAGAGGGCATTCTGGATGGTGACCGGTCCTGGGTGGCATCTTCCCGCCACGCCCATTACCCCCTCCCCAAGGCTGCGGGGCCACCTGCTTCCCTTTCATGCTCTCCTTCACTGACACCCCCGCCCTCCGCCACAGCAGTCATGACTTTGGCTTTCCTAGGGTAGAAAGAAAGGAAACTATTGTAACAAAATAACCAAGACATTTGCCTGGACTGAACAGTCCCTTCAACGTAGAAACCTTCAGCATCAGCGCTTGTCTGGCGGGTGCCGCCGTGGGTTGGGAACGGGAGGACACTCGAGTCGCAGCAGCCAGGTGCAGGGGGCTGGGAGGAAAGCAGTCAGCTCCGCAGTCAGATTGGTTAATCACAGGGGGAGTGAATAAGTGAATATATTGAGCATTTGGGGATCCCCATTTTTTACTAGAGGGTAGAGGAGGTACAAATATGGAGAGAGGGAAAACTAGAATAAACCTTGTGGAAGGGTGGAACTGGAAATCTGTGTGCACTTGTAGTTTTTAATATATAGAGATGGATGAATGGGGAGCAAACACGGATGTATGTATCCCCTACTCTCTGCTCGGAAGACCTAGTAGCAATGATAGCACAGTGGCAATGAGCACAACCTAGCACCCAGATCGTGTTTCTAAATACCATTCTCCACTGGAGCGCCTGGGTGGCTCAGTCGTTTAACCGACCAACTCTTGATCTCTTGATCTGGGGCTCAGGTCACGATCTCAGGGTTGTGAGATCGAGCCCCGTGTCGGACTACTTAAGATTCTCTCTCTCCCTCACTCTCTCCCTCTGCCCCTCCCCACCTCTCTCTTGCTCTTAAAAAAAAAAAAAAGAAAAGAAAAGTAAATACCATTCTCCACTAAACCAAAACAGGGGAGAAACATCTGACCCAAGGATGGAGTAGGAGTAACACAAGATGGAACCTGAAATACCTTGTGGTGCCTAAAAGTAAGAAAGTGCTCAAAGAACCATGGGGAAAACAATTACGGAGCCATTATGGAAAACAATGGAATTTCCTCAAAAAATTAAAAATAGAATTACTGTATGACCCAGCAACCCCACTGGATACATATCCCAAAGAATTGAAAGCAGCATCTCCAAGAGATATTTGCACACCCGTGTTCATCACAGCATGAGTCACAGTAGCGAAGTGGTAGAAGCAACCCAAATGCCCGCTGACAGATGAATGGATAAAGAAAATGTGGTGTATCCATTCAATAAAAAATGCAGCCTTAAAAAGGATGGGGGAAATTTAAATAAATAAATCAATAGAGAGAGGAAGGAAATCCTGCCACGTGCTACAGTATGGATGAGCCCTGAGGACATTATGCTGAGGGAAATTAGCTAGTCACAAAAAAGACAGATACTCTATGATTCTACTCAAAATCTAAAGCAGTCAAAATCACAGACACAAAATGGAAAGGTGGTTACCAAGGGCTGGGAGGAGGGGCTGGCGGTTAGTGCTTAGTGGGTATGGAGATTCAGTGCTGCACGACGAAAAAGTCCTAGTGTTCTGTTGCACAACAGCGTGAATACACTTGACTGAACCGTACACTTAAAAATGGTTAAGATGATTTCGTGTTATGTTTTTTTACGCAATTAAAAAAAAAAGAAAAAGAAAAAAAGAACCTGAGAACAAAGAACACGGAAGCCGGCTTGAGAGTGCTCCCACGAGCCAGATCTAGGGCAACTGGACAATCAGAATCATTCCCGAGAGTCTGCAGATTCTAAAACAGAGTCCATGTTCCATACTGCTATAAATAAACAAATAAGTGGGGGGGAGGAGAAGGTATGGCACTAGAATGCCAATTACATGTAGATGCAAGAGTGTAATTAGAAAGCCACCATTTGGCAATGACTCATTCAGATAAGAATCATCAATGGATGCTAAAACCAGAGGATAAAAATGTATACAAAAACAGATATTGATACAGTCCCAAAGTAGCTCCCCACAAGACACTTATTCCTCATTAATTAATAAGTACAAGATACTTATTAACTTCACAGCGGAAAAACCTTGCAGACATAACCAATTATTAACAATTAACATCACTGGTAACGGCAAAAACAGACACCAAGCGCCTCCTGATAGAACACAGAGAACACAGCATCACTTCTCTGGTAATCCCGCCAAAAATTCATAACCGGGTTCCACTCATGAGGCATCAGACAAACCCAACGTAAGGGTCATTCTACAAAGTAACCGGCCAGCACTCTTCCAAAATATCAAGGTCTTTAAAAATTTTTTTGTTAAAAAAGGGAAAACGGAGGAAGTGCTCGAGGTTGAGGAAAACAGGAGGGAAAACCTAACTGAGTGTGTGCAGCAACATCGACGGTACCCAAAGGGGTATTTTAAGGACATTTTTAGGGTAATTTGTAGCATTTCAATGAGGTCTGTGGATTAAACAGTAAAATTTTATCAATACTGGTTTCCTGATTTTGATGGAAGTACTGTAGTGATGGCGAATGGGACATCATAATTGTAACTTACTATCAAACAATTCAAAAATACAGAGAGAATAAGGTAAATAGGGCAAAATGTTAACAGAAGAGGGATATACAAGATTTTTTAAGTTATTCTTGTAAATTTTCCATCAGTTTAAAACTATTTCAAAGTAAGTTGAAGAATGAAATATATACAAAGTGGTCTTTCGGCTATAAGAAATTACACGGGTTTTTATTACTACGGATAAATCTCTGTTTAATGCTTTCATTATCTCAGGTAAAACTATTCAAAAGAATAGCTGAAATAAATGTGGAGGAAGCTTTTCTGAATGGACAATAACATAGATATAAAATCCTACTTAATAGTTAAAAATGTACAGTATTCTGAATCTTCGTTAAACATGCTTTTTTTCCTACCGCAATAATTTATCTCCTTGAAAAAACTCACATATATGATATTGAAAGACCTTGAGAATTTGAGTCCTATACAGCTAAGTAATTTTTTCTCATAACTGATAAAGGATTTACACAATCTCATTAGAGACTTATGTCCTCTGATATTTAAATATGAAATTTAACCTGAACCATGACTTACATTGGAAATAGAGTATCTTTATGATTTCTGGTGTATTCTGCTTTTAATTATAGTTTGGGATTAAATAACTGTTTAACATAAAATATCTCCAATGGTAGCAAATGTCTGTCTATAGAAGATTTTTTTTTTTAATTTTTCCCCCCATCACTTAGAGTCAAGTGATAATGTCATGTTGGGTCAAGACGGCAAGTTGTTTCTAAAATAATTTGCATTCCTCACAAGCTTGGTAAATGAATCTAAAGAGAAATGAGAGCTCCGAAAATATTAAAAATGAGGACAGCAGCAGCACCCTTGGAATAAAAGCAGCAGCTTCCTATAGAGATTTGTTTGAAGGACTTCACTGGTTGTGAATGTACAATTGAGCAGTGCCTTAAAAACAAAATTTTCAGAGGAAAAAAAAGGAAATATGATACATTGGATACTGAAAATTACAATCAACAAAACCTCAGAAAATGATGTAGTAAGCCTTTATGAATCCTTCACACATTCTCCACTGGAGATTATCACTATCAAAACTGGAGCAGGACCCATGGAATCCAATAACAATTTCACCAAAAAAGCACATATAGTTTTGGTTCTCTTCAACGACAGTGGAAAGAAATTTAAGACTCTCCAAACTTCTATTTTGCTCCTTGAAATCATATTTTGACTTCGAGAACAAAAATGAAATAGGCCTGAGTCATAAATGAAAAGCACCCTCCCTCCCAAAAAAAGAGAGCTGTGTGTGCACACTGTGGGGAGGGGAGGGGAAGAGAGAAAGGACAGAACAAAGATACCCTCACTTCCAGCAAAGTCCTGGGTTTATTTATTTTGGTGATTTCTGGTATTTTCTCATAAATGCAACTGAGGTGGTTGAAAGTAAGAGACAGGCAAAAGGAGAAGAAAAATACCCTCCTTGACCCCTGCTCAGGTAGGCAGATCTGAATGCTCCTTCTCCAGTTCCCACGACATCCTCACTTACACGTTCATTCAGTAGTTACTGAACGGATGAATAAAAGAGGGGAAGGCGGTGGCAAGGCACAAGCAGCACCAAAACAATCAACCCCTCAATCACTGAATTACTAACCACTAGTGCACTTATGCAAACTGAACATAAACGAAGGAATTAAAGCCCAGCAGTGCCGAAGACAAAAAGAAGTTGAAATTTACAGCCTTACATCTCACAACGTTAGGTAGGGACTGTGGAATTTATCTAGTTCAACTCACTTATTTTAGTGTTCAATGGGTTCTATAAGGATTCTAGATCCATTCATTTAGTACCGAATGAAGGGACTCTGTAAGGCTGGGTCCCACTCCCACTCTGACCGGCTATGAGGCTCTCAAGCAAATCCCTTCCCTTCCTGAGGCCCATTCAACCAATAGTAAAATACGTTAGTTGAACTAGATGAATTCCAGTCTTCCTCGGCCATAACATGGTAAGATTTTAAGCTTTATGTAAATTTCAACTACTTTCTTTTCCCCCTCTGGGTTTTCTGCAGACATTGATAAGCTGATTCTAAAATTCACATCCAAAGAGAACCAGAAAAAACAAAACAATCTTGAAAGAGAACAAAGTTGGAGGACTCAGACGTGCCAATTTCAAAACTTAATAAACAGTAATCCAGACAATGTGGTACTGGCAAAAGGATATATTATATAAATCAATGAGCTAGAACTGAGAGTCCAAGAACAAACTCATACATTTATGAGCAAATGATTTTCAACAAAGGTGATAATTTGATGAGGAAATGGTCTTTTCAAGAAACCATGCTGGGACAACTGGATAGCCACATGCAAAAGAATGAAATTGGACCCCTACTTCATACCATATACAAAAATAAACTCAAAAGGACTCAAAAACTTCAAGAGTTTAAACTAGGAAACTCATAGGAAAAAAATAGGTATAAATCTTTGTGACCTTGGATGAAGCAATGGTTTCTAAGAATATGATACCAATAGCACAGGGAACCAAAAGAAAAAAACGTAAATTGCAATTCATCAAAATTAAAAACTTTTGTGCTTCAAAGGACACAATCAGGACAGCGAGAAACAAACAGAATGGGAGAAAATGCCTGCAAATCACATATCTGATAAGGATTTAAGTATCCAAACTGTACTTAAAAACTATTATAATTCAACAACAAAAAAGATAAATAACTAAAAAATAGGCAGAGAATCTGAACAGAGCTTTCTCTAAAGACATACAAATGGCCCAGTAAGTACAGGAAAGATGCTCAACATCATTGGTCATTAAGGAAATGCAAATCAAAACCACAATGAGATACCTCTTCACACACACCAGGATGATTAAAATACAAAACAGGGTAACAAGTGTTGCCAAGGATGTGGAGCAACTGGAATCCTCACGTCCTGCCGGAGGGAATGTAAAATAGTATAGGCACTTGGGGAAATAGTTTAGAAATAAAGTTTGGAAAACTGAGAGTTTCTCAGAAGAGTTATTGTATTATCCAGCAATTCTACTTTTAGGTATATACCCCCCAAAACTAAAAACATACATCCACACAAAAAACTTGTATAGGAACGTTCATGGCAGCATTGTTTATAATAGCCAAAAAGCGGAAACCACCCAAATGTCCATCAACTGAAGAACGGATAAACAAAATGTGGTGTGTCCGCACAATGGAATATTATTCAACCACATAAAGAATGCTGATACATGCGACAATATCAATCTCGAAAATATTATACTAAGTGAAAGAAGTCAGACACAAAAGGCCACATATTGTATGATTCCGTTTTTATGAAATATTCAGAATAGGCAAATCCATAGAGACAGAAAATAAACTGATGGTTGCCTGGGGCTGGGGTGAAGGGAAAACAGGAAGTGACTAGTAACGGGTATAGAGTTTCTTTGGAGCGGGATGAAAATGTTCTGGAATGAGAAAGTGGTACTGCTTGCACAACTCTAAATATACTAAAAGCCAATGAATTATATACTTTAAAAGAGTGAATTTTATGGTATGTGAATTTCAATTTTTTTAAAAAAGGCCCTCCTTTGACAATTGATTTCCTCACTTCTACTTCAGACCACCTACTGGTTCATGAAAATAGAAAAATTTGCAATGATACCTGACGTTTATAATCCATTGTGACACATACTACAATAAAATTTCTTTTTAACCAAATTATTTATACATATCAGCTGATGGTTCACCTGTATTTAATTTGCCTCTAAACAAAATCTGAAAGTTCCTCTGAGTTCATGATTTATTTAGAGTCCTTTTTTAAATTTATATTTTTTCTTAAGTAACTAAGGCTAAACAAATGTCTTCATTTTAGAAATTTTAGTCATTCTGTCATCAAGAAACAGGTCAAAGTATTGCTCTTGCAATGACATTAGCACAGCCATCTTCAAGGAGTACTTTAAAATTTAATTCCTTCTTCATAGGACAATAAAAAGGCTAAGCGAGAAATAATTTTTCAATATCAGTATTGCAATGTAATATGTATAACCAGATGCTTCAAGCCGTGTAACAAATGCAGACTTTCTTTCCCCTGGAATATAAATAGGATCCCAGGCTTACTCTCTTCAGTAACAAAAATTTAAGTGAAATTTTTTCAAAGCTCTACAAAAAAAACATACTCTTTATCGTCACCTTCTGTAATGTTGTTTTGCATTCTGGTTTTTGGTATCAGAAGACTGTAACTTTGTGTTAGCACTAAAATCCACAATAAACTCTCTGTAAGCTTTGAAAGAGAATGAAATATTAATTCTAGTCTGATACCACTGGGTAGAACTATACTATACATAGATCCATATAAGTTCAACAGGAATGATCCTTCCAAAAATGCTAAGGATGAAGAAGAGGGCTTCAGTACTTAAGAAACAAAGATCAAGGACTGCCATGATCAAGCTACACACTGAAAAAGCATCAACAGATTACAAGAGGGCAACATGATTTTCAGTTTTAAGTTCAATGAAAATTGCGTATGTTCAGTGTTTACTCTTAAACACAAGTGGCTTATACTACACCAGGGCTGCCCAGCCCCAAGAAAGACAGAAACACAGAAAGGATGACCTTATCCAACGTCCGTATTATTTTTGTAGTTAGGTGTATAAAATCGAACCACTGCTTCAGCAATCTTAGGAGGGAGCAAGCCTAAGAGATGAAAACATTTACACCTTTTGATTAAATTATA